>NC_135306.1:10499091-10801591 GCF_048772815.1 Callospermophilus lateralis
ACCCTCCGTGTCTGAGTTTGCCTCCCCCATCAGAACCTAAGACAGGGACTAAGGGCCCGGGAGTTTATCACTAGGTCATACCAGGAAACTGAGCAAAGGAGGAACGAGATGGAGAAGGAGTGAAGGCCGAAACACGGTGTTATTGACCTGGCAGGTGGGGGGCATCTTGCTGGGAACTCCTTCAGGAACTGTGTAGAACTGTAAGGAACTCAAAACTGTCTCTAACGACAGGAGACAGAGAGACATTTGTTACCGGCTCCCTCTTGCACATCCCGTTGGTTGAAAGTTGATCACAGCAGGACTGTTATTACCTCTCCTGGATGTCACAGCTGCCTTGGAAAACCCCAATCGCCACCCCAACCGCAGGTGAAGCCAGAGGTGGGTCGAGCGGATGTGATGAGTGCCACAAATAGACTGGCGACATCTCCTTCTCTCCGTATGTAAATACTTCAAGCACATTCTAAGAACAGCACACGTGTTGTACATTGGGCCAAAGTACCCTGGAGCCTCAGAAGTCAGGGCGGTGGGCGGGGAAGACGAGGAGCCGGTCTGCTCATCTTGGGAAGGGGTCTCTGGATGGCGTAAAGCCCATCAAACTCTGATCTGGGAAGGATAAGGAGCCTGGAACAACTTGACCATTTGTATGTTCGCCTGCAGCTAAGCCAAGTCCCCTGCTACAGCTCTGGAGGGCTGGGCAGTCTGACCTGCAGTGTGACCCCTGTGTTCCCAGCCCAGGGGTGTTAGGGGTGGGGAGGGTGGCAGTTCCATAAGAACAAGATGTGCCCAAGTGCACAAAGGTTCAGATAAGGTGTCTTGGCTTCAGGGTGTTTATTACAGCAATTTGAAAAGCTAAACTGGGCAGTTGAAAATCACAGTGCAAGCAACCACAGTGACTCCAGTTCATGGGAATTACAGAAGACAGGGGACACAGAGACCTGCATGAGCAAGGCCTAGACGGGGAGAAGCTACAGGTCAAACAGCCAGCTCTTCTGCCCAGTGTGACGGTGCCATCAGTGGTAAAGACAACTGCACCTGGACAGCCGGAGCCCGGGTGCTTCCCCCCAGGCTTGCAGTCTGAGCACGAAGAGGCCCTTGGGATTAGATGATCCAGGTTCCACTCCCACAGGCCACCTGCAGGCTATGACCTTAAGAAATCCATCTGTTGGGAGGCTGAGGCAGGAGGATCACTAGTTCAAAGCCAACCTCAGCAACAGCAAGATTGAGACCCTGTCTCTAAATAAAATACAAAATAGGGCTGGGGATGTGGCTCAGTGGTTGAGTGCCCTGAGTTCAATCCCTGGTACAAATAAACAAACCAAAAGAAATCACCTGGTCTCTGAGTCTCAGTTTCTTCATTGGCACAGTGGGGTTGTAGAGGAGGGGAGAGGAGGTCAAGTGCTCACATGCTCCGCCAAGGTTAGCTGTCAGCCCACTGCAGCCTGCCCTTCCTGCCCCCTTCCCCTCCCACCACACCCAACATGCAGGGTGCTCTTTCTTAAATGCCAACTTGGTCCTTTAACTATTCCCTGACTAAAACCTTCCACATGCCACATGTGGTTTCTTTGTCCCCTGTTAAACTATAAGCTCTTTGAAGCAGACCATATGCAAATGAGTCACATCCAAATTAAGCTTGGAAATCCTGAGTGGCCCTATGCCCAGGTCCCAAGTCCTCCCTCGACTTCCTGTCTCCTTAGCGGGGGCAGAGAAGCGCATGCCCGAGAGGAAGGATCAGCAGTGCCCCTCACTGGAGACTTCTTTTGGAGGCATCCACCTGGCTCAAAATGACCACTTCTCTCAGAACACCCAGATGTAGGCCCTCTACCCTGGGCACAGCCAACTGGACCATGGGCAGTGGCCCAGATGGTCATGTGTCAGCACAGAATCACCTTCAAAAGACAATCATGAATTAGTAATTTTAAAAGAATTTCGGTCTTACCCTGAATTTCAAGAACATTAAAAGGTCAGAACTCAGAATGGCATTTCCCCAGCTCCTCTCTGTCCCCGAAGCCCTCACTCCTGCCTCCGCCCAAGGACCCGCTTCCGCAGCTGTTTTCCTCATGGCCTTAGCCCCTCCCTGTTGCCCTTCCTTCCTCTCGGCTCCCACCTGTCTGTGCCACCCTTAATTCATTGCTGCTCGAGACCTGGGGACCAGGCTGGCAAATGGTGGGGCAGGGGGAAGAACTGTGCATGACACTGGCACATGAATAAATACCCTGCCCGCCACGTACACAGGGGACCCGGTACATCAGCTCCCAGCACTTTCTTCTGACACACGTCTCATGCATGATTTGCATATCATTACCATATTTATCCTCGGGTCTTGCAGCAAGTCGCAGACACCCACAGGAGCACGCACACACGAGCCCACACACCTGCGCACACGTGTCCACGCAAATGTAGAGTCTCCAGCAACACATGCTGCGGGCCCTGCTGGGAAGGCTTCATTAAAGACAGGAGAAAGGGGCCCGAGCCCACTGCTCCTTCCCCTGGGCGGCCCTCCACAGCCACCAACCTCCCTCCGGGACCCTTAGTATCACGGCCGCCCCTGTCCCTCGCCCCCTCCCGCACACTCACCCTTCCTGAACTGAGCTCTGCCACCAGGCTCTGCTGGGACCTTGTTATTTTTACAGCTGCAGGGAGCGAACTCTTGGAGAGAAGGGAAGCTTTGCAGGAGGCTGTCCCTGATGCCCTGAGCCACTGCCAGCCCAGCTCCTCAGGGACAAAGTCCCTACTCCATTGGGATGGTGACACTGGTCAGCCACAACCAGCCCTGGGGTCTGCCAGAGGCACTGTCCCTGGCAGGCTGGTTCTGTGCTGCTGTCTGGGCTCTGCATGGGGAAGGGTTCCCAGACCAGCAGCCAGAGGAAGGCGACTGCATCAGTGGAGACGCAAGTGGGTCCCCGGGATTCTCCCTGTCTAATTCCCCCTTTAGGGCAGGGAGCTCCAGAGCTCCATTATTTGTGCAGATCAGAGGACTTGCCCCCCCAGGGGCCTCCACAGGAGTCTGGGGGCAGGCAGAGGGAGAGGCTGGTTCTGAGGATCTTTGCAGGAGGAAAGGGGAGAGAGGGAGACTTGGGGGGCGGGGGCGGCAAAAGGACAGAAGTAGAATGTGTCTTATCATGGGTAGAGTCTCCTGTTGGATGCAAGGCCAGGGCAGGTCACCCCCCAGAGCCCCTTCCATCTTGAGATCTTGTTCCCACCCTGTGACACACCTGCCCATACATCTGGCTGCAGAGACCCAGTGTGACATCAGACATCCCTCCTTTCTCCTCCCCCATCCCCTCGCCGCCTCTCATGCCCACAACCAGCTTCCAGAGCCCCTGGGCCTCTGTCAGAAGCTGTAGACAAGAATGGGCACTTCTGAGTCCTTGGCCATGCAAGGAGCCTCCCCAGAAAGTCAGGGGCGCCTCTCCCGGCACAGGGCCAGGGAGCGTCCTCCAGGGCTCCCCAACAGACCATGGGCTCCCTGCTGCTGAGCAGGAATGTTGTGGATTTCGGTGCAAATAACTCATTATTTCGCTTTCCAACCAGAAAGCCCCACATGTGGAGTTAATTCCCCATCCTGACAGAGGGCAAGTGCCAGCCAAAACTGGGAGGTTCACTCAATACCCCCGGGCACCACTGTTTCCATCACAGGGTTAATTAGTCCCCAAGAGCTTTGAGCCAAGGGAGGTGGCCTTAGCTGGGGAGTCCAGAATTTGAATCAGCATCTGCCCATGACCCATCGACCAGGGGAGCTTCGCGAGAAAGGGCTCTTCCCATCACCGGGCCTCAGTTTTCTCATCTGCAAAATGAGCAGGTGAATTCATGTGAGCCCCAGGGACTTTTCCTGGCAGCTCAGAGTTTCCATGGCATTCTGTGATGCTGACATTCGGTAACAGCCTACCCCCGTCTAGGATGAAGTTCCAAGTAATTCCATGACATTTACAGACATCTACAGCATTCTATGATGACACTGGAAGGGGGTCCCTGACATAAGATGACATTTACAACCATCTACAGCATTCTGTGACATCCTTTGACATTTACAAGAATTCACGATGCCCTGTGATATTCTTTGACATTCCAGAGCATTTTACGACATTCCTTGACATTCAACCACGCTCTGTGGCATTCGACGCACGGTATTCGGTGGCATTCTGTGACATTCTACACTTATACCACGTGGGTTTGTCTTTCTTCCAAGGTGCCTTCCTGGAATGGCTGGAGGAACCATATCCCCACCCAGGGACCCTGTGCCCTGAGTCCCCTCCTGCCCAAGGTGCATAACCCCTGCAGTCAGAAGTCCTTGAACTTGGGCTTCTAGAGACATCCAGCCACCCCAGCGCTGATCTTTGGGTTTGGGAGCTGGAGGAACTCTCCAGCAACAGTGATTTCCTCAGGGTATTTTGCGCTGAAGAAACATGTCCCCACCCCCACTGCCACTAAAACATTCAAATTAATGGCTTCTTCCTTCAAGATAAGGGGGTCTCCTTGGTCTAGCATTACAGTTAAGCACACCAAATAGTTGAACATTTTGACCAGTGGGAATGACAATTTTGTGTGGTTCGACTTAATACGACAGAAAAAATGTGGGCTGAGAACCAAATGGTCCGGGGACAAACACCAGGGCTGTGATTTGTTAGCTGTGAAACTGGGACGGCGTCTCCAGGCCACGCTTTCCTCGTCCACAAACACCCAGGGGTTGGTGGAGGACCTAGTGAGATAGTGGTGCCCAAGCCCCTCCCCGGGCAAACGTGAAGGCCTCAGAGGTCTTCCCTCCACTAGAACAACAGAAAAACTGAGTTCTTGAGGGAGAGGGCACGGGCAGAAAATGGGGTTGGTCTTGGCAGGTCTTTGGACTTGACTCCTCCTTGTGGATCCTTGAGAAAATTATTTTGTTCTGCGGGCCTCGGTTTTACCATCCATAAAATGGGTTGGGAAAGAATCCAGTGAACTGGAGGGCCTTTCTGGGGCTTCTCTGGGTGGGGGAGGAGGAGGGTGACAACAGGGAATCTTGATGTTTGGCAGGCCTGGGACCATCATAGTCTGTAAGGTCAGGATACTGGAAAGTGGGTTGAAATCACCAATGGAAGGCAGGTCAGATCTGATGAAGTGCTTCTTTCTAAATAGTGAGATGATGGACCTGGTTGTAAAGCTGCTCCTCCATGGAGTTGAGGAGAACAGCCCCAGGGTTTCTGCCCGCCTGTGCTGTCTCCAGCCCTCTGGGCCCTGCCTGGCAGGAAGCACCCGCGCTGGTGTGGAAATCTTAAGACGCTGCGCCCCCTGGTGGCCAGACTCTGTCATTACACCCCAGGGCTCCCAACCTGGGAAGGTGCTTCTCACCTGCTCACCTGTGGCTGGGCCAGCAGGGACGACAGTGCGGAGCACAGCATGGAAAGAAGTTGACTCAAGTTGGGGAAAGCCTGAGAGGATAAAGGCTGAGAAGACCCTCCTTAACCTCTTGAACAAACACTTATTGAGCACCTACTATATGCCAGGCAGTGTGTTGGGCTCTTGGATCCAGTGTTGAACAAGACAGAGCTTTGCTCATCAAGAAGCTCACACAATCCAAGGCTCATGGGCTGGCTGAATACCTACTACGTGCCGGGTTTTTAACTCCTGGTACCCGTCACAACAACCCTGGGAGGTAAGAATTATCATCTCCATTTTGCAGGTGAGAAAACTGAGGCCACAGCTAGTGGTAAGGGGCAGAGCCTGGAGTAAGACCTAGATCTGGGTGACTCCAAAGCTGCCCATCACGTGGGGCCTGTGTAGTGGAAAGAGCCGGTGGCTTGGCCTCCTCTGGGAAGTGGAGCTGGGGGGTGCCTGGGTTAGCCAGGTGGGGTGTCTGGAGGCCCCGCCCTGTGCCCAGTGGGATCTCCTTCCAAGGAGGGGGCTGCTCCCTGGGAAGGAGGCGGCCCAGGGTCCCGGCATTGTTCTCATTGTCTTGGCCCTCTCTTTGTCTCCAGAGCATCCGGGGCTTGCTCCTCCCCCAGCGGAGATGAGGGCCAGCTGCCTGGAGAGCCGGCCTGCAGGACTGCTGCCGCTCATTAGAGCCTCGCAGATGCCTCTCACGGGACTCCCCACCCCAGGGTCTGAGGGAGAGTTTGACACAAATCTAAAAATAGCTGCTGTTTTGTTCCTTTGTTGGAAGGGAGGGGCTGGCAGGGGGCTCGGCTCCCCTTAATGACCTGCCCACAAAGAACAAAGCCTTTTCTCTGGTTTGCTGGG
Source organism: Callospermophilus lateralis (assembly GCF_048772815.1). Lineage (NCBI taxonomy): Eukaryota > Metazoa > Chordata > Mammalia > Rodentia > Sciuridae > Callospermophilus > Callospermophilus lateralis. The sequence goes on from NC_135306.1 coordinate 10,505,305, forward strand.
CTTGGGGGGTGGTGGCAGCAGGTCCAGCCTCCTTAGTCCTCTGAGAAGGAGCCAGACGGGCTCCTGAGGGTGGTTCCTCCCGAATCAAGGTCCGAGGCAGCCCAGGGCCAGGCCTCTGGGCAGGACAAGCTAGGCCCTAGGCTGGACGGGCAGGCACACGGTGGACACTGAGGTCTGTGAGAAGCATAGGAGGAGGCCTGCCTGGGTGACATCGTCTGTGATGTCACATCACACGGCATAGCCAATGGGACGGCAGATGTCCTGCATGTGGCAGGTCATAGGCAGATGACTCTGAAGGGCTATATATGACCAAGCCTGGGGACACTGTGTGCAAGTGATTCTATGAATGCCTGTACTGGTGACCCTGAGGAAATTGCAGGACTGTATGTGTGGTGCTGTGTGGTGGGACTGGGTGTGAACAGGGGACTGCGTGGCTGTGCAGACGACCCCCTGGTGAATGTCAGCCGCTCCTCAAGAGACTCGCCAGAGGCAGGTGACATTGTGCATGCTGGGTTGCCAGGGGGTGTCAGGACTGACTATGCAGGTGATATTCAGTGTGGCTCTGGGACTATATTGGTGACACTGGGAAGAGAGGTTAACCGTGCAGGTGGCACTGAGACTGCGTGCAGGTAGTTAACTGCTGTGGTTTCCTGGCACTTCACTGGCCATAGGACTGCGTGCAGGTGACCATGACCAGTGAAGTGCCAGGAAACCACAGCAGTTCCCAGGCCCTTCAGGACCTGAGGAGGCTCCAGTGGCCTCCCCCAGGTAGCTCTGGTCCCCCTCTTACGGTCTCCTTGCCGTACCTTCCACTCACCTCCTGCTATGCCCTCTTGGGGCACCTCTGTCAGTGCACCCTTGGGGGTCGGGAGGTGTTGTCTGCCCCATGAGTGAGGAGCAGGAGCTGGAGAAAAACGGGACCAGAGGCAGAAGCTCTGTGTGGGGCTGAGGCCTGTCCAGGGGCAGGAGACAGCGGGGAGCCGAGGCAGAAGTGGGCAAGGGCACCCCAGCGACTCAGTCTGCTGAGGCAGGGGGATCGCAAGTTCAAAGCCAGTCTCAGCAACTTAGTGAGACCCTTTCACAAATCAAAAATATAAAGGGCTGGGGATGTGGCTCGGTGGTAGATGCCCCTGGGTTCGATCCCCAGTAGGAAAGAAATTTAGCTCTTTTTTTTTTTCTTCTTAGTTTTGTTCTTACAATGCTGGGGATGAGACCAGGGCTTATGCGTGTTGGGCAAGGCATTTACCTCTGAGCCACATCCCCAGCCCTCGGTCCATTTTTAAAAGGGAGGACACGTATGCTTGCACAACTCGATTCTTTTTTTAAAAAAGAATTGAAGTAAACGTGATCAAACGGTTACTTGTTGTTAATCTAGGTGCTATGATTATGTATGACTCTTATGCCGTCCTTTGATTTTTCTGAATTTTTAATCTCAAAATAATGAAACAAAAGCAATACATGCTCATGACAGTTGGCATTGCTGCGCTAACTCCGCACTGTGGGGCGCTGTGCCGAGAGGGCTTTCTGCGGATTGTCTCATTAGTATCTAGCACAATTCTCAGAAGGGACACTGTTAACATCTCCTGTTTTGTGGGTAGGGAAACTGAGGCCCACAGTGGGTATTAAACTGCCCTCTAGTTCACAGCTTGTAAGTGAAGCCAAGATTTGAACCCAGACCTACAGACCCAAGGATTAGTCACAGACCCATATAACTCTTGTCCTCTCTCCCACCTCCCAATCCTTTTAGGAAAAAAGAAGGTCAGTAAATATAATTTTTAAAAATCTCCCAGGAGATTTCAGTTGATCACAGAACCTTTCAGGTATTTGGGATCCTGCACACGTAGCTGTGTGCATCTCCCCCGGGGTCACATAACACAGATTCACATCTCAAGTTGAAACTGTGGATTGAGGTGGTTTCTTTACTTTTCCTTCTTCTGGACCCACAACCACTGGGCAGCAGGTGACTGAACTCTTGGTCCTGTGTGGTCCAAAGTGTGTCCACGCCACTCAGTCTGCTGTTCCTGCTTGTCCGGCCTCCCTCTTCTTTCCCAGTGGTGACAGCTGGATGTTAGGGAGGAGAGTGGCTCAGTGAGCTGATGGCGGTGGGGAGAGTTGGGCTCTCGGGGTCACAGCAACCAGCAGCCTTGTGGCCTCTCTGTGGGCCATGTCCTACTCCCCTGGTTGCAGTGTGGCTACTGGAACTTCCTGGCTGTGCCCAGAGTTTCTCCCATCCTCCAACAAGCCCAGTGGCCAGCTGTCCCTGGCCAGCCTCTCTCTGCTCCAGGTCACCCTCTTCCGCCAGGCTGGTTCTCACCTCAGCTTCCATACCATGTGGGAACTCAGGGCGGCTTAGAGCCCCCCTCTGCTGGAGGCCACTGTGGCTCAAGGGATGTCCAAGTATTAGTGATGGAGGATGCGTGATCAGTCAACCTAAAATGGAATGACTTCGCACAGCAACGGTGGTTTCCTATGGCTCACGGTTTCTCTGAGTGGGGAATTTGGAAGTGGCTGGGCAACTCTGGTTGAGTCGCTCCTAAGAGTTCAGTGGTATATCAGCAGTGCTGCAATGATCTGGAGCTTAGCCTGGGGCTGGAGGATCCACTTCTGAGTTGGCTGATTCGCATTCTCTAACAAGTTAGCCCGGGTTGTTAGCTCCTCTCTGTATGGACCCCTCTGCAGGGCAAGTTGAGCTTCCTTACAGCATGGCAGCTGGAATCCGGAGTGAGCATCTCAAGAGAACCAGGCAGAAGCTCTGTGGTCCTTAAGCCTCAGTCTTGAGGTCACACAACATCACTTCTACCCTATTCTATCAGCCACGAGGGTCAGCTCTGACTCAGTGTAGAAGATTGTCAAGAACTGCCTAGGCTGGGAGCTTTTACCTTGCTTGCCCCCAGCCAGTTCACCTGCCACAGTTTCTTGGATGCTGGAAGAAGACCTGAGGCTTTGGGGTCAGAAACAAAGGGAAGTTTGTGTCTCACAGCAGGAGGCACAGTGTCAGCATTTTCCCTGCTCCCAAGCCTACCTTCTCACAGAGCACGGGCAGGAGACTAGAAATGACCCGCACCCCCAGTGGAGCACCTGGGCCAGGGAGCCCAAATCTTCTCTCATGGGCACTGAGCACACCAGCTGTGGGCTCCAGAGGGAGATACTGTGCTTATCTTTCAAAGCTGCTTGTGACAAACAGCCTTGAAAAGATAGCCCTGAACAAAGGGCTGTCACACCTTGCCCACAGTCCTGCCAAAATATGAGAGTTCTGTCTCAGTCTGTTTGAGCTGCCAAAGTCACGTGCCTCAGACTGGGTGGCTTAAACAAGGGAAATGTATTTCTCACGATTCCGAAGGCTCCACGTTCAAGATGGAGGTGCCAGCCAATGTGGTTCCTGGTGGGGGCATTCCTCCTGGCATGCATGTGGCCACCTTTTCACTATGTCCTCACATAAGCGGGTGGGGGAGAGTGACTGTTGGTCTTCCTTGTATTATAAGCCCCACCTTCTGATCTCAGTGAACCTGAATTTCCTCCTAAAAGCCTGACCTCCAAATATTGGCACACTGAGGGCTAGCACTCGACGCATGAGCTCTGAGGGACACGATCTAATAATCCAAAGCAAGTGCCACGGAGACTTGGGTCCCAGCAGCACTACCCAAGCAGGGATGGTCTGGCACCCAGGCTACCTACCACAGCCCAGGCTCGTAGTGTCCTTGGGTGATCTTTTGGCTGAGGCAGAAATGGGAAGTGGAGAGTGTAGCCCTCTGTTGTTTGGGTGACATCCCTCCACTGACACCCTTCCTCCAAGCTGAACCCCAAAAAGTGGGAGCTGGGACCATCGTGTCTGCCTTTCTTCCCCACGCCCACCTTCAGGTGGCCTCTCCCCACTCACACCCTTCCTCCCCACTCTGACCGCAGGGTTGAACATCTGATTGATATATGAGAACTGCAGGAGCCAGGTACGGTTGTGCGAGCCCGTGACCCCAGCAACGTGGGAGGCTGAGGTGGGAGGATCCTGAGTTCAAGGTCAGCCTGGGCAGTATAACAAGACCCCATCGCTAAATAAAAGAAAGAGAACTATAGGAAGTTGACTGTTTTCTGGCTGCCAAATTCTATTTTTTGAGTGCTAGAAGTTGCTTACCTTTATCTTTTCATTCCTTTTATAACATTACTATTCCCTCCAGGTAGATGGATGTTCCCTGACCTGTTGTTGCAAACATTGTGTACATAGAAATAAAATGAAAAGAAAAGTGTATTAGTAACTTTCAAAAAACCAAGCCCATTTACACAGTTTTTTCGAAAACACAAGTGGGATTATCTAATACTTATTGTTTTCAATTTTGTTTTTTATTTACGGTGTGTGTGTGTGTGTGTGTGTGTGTGTGTGTATGTTGCAGGGAATCAAACCCTGAGCCTTCTGTGTGCTAGGCTGGCACTCAACCACTGAGCTACATCCCTAGCATAATTTTGCGTTTTATATTAGAAAAGTTATGGATTCTATGTCAGCAATATGGCTCTTCTCTACTCTTTTTAATAGTGTAACAGTATTCCTGAACATAGATATACTGCAATTTACTCAGCCATATTTTCTCTGAATGACATTTAACTTGTTTCTAATATTTTTGCATTACAGATAATGCTTTAGGGAATAACCTCACAGACATATCTTTGCATGCATGAGCTGGTAAGTTTATAAGATATATTATTTTACAAGTGGAATTGCTGGGGTATAGAATATGCATACTTTATGTTTTGATAGATATTACTAAATGTCCCCTCTGGGTGATATTAATTTATATTCCATTCAATAGTATGTGAGTGCACTCATACCCTACACTCTGTTCATCATTGAATATTATGTTTTTAGTTTAATAAATCTGTTGAACAAACAGTGGTTTTGCCACATTTTAATTTTCATGTTAGTTCAGAGCTTAAGCTTTATCTATTTACTAGCCATTTGTCACATTTGTTGTTGAAACAATTGACCGTATATCTAGCCCATATTACTACTGGGATGCTGTTATTTTCTTATTTGTTTGTGGGAACTCTTTACATGTTATAGATACTACTTTTTGCCTACATAAATTATAGGTACTTATTTCCAGTGAATTTTTCTTTTAAATGTTTGATTTTTTTTTTTGCTGCATAGAACATTTTGCTTTTATAAAATTGGAGCCATTGATCATTTTGGTGATAATTTCTGGATATCATATTTTTCTAGTATACACCCTTTATGGGGCAAAGATATTACTCTTTTAGTACAAGTGGGTTTTGCTGTCTGAAGATTATCTGATATTGCAGATGATTGGAGGTCCTGAGACTTCAGCCAGAGGAGCTCACCTCCTGCTATCCTGGCATCCCAGAGAGTAAAGATGGAGGCCACGAGGGCCCATCTAGTGATGTTTTTTGAACAAAACAAGCTGACTCTTGGGAGAAGGTCCCTTTGGAGAGGTAGAGCTTCTTAAGAGGCCCCAAGAGAGAGCCTGGGATAGTTGGCTGCCTGGGAGCCTGAGGAGGAGCTGCCTGTGCCTGCAACTCTTGGGCCTCTCCCTCTGTTCTGGCCACATGCATCAACCCCACCCCACATGCACACCGAGGCATCCAACACAGCTGCAAGGCCCACCTGGGAACATACAGAAATGCACTAAAAATGCTCAAATCCACACGTCCTCATGGCCACATCCTCACAAACAGTCACATGTACATCATGAGGTTGTCCACATCAACAAATCACATGCATATATGTGCACAGACACAGGAACACGCAGGCAGTTCCACTCAAGAGATGCAACGTGCAGGTGTGCACACCCCCACTGTTACATTTCTTGGGATATAATTTACATTCAGTAAAACTCCCTTTGGAGTGTATAGTTCTATGGATTTTGACAACCAGGGAGTGTCATGTAATCCCAGCACAATGAAGACGCAGAACATTTCCATCCACCTCAAAGTTCCCTCATGCTTCTCGGCCACGCGTTCCAACAGTTCCAACATTGATGTGTTTTCAGTTCCCATGGTTTTGTTGTCTTCTAACGTCACACTGTTGAGCATCACTTATCCAGAATGCTTGGGATGTGAGGTGTTTTGGATTGGGGAATTTTTCAGATTTGGGAATATTTGCATGCACATATGAGCTATCTTGGGGATGGGACCCAAAGCTAAACACAGAATTCTGATGTTTCAGATATCTCTCCTACCTGTTGCTGAAGGTGACTTTAGACAGTAGTTTTAGCATGCCTGTGTTCTGTCTGTGATGTCATATGAGGCCAGGTGTGAAATTTTCCACTTTTGGGGTGATGTTGGTACTCAGAAAGTGTCTGATATTTGAACCTTTCAGATTTCAGATTTCCTGATCTGGGGTGTTCAGCCTGTGCAGACGACTCACGCAGAGCGTGGCCTCTGGTGTCTGGCACCTCTCACTTACACAGTGTGTTTGAGATTCGACCACATCATGAGAGTTGATAATGCTTCCCTTTTGTTACCACATAGTGTTCCCTTGAATGGACATACCACAGTTTATCTACTCACCATTGAAGTTGTTTCAGCTTTGACAATTATGATTAAAACAACTGAAAATATTCACATGCTGTTGTTTGTGTGGACCCATGTTCATTTCTCTTGGTTAAATACCTGGGTGTGGGGTTGGAGGGCCATATGATAAGGGAGTGTCAACTTCATAAGAAAATAGCAAGCTGGTTCCTAGGCAGTTCTACCTCATTTTGCTTTAATGTCACTCTCTTCTAATAATTCATTTTCATTGTATTTTACAAAAACATGGGTCCACAGTGGATTGGAAAGAAGAAAAACCCCTGGTCCTAGTTAGTTAGGTCTAGAAGCTCTAGTCTGGGAAGAGTCAGTCAATGAAGAACAGAGGAAAGGCTTCTCTGCAGACAGCCAGCCACACATGCAAAGGTCCGGGGGCATGGAGAGGACTGAGAGAACGGACTAGGGAGGCCGCTGGTGAGCTGAGGCTCAGAATGGGATCAGGTACCAGAGGGAGCCAGATGTTGGGGGGTGAGTTGAGGCTTTATCTGGAGGGCCATTGAAGGGTTTTAAGCAGAAGGGAAAAAATGATTTGATTTATGCCAAAGGAAGTTTCCCCGGCTGGGAGAGGCAGCCGCGTGGAGGCAGGGAGCTCCTGCGGGGGTCCAGGCCAAGGAGAGGAGTCCTGGGCTAAGGCCTCGGTAGTAATGGGCTAACCAGGAAAACCGGGCAGGATCTGGGGGCGCCAGGTGTGGTGGGGAGTGAGGCTTTGAATGGACTCAGGGGTCCCAGCTGCCCTGCCTTGGGCTGGGCGCCCCTGGGGCAGGCGGTGGGATGGGGAGGGCCTGTGGGGGTGGGAGTCGCTGAGGGGGACCTCCCAGCTCTGCGGGGCCTGCTGCAGGGGCGCCTCCACCGCCCCATCTGGATCCGATTCAGCTGTCACTCAGTCCGACCAGGGCTCTGAAAGACCCCAAAGAGCGGGGGATTTGTGCAGGCCTGGCCAGCCCTTTGTCCCGCTGGATGGGATTTGGTCTTTGCGAAAAGTAACAAAGAGCTCCGCAAAGGCTGGCTCTGGGGGGGGGGGGGGGCGCTCCTCCCAGGCCGGCCGCGCTCTCGGCCTCCCTCTCCTCTCCCCCAGGTGTGGGCCTGTTGGCAGCTGCGCCTGCACGAACCCCAAGCTGTGTGCCTGTGCCGAGGCGTGCACCTGAACGTGGGCACCTGCCCTGTGCCTGCCACCGGGCCACTGTGTGCTCTGGCCGCGTCTTCATCTGTGCGCGGCCTTAGACCTTCTCTGGGTGCCTCTCTGATCCCCTGCACCCTACTCCGTGCCCCATGGAGGCTGCGCCTGTGGAGCAGGCCCACAGGGCTTCCTGGCCCTCCAACTGTCTGGCTCACGGTTGGGTTTGGCCAGTGGGAGGTCCTGCCAGGACATCAGAGGGCAGGGGAGGCCTCATGGCTGGCTCCTTCCCCACAAGCCTGTGGATGGCAATGGTTCTGTCCTCAGTCCCTCACGGCCTCAATTTCCTCTGGGCAACTCCTCCCAGCTCCTGCGACTGCTCACTCCCCTGATCCTTCAGGCCTAGAACCAGTAATGGCCCCTCTCCACCACTGCCAGCCCTGGGCTGCTTCATCATTGCCTGTAGGCTCCCTTGGCCTCACCTCACCTTCTCAAAGGGGCTCCTGATGGGATTTTCCTCTTGTCCTTTGGGCATGTCAGCTGTTTCCTGCTGGGTGCTGGGGCGTGGGTGTGTGCATTTGGTTTTCTGTTGTGGCAAGATAAATGAACAACGAATTTAACATTTTGATTCTAAGGGCAGGCCTGGGGGATGGATAATGAAACTGACTATAAGGGCCTAACAAATTGAGAGTAATTTTCTGTTTATTGAATCTAATACATTTTTTAATTTAATTCTTAGTACAAAGCACACATTCACATCACATTCACATCATTGTGTGATCACTGCTAGCCACTTGCAGAACTGTCCATCATCCCACTTGGAAACTCTGTCCCGGTGACACACTAACTCTCCATTCCTCTGCCCCTGAGCCCTTGTAAGCCATTATTCTACTTTCCCTCTCTAGGAATCTGACTCTTCTAGATTCTGCAAATAAGTGGGGTAAGACAGTGTTCACCCCTTTGTGGTTGACTCTTCCACTTAGCATAGTGTTGTAGCAAGTGACATGGTGCTGCTCTTCTTGAAGCTGAATAACATTCTGTTGTGTGTAGAGATGACATTGGTCAGCCATTCATCTCTCCACAGACACTTGGGTTGTTCCCACCCTGGGGCTACTCTGTATAATGCTGCTCCAAATACTGGTATACAAATAAGAGATCCATATTTTTAAAATTATTAGATTCAACAAACAGAAAATTACTCTCAATTTGTTAAGCGCAGTCAATTTCATTATCCACCCCCCAGACCTGACTGTTAAATGGCACCTGTGGCCCTGGCCCTGGCTGACCAGTCTCTACCTTTTCCAAGCCCAGAGCCTGGACTCCCTCCCTTCCCAGTCACACTCCTCAGTTCCCTGAGCTGGGTCACCACCTGTTTGGAATCCAGAGCTCCTGAGGGCAGAACTAGCTCTGAGTCTCCTCCATCTACAGCACAGGGGGGCCAGGGCAGGCCAGGTGAGGGACTTAGAGGAAATGCAGCCAAGTACATCCCCCTCCTCTGAGGGGTCAGTGGGGAAGAGGGACTTGAAGCCACACGTCTCTGGCTCCCAGTCCACGCTCGTTGGTTGAGGTACATAGAGTAACAATTGCCCCTTGTCTTTGGCCTCTGGGTTAGTGGCAGCATTCAGGGGCTGCCCATCTCCCGTTGTCATTAGTTGTCACACACAGGATTCTTTGGGCTTGCAGAGACTCCACTCCCTTCTAAGAGTCACTTAGTCAACAAGTGCTATTTCTCACGCTGTGTTGGTTCCTGGGCCGAGGATCATAGATATGCAGATGGACTTTGGATGACGATGAATGTTAACTGGTGTGGTCACCTGGTCACACATGTGCAACCATATACATGTCACTTGGAGGGTTCAGAATGTGCAATCTGTGTTTCAGACCACTCAAATTTGGTTTTCTATTTTAGAGAGAATAATTATCTCATTTCAAAGACCAGGGATCAGTGAAGGAGATTTTAAAGTGTCAGGAACTTAAATCTCATTCATGGTTGTCTGAGCTTCCAGAGGATCATAGAAAGTTGAAAAAGTGAAGAAAGATGAAATAAAGACACACACCCACAGATCCTTAGACTTCGAACACACAAGCCTATGCACTCAACCTTGGATTGGACCATAAACACATGCGGAGGTACACACATAAACCCAAAGACAATCACATACCTGTCACACACACAACAATATTTATTACATGTTTCTTATGAACCAGGTGCTTGTGGTGTTCCTATGAAACACGTGCAGTGTTTGTTTTGTCTCTGCAAAAACTCAATCAGGGTAGACATGATTTTCATCCCCATTTTCCAGACAGTGAAGCCATGGGGCTGGGGATGTAGCTCAGCAGTACAGCACCCACCCAGCATGCACAAGGACCTGGTTCCATCCCCAGCACCACGAAAGATAAAAATTAAAAAACTGCTCTCAGTCCACAGAGTTAGGAAAAAGATGAGCTGGGATTTGAATCTCAGGTGAAAGTTCAAGGTCAGAGTGCATAATCATCAGACTGTTTGCTAACACACAATTGCCTACATCACAGAAATGTGAATTTACATCCAGCTCACATGTCCTGACACATCGATGCATGCACACAGATGTATACCTATGTGGCATACTTGTGCACAGAAACAAAAAGATATACATGGGGCTGGGGTTGTGGCTCAGGGGTAAAGTGCTCGCCTAGCATATCTGAGGCCCTGGGTTCGATCCTCAGCACCACATAAAAATAAATAAAGACATGTGTACATCTACAATCAAAGAATAAATATTAAAAAAAAAAAAAAAGAAACACAAAAACACACGTCTACACATACCAGCACAGACTCAAGACACTTGTGTTGGTGTCCCTCATCTGCGATTGCACACGTAGACATGCAGATCTGGGTCCTGGCACAGGCTCCTCCCAGCTCCCTGCCCACCCCACCCGCTCTTGGCAGGTAAAGGCGTGGGGGTTGGGCAGTATTGTGTTGAGCCCTGCCAGCTGGTGGCTCTGCTCCTCCAGGGACAGCCTGTCGCCTCCTGCTCCCACCCAGCAGGTAAGCAGAGCCACCCTTGGGATCACCATCACAAAACACCACACCTGGGCTCCTCCCAGGAGAGGCTGAGCTCAGAAAACCTCCAGGTGGCTGCCACCCAGGTGCTCCCCAGCCCCAGCCCAGCCTCCTGCTGCTCCCAGCTCCCTCTGCAGACACAGCTATGGATTATGGAAGCAATGACCCCCACCTCACCTGCCTCAGCTTCTGTTCATCCTCCCAAGTCACCTGCACCCCGCTATGCAGGAAGCACAAAGCAGCATTACCTGCCTGGGGAGCCTGGAGTCAACAGCTTCCCGAAGGGAGAGGTGTCTCCCCTGTGCTCGTCACCTGGAGTTGAACAGGCATTAGCCAGGCAAGTCAGGATAGAGAAGAGCCATAGCCAGAGGGTAGCACATGCAGAGTCCCAGAAGCAAGAGAGAACCCCATCTCTGGGGACTTGCAATTGATTCATCTTGACCAGAGGGGAACAGAAAAAGCTATGGAGTGATCAAAGCCCTTGGCTAGGGGGTGTACTGTGCCCTGTGAGGTGACTTTCCTGGGCAGGGTAATCTAGAACCACCAGGGCCAGGGTGGCCACGAAATTCAGGCCTCCTTCCTATGGCCATCAGATCATGGATGACAGCCACAGATGCTGCCTCAGACCCAGGCACTGGGCCATTGTCCTTTGGCTGCCAGGCAGCCCAGGGTTTGCTTACCCCCAAATCACTGGCCACGTCTGGCTCACAGATGGCACTGCTGGACTTCACTATTTCCACTTCATAAGAGGGTCATTGAGCCCCGTGAATGTGATCCGTCCAGAGCCATCCGTGAGGAGCCCTTCTGGGAATGCCTGGAGAAAGCAGCCTGGCAGGACGGTCCCGGGAGCTCAGGAGGCAGAGGAAATCAGAGATGGAGGGGCCTGGCACTCAAAGACCCCGAGTCAGGGTTCCCTTGGATGGGAGGGACCTCTGGTCTTTGGAGTGGCTCCTAAGGCACTCCTCTGCTTTGTTTCACGACAATCACAGCTCCTGAGTCCTCCAGGGAGTCCAGGGCCCCCTCGAACCCATATGAATGGCTCCAAATAAATCTAAGAATCCTAGAAAATGCCATTAATTTTAATGAGCACCCAATAATTTTCCTGTGAGGCAGATTTCTAGTTACAACTGTGGTGATTCCAACCCTGGGGTACCCTGCTGATGGCCCCTCCTCACCATTCCCCAGCCCAGGACTTTTCTGAGTCTAGGTCCTTGGTCCTCAGAGGGTCAACGAACCCCTGCCCACGAGGGGTGGTGCAGGATTAGGAATGATACAGACTGGGGTTTGCATCCTGATTCGACTGTAGGAGCTCTCTGGCCTCACATAAGTCCCCTCCCCTGTCAACCTCAGTTGACCAACAGGTCAGAGTGGGACCACTGTAACCACCTTGAGGTGGTTCCTTAGAAGGTTGCCATGAAGACAAAATGAGAGGCATGTGGGGGTGGCCAGGCACCAGGCCTGGCCTTAGCCACAGCTTTACAAGTGGATGGTGATTTTTATGTGGTTCTATGTTTTCTGTGGGGAAGAATCTAGATTCCTCAGTTCAGATTTTTTTTAATATTTATGTATTTATTTTTTAGTTGTAGATGGACGTACCTTTACTTTATTTATTTATTTTTATGTTTGTGCTGAGGATCAAACCCAGGGCCCGGCACATGCTAGGTGAGCGCTCCACCGCTGAGCCACAACCCCAGCCTCCCTCAGCTCAGATTTTGAGGATTTTCTAAACCAGGCCTCGGCCCACCTCCACAGCCTCATTGCCCCCAGCAGTGGTGGGCTTGGCAGCAGGGCTCAGGATGGTGCAAGATGTGCATTCGGCAGCACCCACTGGGGGAGGAAGCTGAGGTGCTGATACCCCTAACCTGTGCTGGCCTGAAAGGGATGCTAGGATGGGGGCCAGAGCAGGTGGGCAGGATCTCTCTGGATCCACTGTAGGTGGTCTGCACAATGTCACCTCCCCTTTATCAGTTAAGGCTGCCACCATGTCCCGCAACCAAAGCCTTGACCACGGTTGGCAGACAGACTGTGGGTAGAGCACACAGGGCATTCCAAATCAGCCCCTTGCTAGACTTGGACCCGTGTCACTTGTGTTTGCTGACTGTCCTGGAGAGACCTAAGATGGATCCCCTATCCTGGTGAGAATGGGAAGGGGGAAGTTTTTGAAGATGTGTGGAGGCAACAGGAAAGAATGATTAACTCACTAACCAGATAGTCCCAGGTCAAATTCCAGCTCTACCGTGGCGCTCATTTGGATGAGACGCCGTCTGTCACTGTTCCTCAGTCTCTGCATCTGCAAAACAAGGGAAAGCCTGCCTCTGGTGCAGACCCCTCAGGTATGTTAAGTGAGATGATATACGTGTGACATTGGAAGGGTGCCCAGCATCTAACAGGCACGCTTGATCCCCATGGTGATCCTAGCACTCAGGACAGCTCCCCAGTCCGGTTGCCTGGCTGCTGTCCGCGGTGCTGATAAAGATCCCACTCTCTCTGGTTCTCCCCCACCCCACCCCCACCCCGACCTCATCATTCTCAGAGGTTCCTGGGATGGGGCTGGTAAAAGTGCTTTCACAGTTTCTCTTTGACACTTATCACCAGGCTGAAGGTGCAGTCGTGGGATCAAGGCTATGGTGCCCACGTCAGTAGACAGGTTCTCTTTTTCCTTGCACAAGTCCACATTGAGTTCCCTTTGTGTGGGGCCCAAGAATCTCAGCTTGAAAAGTAGAATTGTAACTTTTTAAAAATAAAGAACAAAACACAATGGTGTTTGCTGACCACTGATTGCTAACCAAGCTGTCTCCAGGCTAATAAGCCACTGTCCAGAAATCCAAATACTTTTAACAACACCTAAAAGATGACTGCCTCCCTCTTCCTTTCCATTTCTGAAAATGTGCAGGAAGAAGCTTCCAAATCTCTCAGTCCCTGTCACTCCAGGCAGGGACATGCCCAAAGCTGTGACAACTCTCAGCCCTCACCGTTCAGCAGGACCAGACACACACATGGAAGAAAAAGAGCAGGGCACTTGGGGTCAATCAGACCTGGGTCCAAATCCCAGCTGTTACCAGCTCTATGTCATTGAAACTTCTTTGGACCTGAGCTCTCTCACCTGTTAAGTGAAGTTAATAATTTTGTCTCCTCCATCAGGTTATTGGGGTACCAAAGGAGACGTTGCTCCTAATACATTCAGCCACATCTGGAAGGGCCAGCTTCTCTCCACTTCCAGGGCTGTTGTATCTCCCAGAGCACCAGGGTCCTCCTCTTTCTTTCTGTACTCAGCTCTTGCTCTCATCAATTCTGGTCTGGTTCAAGTCTACCACCTCTGAACCTCACTCAGCCTTTAGGTAAGAGGGCAGGTAGCTGAGACAGACAGGCAATCTGGGTTGGAATCCTGACTCAGCACTCACTAGCCAGGGCACTTGCAGCAAGTCATTTAACCTCTCTGGACTCCATTTCCTCCCCTGTCAAATGGTAATGGTAGTGGCCCCTTCCTCTGAATTTGGTGCAAGAAGCAAAGGAGAAATTGCAGCAGAAGTCTTAGCACAGGTGCATACAGTAAGTGCCCATCACCAGCTCACCATTATGGTTGCTCTCAGTTTCCTGGATTGTCTTCCTGCTATCCTTTTCTAGGAATGCTCTGCCTCCTTTTTGACAAGTGGGAGGATAGAGGGTCACACCCTAAGCTACTGTTCCCTCTTCTGAAGCAGAGTGCACACCTGTATTTGGAGCCCATCAAGTGTGCTCTCACCTATGGGGGTCCCACTCACGGAGCATGCCCTGTAGCGCCTGAGCTCAGTCCTCTGGGAATCTTTATCTCTTGCCTTGAGTTAGGATCCTCATTGGAATGTCCAGCCTTTGTGGTTGTCCTTGGAATGAGGTGTGTGTGCACGTGTGTGAGATTTTGTGTATTATACCTGTGATGCAGAAATAGGTATGGAAGTGTGTGTGTAATAGGGGTGTAAAAACATGTGCAGATGAGGAAGTGTTGTGCATATAAGGTTTTGTGTATGTGTGCAGCTGTTGGACATGATGCCAGCTCTTTAGCCATCGGCAGGCTCAGAGGGTCCCTGGCAATTCACAAGGTTGCTGATTGCTGGCACCTGCCTCTCTGAGCAGCATCCCCAGCCTGTCATTTTGGGAATAATCATGCTTCAGTGATTCAAAATCCTGCTTGCTCATAATTTTTCATAACCTGGCTTAGACAGGGGAATGTGAAATAGTTGGCCAAGCACACCACTAGTTCTAGAAGAATAATTTGCTTTTTTAAGAAAAAGTTTTCCAAGACTTTTTAAACTACTCAGTTTGAACCCGTTGTTTACAGTGAGTGCTTAATTACTAGTGATTCCTATCTGTTCATTAAAATAACCCTCCAGAGGGACCGTGTCTTGACAATACAGGGTTAGTCATTAATTCACATTATTTTGAAAGTAATAAAATTTTTGCAATGTCCCATAAGTCAGACTTATCACTAATTCACAAACATGCCCCATTCATCCAAATCAAGAAAGTTCTATTATTTAACAGCAATATATATTACACTCAAGGGAAATAATTGCCATGTCACATTCAGAATTCAATAATAGTAACATGGCATCATATAATCCTTTCATCATTTTGAGGTGCTTTTTTTTCTTTTTCTCCTCCTCCTCCTCCTCCTCCTCCTCCTCCTCCTCCTCCTCCTCCTCCTCCTCCTTTTCCTCCTCCTCCTTCTCCTCCTTCTTCTTCTTTTTTATTTTCCTGTAGTTCTGGGGATGGAACTCAGGGCCTCACCCATGCTAGGCAAGCACTCTGCCACTGAGCCACACTACCAGTCCAGAGTGCAGGTTTTCAAAACATTGAATCATTCATTGTTTCATCTAGTTCCCAAGGTTAAGGCATCCATTTGTCACAGGGAAACATGCTCATGGTGGTGAAGTGAGTTGCAAAGCAGACTCAGAAAGCCAGTTAGCAGAAGCATCCAGAATTCAATCCAAGGGGGCTGGAGACCTGGCTTGGTGGTTGAGTGTTTGCCCAGCAAACTTGAGGCTCTGGGTTTCATCCCAGCACCACAAAAAATAAAAACAAAACAATAATAACCAAAAAAAACCCCAACAACCCCCAAACCAAAAACAAAACAGATTTAAGCACAAGGGGTCTCAGTGGCCTTGGTTTCTCAAAACACAGTGAGGTGCCCCCAGAAAAAGCCAGAAGGCACTGTCATGGTTGGCAGTGGGAGCAGGAAACATGTCATTGTTCTCAGCAGTTTGTCATCTCGTCCACTGCAGGGTGCTGCTTCAGGAGAGGGTGAGAAGCACAGGGGGCTTAGCAATCTTAGAAATCCCTCAACAACATGTTTCTTCACCGCCTCTGCGTTCTTCTGCCTCTCCTCAGACACATGCCAGGCCTGAGCTGGGCACCCAGGGAGATCCAGGCCCCCACGTGGTCTGCAGGCTGCACTCAAGGACCTCGCCATCTAAGAAGGACAGATGGAGACATGAAAACAATGATTCTAACCAGCTCAACCGTGGGGCAGAGTGGGCCATGCAAGGGACTGTGGGAGCCCAGAGAAGGATGGTCAATGTAGCCCTAGAGGGAGGTGTCAGAAAAGGGCTGGGGGTGATATGGAGCAGGGTCATGCCAGGCCAGGTGTTTGGGCTTCCAAAATTCATATCTTGGAAGTCTTCATCCCCAGCGCCTCAGGAGGCAACTATGTTTGGAGATGGGCCTTCAAAAAGGTAATTTAAATTAAAACGAGATTATTTGGATGAGGTTGGTCACCAATCAGACCGGTTCTTATAAGAGGAAATTTGAACACAAACACATACAGGGGGAGGTGATGTGAAGACACAGGCATGAGGTGGCCCTGTTTATGAAGGAGAGAGGCCTGCGTAGGTCCTTCCCGCAGGGCGCTCAGAAGGCGCCAACTCTATCAACACCTTGATCTTGGACTTCCAACTCTCAGAATGGTGTGAAGATAAGTAAGCCTCTGTTGTTTCAGCCACCCCATCTTTGGTCTTTGTCAAGGCAACCCAAGTAAACTGACACACCAGGCCAGACCCTGACATATCGGGAGTTGCAGGTGCTCCCCTGACCGTGGGGCCCCGTGATCAGGGCAGATTACAGGGGCGAGACCTGAGAAGAACGCTGGGATCTGGAGGAGAGGGCTGCACGTGCCAGGCTGAAGATTTTACATTTTTCCTGTTGTTTTTCCATGTGATACCATAAAAAAATTCTAAGCAAGAAACAGACCTTAATTACTGGTACCTAAAAGAAGAGAAAACGCTAACAAAGACCACAACCAAATCTGAAGAGTAGCCTCTGAGGCCTCTTGGAACATGGAACTAGCTCCAGAGGAGGCCCTGCAGCAGAGACAGCCCAGGCAGCGCCGACAACAGTTCTGGGGTTGAATTGTAGCCTCCGATTTTATTCATACATTTACTGATTCACTCAGCTAACAAATATTTCCTGAGCACCCGCTCTGTGCCACATTCTAGCACTAGGAACACATCAGGCCCGAGCAGGAGGCCGCTGTTTCCCCAGCGCTTACCTTGTGCCAGGCACAATAAGCAAATTCACACATCTATGCGCTATGCCAGGTGACAGTGAGTGCCGTGGGGAGAAATAAGACAAGGAAAAGTCCTAAGGAAGGAGGGACACTTTTTCAGATCAGGCGGTCAGGGAGACAACACTGAGAAAGAAAAGGGCAGATGTAGGCGAGAGGCTCCCTGGCAATGGCAGTAGCAGGGACAGAGCTCTGAGGCAGACAGGTTTCTCCTGGCTGGAGGAATTACAGGGGTTCAGCGAGCCAGGGAGTGTAGACAGGCCGTAGCTGCTTTCCAGCCCCTTCCAGAGGGAAGGGGCTAAAGGGCCAGATGCCACAGTTCCCAGACACCACTGGGGAATTTGACCAGTGTCCACCAGAGTGTGGGGCAAGGGCCCAGCAGGGCAGGTGAGTGGGAGAGGAGAGGGAGACAGCAACTCCACATGTTTTTGCTGACAGGGAGACCAAATGCATGCGTTGGTCCATAGAGGGAGGGAGCAAGGGGTCATGGAAGATTTTCTTGCATTTCCCATGATGATAGGATGGATTCAGCAGAGAGAGAAAAGAGGGTTCAGGAAGGAGAGGAGATACCTGCAGAGGATGGGTCTTGGCAGGACGAGAGGGGAATGTTCTGGGTCTTTCCCTGCAGGCACCAGCCTCACCGAGGAGCGGAGAAGCTGGGCTGGGAAGGTAGAGAGCCCGTGAAGCTGCCGAGGAGGATGGTGGGAGAGCCAGGGGTGGCTAGGGGAGGCCTGGAGTGTCCTGGGGCTGACTCGGAATAGCAGATGGTTAGAATTTTAGGACTTTAGGCTATGGTGTGGACATTTACACCACGGAAATTGGCAAACGCTCCACTGCACAGGGGCTGTTCATCCAGAAAGCTGGTCATTACATGTTTATGTTCTTAGTGAAATACGAAGGGGAGGTCATCAGCTGAGCAGGAGGAGAGAGAGAGATTTGAAGGGAAAAGACTATGAAGATTTCTGGGACTGGGGCTGGGGTGGTGGCTCAGTGGTAGAGCATTCGCCTAGCACATCCTCAGCACCACATAAAAATAAATAAATAAATAACCAAAAAAAAACAAACAAATAAATAAATAGAATAAAGGTATTGTGTCCAACTACAACTAAAAAAAAAAAAGAAGAAGAAGAAGATGTTTGGATTGCTGGGAGGGTTGACAGCCCATGTCTTAGCCAAGTTACCCTGGGCAAGTCCCTTGGCCACTTTGAGCCTCCGTTTGCACATCTGTAAAACTGCAGCCCTAAATTGTACTTTGGGAGGGTATATGGAGCATGAATGAGGCACTTAACAGAGCCACCCAGAGATGGGAGCTGTGGCCTGGCTCAATGAACTGTGTCCTTCCTGAGTCTCTGATTTGCAGAAGGAAAAGCCTAGAACAGCTCTCACTTTTGTCTTCTCAGGGGAGACTGGCTGAGCCCTGCCATCCTTTGTGAACTGGGATGAGGGGAGTCCAGCTCCAGGCTGGGAACACATTACCCCAACTTTCCCCAATCTATGTAGTTAACACAATACAGCGACTGCATAATTTAAAGTGGGTGTTAAAAAATATTTCGATGTGTTGTGTGATTTTTGCATTCCTGGGTGAAGAAAAATTACTGCAAGAAGGTGGTTAATTATTTCAAAAGACAAATTCCATGAAATAAAATAAAAATAGACTCCTTGTCCAGAGAGAAAGTGAGAAAAGGCGGGGAGGGGGAAGCCACGAGGAATGCTCCCCTCTAAATAGAATGAGGCTGTTTCTTCAAGTAGCAGGTGCATGAGGAGAGGCCCACTCTCACCTTGTCAGGAGAGGACAGGACAAGGGGCAGAGAGAGTGGGAGCAGGGGCCAGGGAAGAGGCAGTGATCATTCAAGAGCTGACTTAGATGTCAGGTGTGGCAGTGCATACCTGTAACCCAAGCAACTCTGAGACAGGAGGATCGCAAGTTTAAGGTTAGCCTCAGCAACTTAACCAAAATAGTGAGATGCTGTCTCAGGGAAAAAGAAAAGGAAAGAAATAGAAAAGAATCACTGTCTTCCCGCCTGAGTTCTGATCAATTTAAGAAATAAGAAGACTGGCAAAGGTCATATATCACATTAGTTCCTGGGAGGCTGGGGTAAGACTTGTGCTTTAGGTGACAGCCAACTGGGCCTGTGAGCTGAATCCCAGAAGTAGGCTGGAAATCCCAACCTGAGAATTCTGACCAAGAAATTCCAATGGCATACAGGAGAAGAGAATTCCTGATCCCAGTGGACAGCTTGCTCCCAAGGATAAAAGGAAACACCAAGCCCAGTTTACTCTTCCTAAATTTCTCAACCAGCAATCACCCACCTCCTCTGGGGAAAGAGACAGAGTGCACGCACCACGCCTCCCCCACCGGGAGGGCGCCCCAGGCTGGACCCCTCAATGGACTCACAGGCATGGGAGCAAGAGGGCAAGCAGGGTTGTGTTAGGTGCAGGATAGGCTGAGTTATGTTGTCTGCAGGGCAGGCTGAATGGAAGTTAGCTGCAGGGTGACCTGGCTTCTCAAAGCCTCTGTCTGGTTCTTTATCCCTATTTGCTTCAAGCCCAAATGCCCAAGCCCCCACCCTCTGCTCAAGGCTGAACACTTAACCCCCCTTTCGCCAACAAGGCAGTTTGCAGACCCAGAAACCCCATTAGATTTGGGCTATAAAAACTCCTTCCTGCCAGGGCCCTCTCTCTCTCTCTCTCTGTCTCTCTTGCTCTTTCTCTCTCTGTCTCTCTTGCTCTTGCTCTCTCTGTCTCTTGATCTTGCTTTTGCTCTCCCTTGCTCTCTCTTTCTTCTCTCTCTCTCTCTCTCTCTCTCTCTCTCTCTCCCTCTCTCTCTCTCTCTTTCTCCTCTGTTGCAATGCTGCAATAAAGATCTCTTGGTCGAGTGTTATGGTCACTTTCCTTTCAGGTTGGGCGCCCTAAATTCGGAGGTGGCATGGGAGAATTGTGCGACAAGGGAGGAGAGGCTCCTCTGCCCTCGACCTGGAACTTGCAAGAGACCCTGAGACTTTGTGCCTGGGACTGTGAGTTCACACCCACTTCCTGCACTCTGAGCCCCTCGGCTGGAAGCGCCCCTTCCTGCAAGGCTCTCTGCAGAGCCCGAAGCTCCCTGCTTGGGATCGTCCCTGACCTCTCCTCCTGGCACACAGGAGTCTCCGATGCTCCTTGAGGTCCTCAGCGATCCTCAGGGGAGTCCGCGACACACTCTTCAGCATGCACTTTCCTCTGGCATCGGGTGGCCCTCTCCTGGGGCACAGACTCGCTTGCCTCTCCTGTGGGTAGGGCAGAGGATTCGTGCCCCAGTTTCTCCTCCAACCCACTCCCGCGGTGGTCTCAGGCAGGCAGGCGACCAGCCCTTCTTAGTGGCAGCGCTGTGATCGCTGTGACTGACTTGATGAGAGGGAGGCTCACCTGGGAGGCCCTCTAGAAGGACACTCTTTCTTCAAGAAGGAAAATACCCTCCTCAGGGCCGTTGGGTCAGGTGAGGCCTCGGGGCAGGGCCCCGGGGAGGACCTCAGAAGGACGGAGGCAAATGGCTCTTCGCATAAAGGGGGGCAGAGAGTCCCGGAGAGTGCTGGGAAGGAGGGGCTCTGGGCGGGGAGAAGCATCTCCAGGGACCTTCGCTGCAGCTGGGCCTCCTCACTGTTTCCTCAACCACCAGCGCCTGTCACCCCCAAGAGCCTTAAGAGAGTTGGTCTTTCAGAACGAAGGAAGGGTGCAGTTCCAGGGTGCCATGCTGTGCTCAGCACCCTGGAGGGGTGACCCCAGAAAGAGCTGCGCATGAAGACATGGAGTCATGGGAGAAACTGGCAGTAAGGTTGGCTTGAGACCACCCCAACCCCTAGAGGGACAGGACCAGTGTAGGAGCAGAGGCAGGAGGTGGCTGGATCCTGCCATCCATGGAATGGGAGTGTCTACTTTGTTTAGGTGTTAAGACTAGGGGGTCCCCGGATTGCCAAGTCCCTGGAGACCACCAGACGATGGCTAAGGGTCATCTTTATGATGATGTCACTCCTGCCCACTTGCTTTCTGCTGTGAGTTCTTGAGTGAGAGAGGAAGTCTGGACATTATAGCCTGTACCTCCGTGTCAAGGCCACACATCAGGCTGACATCATATATGTGACAGCAGAAAAGAGGTCACATCTCACAGGCATGGATAGGCAAGGGATGACTGGTATAGATGGTGGACGGGGTCCAGCCGTTCCAGGGCCCTGAGGGGCACCTCCTCCTCTGGCCTCCGTGGACCAGCCAGCCTAAGGGCACCAGAAGCCCCTTCACTATGCACTCTGTGCACTGCACATAGTGGGGCCACAAAGAAACAAAGACAGCCTCTGCCCAAAGGGAGTGCCCAGGGGTGTGGACCTGTGTGTGTGATGCGGACCTGAGGTGCAGTGCTACAGGGAGGATGTCTATCTGTCTGAAGAAGAGTAAGCTGGCAGCGCCGAGGCACTCTGTGTGGGCACATGTGTGCCGCCGGGTTTGTGGTTAGTGGGCGTGGCGGGTGTGTTCAAGGAGAGATGTCACATGTTGTGTTTCAGGGTGAATAGGCCAGGGTGCCTACACATGGGCTTGGATCCCACCCATATGCTTGGGGACACCCAATTGCATGCATAGTTGTGTGTGTGTGCACGTGTCTGGAAGTGCATATGAGTAGTGATTGCAGAGCCCAGCTAGAATTTGGTGGCTTTATTCAAATGTGCATGTCTCTAAGTGTGACTGTGTGGGAGTGTAAGTGGAGAGGGCAGGCATGTACATGTCTGTGTGTGCATAGGACTGCGCCTGGGACTGCACATGACTACCTGGAAGGCCTTGGGAAGGCTATTGAACCACTCTGTGCCTCAGTTTCCTCATCCATAAAGTGGGGATGCAGTGAGGATTCAATGGGGTCATGCATGTAGAGTGCTTAGGAGACTGTGTGTTCACACTAAGTATTCTGTCCACATTTGCTATTGTTGTTACTAAAGTGTTGGTTTGCACATATGAGCATTCATGTGTCTGTGTGTGTGCACATGCACATGGGTGTGCCCTTGCATGAGAGTAGGCATGCCCAGGTCTCAGGTGGACAATCCCTAGCAGCCCAAAGTTCTGCAGGGAGGCAGGAAACCAAAAGCCAAGGCTGTACAAGCCAGCTCCTCTCCCAAAGGACCAGAGCCCCTTCCTCTACCTCCCTGGGGGCACAAGGGTCCAGGCCACGCCAGGGTTCAAGGGCCATCCTGCCCTCCTGCCCCTGCTGCCTAACCAAGGATCTGATAGGAGGTGGGGGCTGGGGACAGACCAGCCAAGGGACCGATCCCTCCCTCTCCACAACCTGACAGCTGTGGCCCAATTAAAATCAACAGTTCACAGGTGTTCCTGGTAATGACTCACGCACCAAAAGCTCCACTCCCTTTAGGGCTCTTTTAAAAAAATTTAGAGCTCTTTAAATTTTATTCACCCACAACATCAAACCTAGGGAGGAAGTAATAAACGAGGAGGGAGGAGGAGCACTGCACACGTGTATATGCACACACGCTTGCTCATGCATAGACACTTGCTCATGCATAGACACACATACGTAGCAATACTCTGTAACATGCATTCACACCCCTTGGCCCTCCAACAAATGCGCTCTCTCTCTCTCTCTCTCTCTCTCTCTCTCTCTCTCTCACACACACACACACACACACACACACACACACGCACGCCCAGGCTCATACTCAAATGCAAGCCATCCAAGTCCACATGGGCTGACAATCCCAGGCAGCCACACACCTTGCACAAGCTCATGTGCCCCAGCTGTTGGCTTTCTCTTGCTGCGTAACCAATCACCATGAACTTAGTGGCTTAAAATGACACATTCGTGATCTCACGGCGTTTGTGGATCAGGAGTCCCACTTGGCTGAGCCATGTCCTCTGCTAGGGTCTGGTGAGTGTGCCGGGGCGTCTCCATCTGGACCTCTGCTGGGGGATCCCTTTCCTGACTCCTTCCAGTGTTGGCAGAGCACTTTCTTTGGGGCTGGATCACCCCAGCTTTTTTCTGGTTGTCGTCTGAAGATTGCCAGCAGCTCCTTGCCCCGTGGACTCCCCCAGCAGAGCTGGCAAGAATTTCTCTAGTTCATCCAAGCAAGTCAGAGCCATGTATGTGTGTGTGCATGTGCATTGTGTGTATATGTGTGATATGTAAGAGTGTGTGCACCTCTGCATACATTTTCATGTATATGTGCACCTGTGTGCACATGTATGTAGATGTGTGTATGTAACAGTGTGTGCATATGTATGCAAATGTGTCTCTGCATAAATATGTGTGGACCCATGCGCATATCTGCATGTAGCTGTGTATATGTAGGCATGTGTGTGGATATGGGCCTTTTCAATTGGTGCAAAGCCATTGGCCGGGCCACTTGGTTCACTTTTCGTTATATTTGCTTAACTTCAACAACCAGCTTTAAGATAACAAAGAGGATGCCTAAAGCCTGGCTGGCACCTGGGACCTAACAGCCCCTCTGTTAAACTAGCTCTTCTGCTTTCTGAAGAATGTGCCCCTTGGTGAGAGGGCAGGAAGCTTCTGTCTTCTGTTTGCATCATCCTTGCACCAAGTAATAGTCTCCATGTTTCTCTGTCCACCGACTCATCCCTGCAGCAGCTTCAGTTTGCTCTGAACATTTTTCGCAAGCTTTGACGGCTCCCAGCCTTCGAACCTTCAGCTCACGTTCCGACCCCTCCGAGGTCTCTGGAATCCTTCCTAATTACGCTGCTGCTTCCACCAAGGCTGAGCTCTGGTAGCGGCCCTGGGTGTTTGCACTGAGGTCCCCGCTGCACCTCCCTTCCTCATCCGCCCCTCAGTCGTGTTGTCAGAATGTCCTCTCTGCACGTCTGCCATCCTGTCCAATCTGCTGCTTAATAACCAGGTCGGCTTCCTTGTGAATTCTCTGACAGCCACTCCTCAAGGGAAATGCGAGCTGTGGGAGCCAGGTGCTGCTGGGGTGATGCTGTAATGTGGAGGACGCCCAGGAACCTACCTACTGGCCAGCCCTCCTGGGATACACCTGGAAAAGGTTTGGGAACTGATTGGTGGGCCCTGGCAAACCAGGACTCATGGTTTGAATTAAAAACAGAGATGGAGCTGGGGCTGGGGCTCAGCGGTAGAGCACTTGCCTAGCACATGTGAGGCCCTGGGCTCCATCCTCAGCACCACACAAAAATAAATAAGTAAATAAAGGTACTGTGGCCAACTACAACTAAAACAATAAATAAATATTTTTTTAAAAAAAGAAATGCCTTTCTTTAAAGAGAGAGAGAGAGAGAGAGAGAGAGAGAGACAAAGGCTGTCAGAGTCACACCTGAGGAAGAGATTTGTAGTCCCTGGCTCTGGGCCTGGTGAGCTGGCGGTGGGAGGGAGCTAAGGTCAACTGATAGGGAACGAGAAGGCAAGCTTTTGTTTGGGAGCAACGCCTGGTGAATAGTTTAGGCTTGGCAAGTAAAACAATCCATACATGAATGGGTGGGGCTTCATTCAAATAGAACCATATTCACAAGATAGGCCTCGCTGGCCAACCCCTGGTGGGCAAGGCAGGCCTGGCTCTGCGGAGCGCCTTGAGATAGCTATGAGGACAGCTGTGACGACATCAGGGCCAGGGTGCCTCAGCAGAACCAACAAAACCACACCAACCGCTGCCTCCTTGAGATGGGAGCACGCTGGGACCTCCCTTCAGTGACCGGGAAGGGACTCGGGTGACTCCAAATGATAAGTGCTGGCTCTCTCCAGGCTTAGTTTCCATCACTGTCCACAGTAATAATTCCCAGATGATGAATGGGCCCACGTCACCATGGCCACTGATGGGGTTTGTGGGGCCTCCTCCCTGTCACTCGCTCATCATCATCTGGCACCTCTCCCTCTCCCGCCTGCTCCATTACGGTTCATGCAGGTCCTCATCACTTCCCTTCAGGGAAGCAGCATCTCCTGCCTCCTCTTCCTCACTCCTGGCTAAGCTTTCCCAGGTCTGGTCATGCTGGGCCTCCCAATCCTTCCACACTCCTTAGTTTAATGCAGTGAATATTTATTGTTTGGTTGCCCAGCTCCTTCCATTTCTGGGATTCCTGTACTCTTTCTGGAAACTTCTCCTTAACCCCTAACACACACACACACACACACACACACACACACACACACACACGCTCAAATTACATTCACAGAATTATGGTGCGAATGATGTTAGTCAGCATGACTTCACCCTGAGCTCAGGTGATTGGCTCCAGGGATAAGGAAGTGCTCAAGCTGGACCAATCAGAGGCCTTCCCTGGAATTTTAGGCCTGGAAATGAAATGAGGAGTCAGGCTCTTCGGATGTTGGAAGCGTAGGACTTGTAAATGAAAGAGGCCTTTTTGGCCATGCCCTGTCATGTGGATCCAGGAGAAGAAAAAGTCACTTGTCAGAGAGAGGGTGGAGCAGAGCAGAGGCACAGAGACTTATAGGGCATGGGACACAGGGAACATCTCCTGGAGTGGATACTGGGGCCTTTAGGCCAACTCACACCCTCAACCAGCCAGCTAAGTCCTTCGGCCCACCCTCACTTTTGCACTTGAGTTTTCCAGGGGTAGGTTCTGTTACTAGCAGCCAAAGGAAGAGCCTCAATATTTGACAGCTGGGTTGTGACCATCAGTGACATCGACCCTGGAATAGGGTTTTATAGAGCCTCTGGTGTTCAGAACATTAACCTTTGGGTTGCTGAAGAGTAGAGAGGACCAGATGTTCCAGGAAGGGTCTGGGTGACCTGGTATCAAGGGTACAGTGAGGCCAGCAACTACTTACCAACTGAACGGAGTGATATGCTATCTTAGGAAGATGCCACCTGGGAATAAACCCTGATCACCAGCAGAACTGCTTGCAGAGCCAGACCGGTGCCCCCCGGACTCCCCCCGAGAACTGGAGCCTGAGCTGCCATAATAAGAAGGCAGAGGCTGGGCGGCCTCAACTACAGAACTTCATCCTCAGTTCTAGGAAGCCAAAATCAAGGTGCCAGTCGATGGAGCCCCTGGTGAGGGCTCTCTTCCTGACTTGCAGATGTCCACCTTCTTGCTGTGTCCTCGTCTGGTGACAGAGAGCTTGTGAGCTCTCCCCTCCCCCTCCCATGGTAGCGAGTGCTCTGGCTGTCTTGGGGCATTAGTCTCACTGTGATGGCCCCACTGCCATGACTTCATTTAATCCTAATGACTCCCCAAAGGCCCCAGCTGCAAACACTATCCTATCGGGGACTTCAATACATGAATTTGGGGGGACACAAACATTTGTTCGTAAGACCACTTGGTTTCAACTTCACTCAACAAATGTCGTCACTGTGCCAGGCACTGAGGACTCAGTGGTGTCGAAGGCAGAGCTGTCCCTCTCCATCCCTGCATGGAGCCGGGCGGTTGGGTCACCATTCTCTCCGCAGGCATGCCAGAGTGACACCATTGCCTCTGGGGTGACTTCTTCTTCTTCTCTGTCCAGCCTCCCAATTCCTCTTCTTCTCAGACCCCTCCAACTGTGTGGCCCCCTCCCTCTGCCCCATTTATTCCCCTCACCCCCCATTCTACTCTCTGAGTCTCTAGAAACTGCCTCATGCCCCCAGATCTGCAGCCCTCACAGATGGGTCTGGTCTCTGTCTCCCAACCACACAGAAGCCAAGAGATTACAGAGGACTGGGATGGATCAGGGTTATCTCTATGTTTCCCGGCAGCAGCTGACCTAGAGCTCTGCACATAGTAGGGGCCTTAATTGCCTGTCTCACTGATCACTGGTAACCCGTCTTATTTTGCTGGTGCACATTGCTGAAAGATGGAAGGGCGAATGGAAAGAGCCATAGGCTATGAGGAAAGCCATCGCCCCCTTTAAATGTCCTGCTGCTCTCCCCGTCCATAGCCAACTGGAAAGGTCAGGCCTCCTGACTCAGGTCCTGCAACAGCCCCAGCTTCACCAGAAGCTCCCATCACCCTGATCCACTGGCCTGTGGACCTTTGCACATACTATTCCCTCTGCCTGCACCTGACTCCCCACCCCCTTCCTCTAAATGCTAATGCTCCAGGAAGTGGGTCCTGACCACCTCCCACACCCACCCCTGGGGACCTGGTGCAATGGTCCCCTGCATGCTCCCATGGATCCATGTACCTCTCTAACATTTTGTCATTGCCTGTTTAATTGTCTATACTCATCCTAAGATCTACGTAGGCAGCAGCTGCCTCTGGTCAACCTAACATGGTGCCCCAGGACCTGCCAGAGTACCATGGGAGGGAGAGAGAGGGGACCTGGCTTTTCCAAGGGTGCTCTGCACTGCAGTAGTAGCAGCAGCAGTATCAAGCCAGGTGCTTGTTAGAGATGCAGCTTTTAGCAACCCCACTCCCCCACCTACTCTGCCATGATCTGAACTTTCCCAGTTCCCAGGGGACTTATGTGCACACAAAGTCTAAGAAGCACTTATCTAGGTCAGTGGTTCTCAAACTTGGTTGCACATTGAAGTCACCTGTGAGGTTTAAAAATCTCCTGATGCCTGAGTTCCACCCAGGGAGAGTCTGATTGCTTTACTGTGGACTGGGGCTTGTTGTCTGGGTGGTTCGCTACCCAGTGGACAGTAGGGCTTAAAAACTCCTGGTCTAACACCTGTTAAATGAATGAGGAAACATTTATTGAGCACTTCATATGATCTTTCCAACAACCCCTGGAGGTATGAACTAATAGTGTCCCCACTTCTCAGATGAGGAAGATTAAGGCTGGGGACAGTGAGAACTGCTAAAAATAAGCAACAGGGTCAAAGTCATGTTCTCTGCCTGCTCTAAGCTGCCTCCCTGGACAAGGACAGAGTCATCAGAAATCAAACTCTGCTCCATCCTGGATCCTCCTCTTTGAACAGGCAGAAGCCCCTGTAGGCACAAGGAAAAACAAGCCCCTTGGGGCCCTGGGAGGCAGAAACACACATAAATAAAACTTGAACCCCGGTGCCCGCTGCGAAGATTAGGCATATATTTATAAAAATCACCAGAGCCGCTGTTCCTCGGTTTCGTGTTTCATTTACGGCGAACACAAATAGCTTCGGCAGGAATATCTGGAATCAAAACAGAGCTGCAGGTTCCGGAGCATCTGTGCTATAGGGGGTGCAGTATGCACTGAGATAATTTTAGCCGAATGTGTTATAAACAAGATCTGCAGAACCGCGCGGCGGGCTGAGTTTTGAAAACTTAGGATTCTAAATGTATAAATTGTTTGGAACATTTAACATCTAGTCATTAAGCAGGCACCCCTTGCCCTCCGTTTTCAGCAGCATGGCAGCCTCCAGCTGACACCCCCTTCCCAAGTATTAAATAGGACCACTAGACTGTGATGCGCACGCACGCGCTCACACACACACACACACACACACACACACACACAGGCACGCACATGCAGGCTCACATGCACACACACCAGCTGGTCCAGATCGTTCCTTGGAAGGCAGGAGCAGCGTGAAGGCAAAACATCCGTTCACCGCTGTGTCGCAAAGAATGTTTGTCAGGGACCCAGGCCTTTTTTTTTTTTCTATTGAATTTTTTAAGCCAGTCTTACACCTCGGGTTCCAAACACCTGCCTAGGATGGAGGGAAAGAAGGAGGGGGAGAGAGGCAGGGAGGGAGGAAGGAAGGCCCCGGGATGTCCCTACGTTATCATCAGCTCTACGTCATCACAACCTGGCCAGGTGTTCACAGGGGCAAACTGAGGCAGGGAGAAGCCACCTGCCCCACATCAAAGCTGTGTCAGGAGGTAAAGCTGGGACTTTTACACAGGGGAAACTGTTCACATGGCAGCTGGACAGATAGAGGGTCTTGACGTCCACCTGAGTTGTTTCTTTGGGTACCTTTTCCTGTTAAATAATCCTGTTTGAACCATAGTGTTCTATGTACATAGTAACAACACGAACGGTTCCCAAGTGTTGGTGACAAAAACTCAGCAGTTTCCCAGCCACTCCTACCTCCCCCATCCAGGCCCATCTAAAAGGATTTTTTTTTTTTAATGTGTCTTTCTAATTCTCAGGTGGGTAACTCCAAATCTCTATTAATTTCCTTTTCTCTCTCTTTCTTGGTTTATCATCTTTATACAACATCAGCTCCATGATCTAAATGATAGGAGTTTAGCTCAGTTAATCTATCTCTTTTTTTTTTTTTTGCCCCCAATGTATGAAATTTAAATAATTACTTTTAAATCTATCTGTTAATTTTGAAACTTTAAGGGGTATGTAAATAATTTACTTAAAATCGTTGCTTCATATTTGTGACACTTTAACCATTTAAAAATTTTTCTTGACCTCCCCAACTTTGAAATTGAGAATTTTTTTGCACCCCTTCCCTCTGCTCATCTTTGCTTCCAGCCACATCTCTCTCTCTTCTTTATTCTAATTTATTATATATGACAGCAGAATGCAACTCAATTCATATTACACAAATACAGCACAATTTTTCACGTCTCTGATTGTACACAAAGTAGAGTCACACCGTTCGTGTTTTCATACATGTACTTAGGGTAATGTTGTCTGTCTCATTCCATGTCTTTCCTACCCCCATGCCCCCTCCTTTCTCTTCCCTCCCTTTTGCCCTATCTAAAGTTTGTCTAGTCCTCCCATGCTGCCCCCACATCTCCATTATGAATCAGCATCCTTATATCAGATAAAACTTTCAGCATTTGTTTTTTTGGGATTGGCTAACTTCATTTAGCATTATATTCTCTAACTCTGTCCATTTACCTGCAAATGCCATGATTTTATTCTCTCTTATTGCTGAGTAATATTCCATTGTGTTTATGTACCACATTTTCTTTATTCACTCATCTGCTGAAGGGCATCTAGGTTGGATCCACAGTTTAACTACTGTGAATTTTCCAGCCACATCTCTTTTTACATTGTGAAATCCACTAGTATTTGTGTTCTGACCTTTGATTACAACCAATTTCTCTGTGCTTTCTCCATTTCTAAAAGTTGCAAATCAATAAATAGCATTTCTGTTATCATGTCAGTGAAAACATTATGTATTGCTCAGTCTTAGTAGTCTTAGGATTCCGTTTCTTAAAGTCCAGTGTTAAGATCCATGAATGCCTGGCAGGACACTCTACCTGGCATCATGGTCTACTTGATTCTCTTTTCTAATACTCTATCAAACAGTCAAAACATTGCCACATTTTAGTTTGTTTTGTCTTTGGATCATGACTTTGATGACACATTTTATTTTATTTTATTTTATTTGCATTTCCTGGAGTTTTTAATTGCCTTTCTTTTCTCTCTTACACTTTATCGTATTTTCAAATTTTTATTCCTCCACTAGACAATCAAACTCCGTGTTTGTTCATAAACTTCTTTTCCTGACACATCCATTCTCTTACTCCCTCTGGACAGGTTATTCTCCAACTCTGCAGCCTCACTGTCTCCCGGGACTTCTAATCATTGCAGTTTTAGATTGGACCCATCATTTCAGGGTCCCATGTCATCTTCTTTCTTGGTTTATTTTTGTTGTTGTTGTTTATTTCTTTATTTTGCCAAAATAAATGTTAATATAACCTCCTAAAAAAAGGAAACACAGAAAGTAAAATTTGTGAATTATTGAATGTTTAATATTCTCTCCTTAACATTTGACTGTTGGTGATGAGAAGAGAAGTGAAGTTGAAAATAATTTTCTTTCAGGATGCTAATTATTTGTCCTTCATCTTTTACTATACTTCCTTTTTTTTTTTTTTTTTTTTAAGACTGCTTTTTCTCCCTGAAAATCTTTAGGATTTCCTCTTTACCCAGCTATTTCATGAAAAAGTGTCTAGATACAGATGTTTTCTCATGCTGGGTACCTTTCAATGCAAATACTCTGTCCTCCTTCAGTTCTGGAGAATTCCTTGCCGCTCTCTCTTTGACTGTTTTCTACCCTTTCTGAGACTTGAGTTGATCCATAGAGAACTCATCTTTTTGTAAATTTTCTAACCCTTTGACATTTTGTCCTACATACAGGATGAAATCTTCCTCTTTATGGTCTAGGATTTCTGATTACTTTCTTTTTTCAATGACAGTTTTCATTCTTTAGAATTATCTCTGTTCTCCTAATTATTCATTTCTTACAAAAACCTGTCTTTGTTTTATGGCCATATTATTTTCTAATCTGATCTTCTGTCTTCTGAATTAGTTCTACTTCCTCCCAGGTCAACTTTTCTATTTATCTTCATTTTTCCCTTTAATGAAATTGATTCTTCTCCTCCTCCTCCTCCCTCTCTTTCTGTGCTGACATTAAACTCAAGACCTTACTCATACTAGGTAAGCACTCTACAACTGAACTATACCCCCAGCCCTTTAATTTGTCTTTATTTTGAGAGAGGGTTTTGCTAAGTTGCCTAAATTGGCATTGAACTTGAGATCCTCCTGCCTCAACTTTCTGACTAGTTGGGATTATAGGCCTGTGCCACCACACCCAGCCTGATTCTATCTTTTTTTTTTTTTTAATTTTTTAGATGGACACAATATCTTCATTTTATTTATTTATTTTTATGTGGTGCCGAGGCTCGAACCCAGTGCCTCATGCGTGAGAGGCAAGCGCTCTACCACTGAGCTACAACCCCAGCCCCTGATTCTCTCCATCTTAAGAAGAATCTGTCTTGTGTTAGTCAGCTTAGTGTCTCTGTGACCAAAATAATTGACAAGAACAATCTAGAAGTGGAAAAGTTTACTTCAGTTCAGTTGTAGAGATTCAGTCCATGGTTGGCCAACTCCATTGCTTTGGGCCTAAGGCAGAACGTCATGGCCAAGCATGTGGTAGAATAAGGTTGCTCAGCTCCTGGTGGCCAGGAAAGGGACGGCGGGGGGGGGGGGGGTCCCAAGCAAGATGCACCCTTCTAAGGCACACCCCCAGTGACCCATCCCCTCCAGTGCTGTCTATAGTTACCACCCAGTTAGACCATTCAAACTAGGATGGACTGATTAGGTTAGAGCTCTCATAATCTAATCATTGCATTTCTGAATAGTCCTGCATTAACATATCCAAACCACAATGTGTCTGTTCATGTTTATAAATGGACTGACTGGGTAGTTATGTGGGCCCTCTGCTGCTTTGTAATAAGTAGTATTGGTTTTCTACCAGGTCTCTCATCTACTGAAAATTCTGACTATGTGGTCTGTGTGAGACAGGATGAGCTACGTGACTGGCAGACTTTGTTTCAAGGCAAGGATGCCAAGAGCCAGTGTGCACAAGGTCCCCCAAATGCCAAAGGAAGGGGATCTTCAGTGTAGGTCACCAAAATGCATTCCAAGAGCTTTTCCAAATGACTGCCTGGCTCTCTTAGACACAGCTTTCTGCTTGGGGCCTGGGAGCAGATGCTGTGGCTTGCTTCCTCCCTCAGGTGTGGGCCTGGGCTGCAGAGGCACCCAGCTGTGCTCCCAAAACAAAGCCACAGGCAATGTCCTGCCTTCAGCCCCTCTTCTCACTGCCCTCCACCAAGCCAACTGGCTCCAGGGTGGGGTCTTCCCCGGGCCTTCTCTCCTCCTCCTCTGTGACCTTCTTGGAGCATATTCTAGGCTGGGCCCATCCCATCCATCAGCCCACTCCCATCTGTTTCTACCTTTCACACATTTTCTGAAATCTCTTGTTTCAAGAGAAGGAAGGAGAAACCGCCATCTCCCACATTTGTTATTGTGGACTTATTCCTGTATAATCATTTCCACTTTTATTTTGGTGATGCGTCAGGAGCCATAGGGGAAAAGGGTGAGTGCTTCTGGTTCATCTGAACCCAGGATGCTGAATGCCTGGGTCCCAACAGGAGTAACTGTGAAGGAGCAGGAGGGTGGGGGTGGGGGGGGAGTTGCTACATTTCACAGATTTTAAATAGCAATGACTTCACACTAAAGTCATTTTGTATAAGGTAATTTAATGCCATGCAATTTACATTAGGTAAATGACTTTCTACTAAATGGTAATACCTTAACAATTTTTAAATAGCATGGAAGAAGGTCCTAATGGGTGGTTTTCATTTGTTCAATGTGGCCACTTTCACAGTGACCCAGGACTGCTGGCATATTGCCTATTCTTTGCAGATGAGAAAACTGAAACTCAAAGAAGTTGAGTTACTTGCTCAAGGTCACACAGTCAGGAAGTGGCATTTCCCAGGGAAGTTTCAAGGATTTAACAGGGCTAAGATCAGGGTGAAATTTGGACAGACTCCAACTTAAGAGGAAATGGTGATGTGGTCACATCTCTCAAAAGAAGAAATTCAAATGGCAAACACTTATACCAAGAAATGCCCCAAATCATCTGCCATTAGAGAAATGGAAATCAAAACCACATGGAGCCTGGCAAGGTGGTACCTGGCTGCAATCCCAGCTACTTGAGAGGCTGAGGTGGGAGGATTGTAAGTTCAAGGCCAGCCTCGGCAATTTCGTGAAACCCTAACTCAAAATTTTTAAAGATTTAAAAAATAAGAAAAGGGATAAAACTCAGTGGCAGAGCACTTGCCTAGAATGCACAAGGCCCTATGTTCAATCCCCAGAACCATAAAAATAAAACTAAGAAGAACAAATTAAAAACAAAACAAAACAATCCATGTTGAGATTTCACCTCATCACCGTTAGAATGGCTATCTTAAAAGAACAACAAATGCAGATGATGATGTGGGACAGTGCTTGCAAGTGGTAGGTGGGAATGCAAATTGGTATAGCCATTGCAGAGAATGGTAGGGAGGGTCTTCAAAAAGCTAAACCTCCATCCGTCACACCAGCCAGCAACTCAATTTTCAGTCATATATCCAAAGGAAGTGATGTCAGCATATCAAAGAGATACCTGTATCCCTGTGTTTATCACTGCCAGATTCACAATCACTAAGATATGGAATCCCCCCAGATGCCCACGGATGGGTGAGTGGATAAAGAAAATGTGGTGTATATGCACAACGGAGCATCACTCACCATAAAGGAATGCAGTCCTGTCGTTGCCGCCAATGAGTGGAACTAGAGGATCTTGTGTTAGGTGAAATAAGTCAGAAAGGTAAATACTGCATGTTCTTGCTCATGTTTGGAAGCTAAAATAACATCAGTCGGAATGTAGAATAATTGATTACTAGAGGATGGAAAGTGGGGGAGGGGAGAGAGGTTGGATAGCAGATATCAGAACACAGAAGCAGTGAGTTCTAGTGCTCCACAGCACAGAGGGCTGACTTGCCATGGATAGGAAGAACAGGGGACAGCTGTGCCCAGCCTCTGCCCATGAAGTCAAGGTAATGAGGTGGAAGTGCTGTCACTCTGATTTGATCAGTGTACCTTATAAACCTGTATGTACCCCATAAGTATGTAAAATTATTATATGTTATTGTATGTTAACCAAAAAAATTTTAAAAATGATATTTAAACCAGGTGAGGCAGGAGGTTCAAGAACAGTCTCAGCAAATTAGCAAGACCCTGTCTGAAAATAAAAAATAAAGGGGGTTAGGGATGTGGCTCAGTGATAAAGTACCCTGGGTTCAATTCCCAGTACCAAAATAAAAACAAAAAACAATGTTTAGGGAGAGGGAAGTGCTAACTATCCTGATTTAATAATTATTCATTGTATGTGTATATTTAGTTATCACACTGTACCCTATAAATTTGTACAATCAAAATAATAATATATTATTAAAAAAATTTGCAAATCGTACATCTAATAAGGGATCTGTGCCCAAATAATGCAAAGAATACTTTTAATTCAATAATAAAAAGACAAAAATTCAATTTAAAATTGGGCCAAGGATCTAAATAGACATTTCTGCAAAAAAGAAAAAAAAAAAAAAAAAAAAGATCCAGGCACAGTGACACACAACTATAATCCCCGCAACTCGGGAGGCTGAGGCTGGAGGATCACAGGTTTAAGGCCAGCCTCAGCAACTTAGGAGATCCAAGCAACTTAGTGAGACCCTTATAAAAAATAAAATGGACTGAATGTGGGTAAGTGGTAAAGTGCCCCTTGGTTCAATCCCTGAGAAGGAAAGAAAGAAAGAAAGGAAGGAAGGAAGGAAGACAAAATAGCCAATGTGTGAGTTATATCTCAATAAAATTGTTAAAAAGAAAAACATACAAGAATGAAAAAGAGGGAATGAAACCACTGTTGCATTGTGGAGGGTGACAGGATGGATGGGGTGGGGAGGACATGACCAGGTGAGTGGGGGAGGAGACAAGAGAGACCTTAGCAGAGTCAGGAAGTTGGTGACACGAAGAACAGACCAGACCCAGAGGATTGTTTGAACAGTCACCTCATCCCTGCCTGCACCAGTCCTAAAGTGGCAGCAAAGCTGGCATTATAGTGACCATGGCCTCCTCCCGTCAGGCTGGGGCAGGATGAGGTCCTCTCCAGGAGCATCCCACCCTCCCCCATCTTCCTCAAACAGGCTCCACTTACAGTCACAGCTAACTAACATCCATGGCAGGCAGGGCGGATCCATTTAAAGCTGTTTTTATTATGGCACATTTCAGACATGCACAGGGATGGGAAGGTGTGCCGAGCCCGTGCACGAGCTCCATCAGCTGATGTGCTTCATTTATACACCCGAAGCCACCATGCACTAACCACCAGGCTTACACAGCGTATCTTGTTGAATCCTCACAACAAGCCTCAGAGCTTGCCCCC
This sequence comes from Callospermophilus lateralis, assembly GCF_048772815.1. Taxonomy (NCBI): domain Eukaryota; kingdom Metazoa; phylum Chordata; class Mammalia; order Rodentia; family Sciuridae; genus Callospermophilus; species Callospermophilus lateralis. Next base: position 10,541,112 of record NC_135306.1, read on the forward strand.
ACATCCCCGCCAGCAGCCCCCAGTTCCCACCCTATGCCATCCCTCATTGCCAAGACGGGACCAGGTGACCCATCTTGGAACGAGTGTTAAGCCAGAGAGGCTAAGAGCTGCCAGGGCAGGATGGAAGCTGCAGAGTCCAAAGTAGGAGCCCCGCTATAGCTGACTGTGACCTTGGGCAGGTTCTCCATGTGTCTGCCGGGACCCTCCGTCAGTCACAGGGTCCCTCTGGAGCTTCAATGACGCAAACAGTACCAGGGCCTGGCGTGTGGCGCTCTACAAATGGTGGTTGTTTTAACAGCAAGGAAGTCATATTGACCTTGAGTGCGTGGTAGGATCTGCAGGCAAATTCCAGCACAGGAGCAGGGTGGTCGGCAGGCAGGGGGGCAGCGCCACACCTTCTGGGAGGAGTGCTACTTGGTTGGAGTGGAGCCTCTTTAATAAAAGTCAGAGATCTTGCACCTCTGTAGGGTCTCAGTGGCCATGACATCCCAGTTCTGGGAAATCAGGGTGTCCCCTCTAGACTCCATCTCAGCCCTGGCACTGGAATAATAATGACTATCAATGAGACCTTCACCATGTGCCTGACCCATGATGTCCCTGGACTAACAGGTACAAGTGACAAAGTGTGATCTCCACGCCGAGCCTTAAGAGACCCATAGCTTCCACGTCCTCCTCCACCTCCTCCTCCACCTGTTGAACACTTCTCCTTGAAGCCTGTCCCCAGTGTGTGCGGAGCCACACAGAGAGGTTCATGGGGAAGAAAAGTAAGGTCCCTGTCCTGCCACCCTGGCCGAACCTCTGGCCATACTGCTGGCAGTCTGCCTCCTTAGAGAGGCACTTTTGGACTCCATGCCTCCCAGAGGCCTGGAGTACACTGTGTGGAGCAGGACCACTGCCTGGTCAACCCACAGGACCCTGAGAAGCAAGAATAGCTATTGTTTTAAAGCTGCAGGGTTGGGGCTGGCTGTGACGCAGCAATGGTCCCCAGGGCACCGCATGCTGGTGATGTGGCAATGGAGTGAGAATGGTTAAACAGCGGGAATTCCTGGAATCTGGATTCAGTTCAAGTGCAGAGCCTGTGACTTTCTCAAGCACAAGACGTGGCCTCAACCATCCAGCCCTCGAGACAGCACTGGGACTGAAGAGAACAGACCTACAGGGAGCCGAGGGAGACGGAGCGATGGCTTCCGGAGCCCATCCCAGCTTCTGGGTCCTACTTGAGTGTCATTGTGACACGTCCTTGTGACACGGGGCTGTCTGTGTGAAGAACAGGGATGCCCGTCAGCATCTGGGTGTCTCCCTCTGGGTGTTTGTGTGTCTGTGAGGACGTGGTGTGTGTGTTGTCATTTGGCACATGTTGATCTGTGTTTGTGGCCTGGGGAGGGGTGTATGTGTAGAGCGTGGCACATGCTGGTCCCTGTTTGTTGGGGGTGGTGAGTTTTATGTTTGTGTTGAGTGTGGTGTGTGCTGTGCATGGGGGCGGTGACTGTGAGTCGTGTGGCATGTGGCACAGTGTGTGCAACAGGAGAGGAGAGCCGGTGACTGGTCTCGGGCGTGCGTTCCCTCCTAGAGCGTCCCGGCATCTTGCTGACACTGATCTGGGTCTGGGAACGTCTTTCCTGAATAAACATGATGTCATTTCCATTCCATTCAGCCTGCGCTGGGACAGCTGCTGTCAGCATCGCTGAGGGAAATGCCACCTCGGCCCTGACAGCTGCCACTTGGCACACTTTGTAGAAAGCTTCTCTGGGAAGGAAAAAAAAAAAAAAACCAGCCAGTCATGCAGATGCTATTTAAAGTATGTTGCATCTTGATGAGAAGCGTGCAGGAAGCACAGTGTGCCGCACAGTGGCTTGGGACCTGGGCGGGGAGGGGAGGCTTGGGTGACCGCCTCTCGGGCTCCGTGGATCTGGAGCCAAATGTCCTTCCTCCCACTCTACAGGTGAGCTGAAGCCTAGCCCAAGGTCAAGAAAGTCAGGCTCACCAAGCATGAGCGCCGGATGTCACAGAATCTTCCGGTGTAACGTCCACATTGTACCAGCAGGGAAATTTAGATCCAGAAAACAGAAGTGATTTGCCCAAGTTCATGCGGAAAATCAGCAGCGGAGCTAGAGTTGGAACCGAGTCTCGAACTTGTGGCCTGAGCACACCGACAATCTCTATCTTGCACACAGTAGGAGCTAACTAAATACATGGTTCAGTTTATGATTTTTCAACTTTGCAGAGACATGAAAGGGTGCTCATGGCCACTCTGTTTTGCAGTTTCAATGCAAGTGTTCACTAAATTACGTGAGCTGTTCAACACTCCATTACAAAACAGGCTTTGTGTTAGATAGTTTTGCCCAGCCACGGACTCAATGAATATTCTGAGTGTGTTAAAGGTAAGGCAGTTGGGGATACTAAATACAATATTTAGTACCACATTTCTTTTTTAAAATATTTTTATTAGTTATTAATGGACTTTTTTATTTATTTAATTGCTTATATGTGGTGCTGAGACTCGAACCCAGTGCCTCACACATACTAGGCAAGCACTCTATCACTGAGCCACAACTCCAACCCAAGTAAAATATTTCTAACTTACAGTAGATGTATGGGACATTCCCCCATAGTAAGTTGAGGACCATCTGCAGGTGTTAAATGACTCAGGAATGCATGGAAGATTCTGTCCTCATCCCTGCCCTTTACTTCCTACACTCTGGAATTGTATTTCTGTTTGTTCATTTGGAGCAGCAGGAAATAGCTAAGATGCTCCTGGATCAGGGCAGGGCAGGGAACTTTTTACTCTTAAGTTGTTGCCTTGAGTAGTCAGCAAATCCAGGCTGGAGTTTGACCCATACTTTACTGCTGGTCTCTCCACCCCATCCAAACTCCTTGCAGAGATATTCAAAGCTTCTCACGCTCGGGTCTCTTTCTACTTTTTCATGCTCATCTCCCATCTCTTCCTACTAACTGTGATCTTGTAATTTCTCATTCTTTCTGACTAAGCCGCTGCTTCACACTGTCCCACACTTTTGCAAGCACTTTTGCCTAGAAGGAAGGACCTTTCTCTGCCTGTCAAACTCCTATTCATCCTTCAAGATCCCATTGTAACATCAGGTCCTCTGTGGAACAGAGCAGTTGATTTGGGCTTACAGCCTCTTGGATATCCCCCAGTCCTAAACTTTACACACTGAGTTTAAATTGATTATCTGATTCTCCTACAAGATCAAGAACTCATGAAGGGCAAGAAGAGAGCCTTAGCAACATCTGTATCCCCAGCATCCAGCTCAGAGGTTGAAACATAAAAGGTGTTGAAGAAATGTTTATTGAACCAATGTCTTACAGAGTGACTTACTGATGGTCCCTGGCCCAGAGGCCAGCCTGTCCCCAGAGAAGCAAAGGGAAAGAATGGCACCAGTAAAGTATTGAGTTACAGTCTTAATTAAGAAGCAGACCTCTAGTAATTCATAAAATTCAGTCAAGTTGTCTTTGAAGTCTATTCTCCACCCTCTTCTGGGCCAATTCTGCTCTCAATGCCAAGTCCTGCTACCTATCTGATACCCAAAGCATCCACCAGACTTTCACTGTTTCTTGATGGCCCAAGTCTCTAAAATAACTTCTTTTTTCTCCCTTGACTTCCAAATAAATTCCTCCACTCGCACTGAGATGACTGCCTTGGATGTCGGGAAAGCAACGTGATTGGACGTATTAACACACGAAGGACCAGCATGCCAGCCCAGTTTCCCAGAGACGTCTGAACAAAGAAAGGACAAAGGGAGGAGTTGAGAGATGTTAGTGATATGAGATGTGAAAGAAGGCAGGACTGGAAGTGAACTCAAACAAGTAGGGCTTTCTGGGCTGGCTGCGGCTCAGTGATAGAGTACTTGGCCCGCATGGTGAATCCTGGGTTCAGTCATCAGTGCTGCAAAACAAACAAACAAACAAACAAAAGGAGTGCTTCCCTGCTATCCACAAAAGCTTTGAATAACCACAAATTTATAGAATCCCCAGCTGTTCCTTGACTCTGTGTCATTCCATATAACTAGCTACTTTAGAATGTCATCGCTGGTGGCACCCCATAGAATCCAGCCTCTGTGTTATATAAGGTTCAGGTGCCCATCTTAACTTATTGAAAATGTATTATTTTAGTTCTATTCCTTTTTTAAAAGGAATATTTATTTTTTAGTTGGACACAATACCTTTGTTTTCTTTATTTATTTTCATGTGGTGCTGAGGATCGAACCCAGGGCCTCACACGTGCTAGGCAAGCACTCTACCGCTGAGCCACAGCCCAGCCCAGTTCTGTTCCTTTTAACTTAATGCTCTTCACGATCCCACACTCTTAACACTGTACTAAAAAAAAATGTCCCTGATGAATCAATAAATATTACTAATATTGTTGTATCTCATCTGTAGAGTGCACATCTTTTTAATATTCTATGTGGGAAAAAAATAAGAAGAGCACATTGTGCTGCTCTGCTGTAAATTTCAATGTGTTGGTTATCACCAGGAGAAGTGTCTGTGTCATCATCTGGGTTGTGAGCTGAACATCCACGTCCATAGATCACCATTTGTCGTTCAAAGAACCAGAAAGGAATTGAGTTAATCAGACTTGGAGGGGTTGGCAGATATTTTCTCAAAAATGAAAGAAGTGAGGCTGTCACTTTAAGCAGAACAACTGCAGGCATTTGTGGTCCCCAGTAAAACTGTAGCTTTTTAGGGAAAACTGAGCCTGATCATTTCCTTATGCTTCAAGCGTGATGCGATATTGTCCAGTGTGATTATTTCTTGATATTCCATGTGTCGATATTTGGAGGATCTGCATAATCCAGTCCATCGATATTTTCCAAATAACAGTGAATGACGTCACCAAATCACACGCAAAGGGCCAGAGCGGTTCAGTGGTAGAGGGCTTGCCCAGCTGGCAGGAGGCCCTGGGTTCAATTCACTGCAAAAAAGAAAAAAAAAAAGGGCAAGATGAACCAATGGGTTTCATGAAACAATATGGAGAGTTCACTGACACGGTTCAAAGTCTATAATCCAACTCACTTTTAAAAAATCGCTACTTGTCAAGTTTGACACAGAATCAAATAATGTGCATAATTATCTAAAAAATCATTCAAATATAGTCCTATCTTTTCCAACTACATATTTGCATGAGACCAGATTATTTTTCCATATATTTCAAGCAAAACAACATTTCTTAACAGGCAGGATGCCAAGGCAAGTACGAGAGTCTAGTTTTCTTCTGGGAAGCCAAACACTGGAGAGAGTTACAAAAATGCAAAACCATGCCACACTTCTCACTAAACTTTGGGAAAAAATTGTGATTTTTTTCACCAGAATCATGCTTTCTATGTAATGGATTTATTATTGTTCTTTTTAAAATTAATGTTTTTAAAAGCTTTAGCTTTAATGTTAATATAGTACATATCAATAAAATAATGATACATGCATGATGTTAATGAAACTCTTTGGTTTATTTATTAAATTATTTATTTTGTGGTACTGAGGGCAGAACCTAGGGGCATTCTACTCCTGAGCTACCTCTCCAACCCTCTTTATTTTTTATTTTGAGACAGGGTCTCACTAAGTTGCTTAGGGACTCACTAAAATGCTAAGGCTGGCCTTGAATTTACAATCCTCCTGCCTCAGCCTCCCAATCACTGGGATTACAGGCATTCACCACTAAACTCAGCAATTTATAATAATTTTTTAAGAAGATAAAGGGATATAAAGATCAAACATGTGAGACCTACTGAGTAGAGTCATTATCTCCACTTCCTTGCTGAGTGTGGTGGCGCATGCCAGCAGCTCCAGAGGATGAGACTGGAGAATCACGAGTTCAAAGCCAGCCTCAGCAACAGCCAACTCAGTGAAACCCTGTCTCTAAATAAAGTACAAAATTAGGCTGGGGATGTGGCTCAGTGGCTGAGTTCAATCCCTGGTATCCCCCAAAAAAACAATTATCTCCACTTCACAGGCAGGGACACTGAGGCTCCTGGAGACCAGGAGCCTTCCCACAGTCACCCAACCATTAGGTGGTAAGCCCAGATTGGAGCTTGTCTGCATGATTCCAAGAGGTCCTCCGCCACCACTCTCTATTGCCTGGATATAAATCATCATGTAACAAACATAGAAACCTGGCTGTGCAGTTTTTAAAGAGCTTTTACATCCACATCTGCCCTGGTTACCACAACAGCCTGGTGGAGGCTGGAATTATTTACATCCTCTGATCAAACAGGGTCCTAAGGCTCCAAGAGGCAGAATCTCTCTGCCCAAAGCCCCAGAGGGTAGGTGCCGAGCTGGGATTTGCTTCAGGCAGATCTGAGTGTGGAATCTGCCTTCTTCCCACCGTCCTCTGGTGGCCCGTTGTATACACCTGAGCTCACAGTTCCTCATGTGAAACTATGCTGAAGTTTCAAGTCATCCTGTGACACTTACTTGAAATGTCCTTTATAATCTGTCAGGCCAATTCCGATACCTTATATACAGAAAAGTGCTGGTGCCCTTAGAGGGTGGGGAGATAACATACCTCAGGATTAAACACCGTGACTCCAGTTGTCCTCTAGAACAATGGGTTGATACACGACCGTGCAGACAAACTTCCTTTCCTACGCAGGCTGATTTGTATGCTGAAGAACAGAAGCTCCCTCTCATTGGTCTTGGTTTTGTTCCCCAAGATAATGATTTGGGTGTGAATAGTTTCTTCAGGAGATAATTCCAAGGAACATGGTGAGAAATACAGAAGTGAGGCAGGGGGAGGAACACAGCTAATAGTGGGCACTACCTTAGGGCCCGCCACCGGGGGGCCCCTGAGGCTTGATTCCACTTAGATTCTGCAACAGATTGTATGACACGGGCCTCAGCCTGTTCAGCTGAAGATCCGGGGAGCTGTGTTAGCGATCCCTAGTTCCTTCCTTCATCCGAAGACTGATGCTAAGGCAGCGTCCGTCTAACACTCTGACTGCCCACAAGTGGGGTGAGCAGGCCCTGAATACCCACGGGTGGGGAGATAAAGGCAGTTCCAGCTGGCAGGGGACAGTCTGCGGGTGATCTCAGAAGAGGCCCAGTGGAGGTGGGTAGGGTGCCTACGGCCACACCTTCCATGATCAAGGAGTCCCTGAGGAGCCCCTCTATGCCAGGCCCTGCCCTGAGCACTGGAGCCACCAAGACAAATGACCCACCAGGGCCTGCCTTCACCAAGTTACCTATGGCTGACCCCATGACCACACCTCACGGACACAAGACAGGTCACTGTGCTCTCTCAGTAGCCACAGGGAGAAGGGGTAGCAGGCATTTAGAAGCAGAAAGACTTTCTTTTTTTCTCTTTATTTTGTGATGCCTGGGCCTGCGCCTGGCATTTTATTTAAAAGACACATGTCAAAGATTAAAGGTCAATGACAAAAAGACGAGGGAGGAGGAGGAGCAGGGGAGGGCTCCAGAGCAGAGAGAGCGTCATCGGTGCATATTTGGTGTCATATACACAGCCCGGTTTTCTGTTTTCGTTTTCGTGTCTTGGCTCTGTGGTGTTTTGCCAATGGAGGCAAGCTGGGTGACAAGCCTGTCGATAAAGCCACAGGCGCTTTTTGGCTGCCTCTGTTTGGGGCAGGCACTTTGAACACATGAAGTCATTTGATTCACACACCCCTGAGGGTTGTGAGCAGTTCGTGCCATTTTGCAGTTGGGGAAACTGAGGCTCAGAGAGGTGCGGTGACGTGATCAGGGACACAGCCAGCTTCAAGTCCAAGTCCGTCTAAATCAAAAGTCCTGGCGCTGTCCACCAAAACATGGCGGAGGGAGAGGTGATGAGGGATAGAAGAAATGCACAGGAGTGGGAGGAAGGGGAGGAAGAAGAGGAATGAAGGCAGAAAAGCAGAACTGGGGGGTGGGGGCCACCAATTAGCACCACGGGGTCTTCATCCAAATGAGGAAAAGGCACCCTCTGAGCCACACAGGCCTCCGAGCTCGGCCACGTTCACATGAAGGGAAGGGTGCCTTCCGCTGATGGGTGGCTTTACCAGAGAGTGCAGCTGGGCAAGCAGACAGACAGCGGGTGTCCTTTCCCCCTGGCCGGCAGCTCTGGGCAGGGAGGTGAATCTCGAGAGACGGGGTCTAGTGTGGAGGCTCCTAGGAAGCAGAGGGGCTCCCGAGAGGAGCTGCCTTGGAGCCCCTTGAGTAGAATCTCGACACCCCTCTTCTCTTCCATGCTCCTGTTTCCACTCTTCCTCTTCCTCTACCCACCCCTACCTTCACACGTCCATCTTCCAACCACCTCCCAGGCATCTGCCATTCACTCAGTCACCACCCAAAATAGCCTTTGAACCCATTCTGCACAGAGTCCCTGTTGGATTCCAGGCCCAGTGACAAGAGGGACCCAGACTCCCAGACACTGGAGAGGATACAGCCTGCTCCCCTTTCCCGGGTCCCTTTATGCTCCACAGATTAGAGTGTAGTTTGGACACCTTGAGGGTTCCTGGCAGCAGGGGACAGTGAAGGACCATCACGCTATTCCTGGCAGCTGAGCGAGCATGGGGGGCTCCTCTGTACCCCATGACCTCCTCCCACCTTCTTGCTGAACCCCCATCATTCCCTGGGATCCATTATTCCCATTTTACGTAGGGGGATATGAAGACAGACCATTGTCAAATGGCTTGCCAAAGTCACCCTGCTGGTCATTGATACTCCTAGGACACTGGGCAGACCCAATAGCTGGATTCCCTGTTCTGCCACTCAGCAGCTTGGGTGAGGTGCTTAGCCTCTCTGTACCTGGTCCATCATCTGTAAAATTAATACAACTGCCTTGTATAACTACCTTTTAGTGCAACCGCCCTGGACGTGTGTCCCAGCATTCAGTAGGTGCCAACAAGTGATAGTCAGCACATGGTTATATGATGCTTGCACTTTCTATTATCAATATATGTTTTTATCTTTTAAAATAACTTACTGGATGTATTTTGCATACCTAAAAATTCACATATTCCAAGTGTGCAACTAATGACTTTTAGTGACTTTGCCAAGTACAACCATCACCAAATCAGTTTTAGAACATTTTCATTCTCTGCAAAAGATTCCTCAGGTGTATTTCCTTTAATCCATGATCCCACTTCCCTGAGCCAGAGATGCCCACTAATTTGTCTCAGTATTTCTCTCTTTTCTGGACACTTCATTAAAATGGAACCATACAGTAACTGGCATCTTTGACTTCACATGATGTCTTTGAGGTTTGTCCATGAAGTTGCTTGAGTCAGAAGTTTGCCTTTTTATTGTTAAGTAGTATTCCATTACATGGATATACCACAGTCTCTCCCTCCATTCGTTGTGATGGGCATTTAGATCATTCCAGAACCATGCTGCCATGACTGTTGCCTTGCAAGTCTCTATGTGGACGTGAGCTTTCAATGCTCTGGGTAGAAGACACTTAGGAGTCGATTTGCTTTATTGTATGGTAACTTTTTGTTTAACTTTTTGAGAAACTGTCAAACTATTTTCTCCAGTGGCACTGTTTATGTCCCCACCAGCAACATATGAAGGTTCCTGCCTCTCTACACTCCCCTAGCACTTGTTATTAATTGAATTATTTATGGCAGCCATTCTAGTGGGTGTGAAATGATTTCTCATTGTGGTTTGAATTTGCATGTCCCTAATGACTAATGATACTGAGCATCTTTTCATGTACTTATCAAGTGCATTTATTTTTATAATCATATGTATGTATATATTTATATAATTAGGGGTCAAATGAACTGCCATCCCTCTCCGACTGAAAGCTCTCCCTGCCCTTCTCCTGCCCCCCTCTCCCTGCTCCACCCCAACATGGGCCAACACCCCATCAGCCTAGGGGAGGAAGTCAGGGCAGCACCCGCTCCCCGGGAAAGGAACCCCGAAGCTGGGGTTCTTGAATATAGTGGACCCCTCTGCCCTGCCCCAGACTGCTCCTGCTCCTGGCACCCTTTCAGGGACACTCTGGGGGAGCCCAGGGTATGCCATCTTAAAAGGCTGCAGGAAGATATGAACCTCAGGGACCCCTGTGGAGGTGCCTGGATGGAGGGTTTGGCCCACCTGCCTCCTCTCCCCCGTTCAGGGTGAGAACACAGCTCTGGATGTGACGCTGGCTCAGCCTGCCACTGCCCAAGCCCAACCTGAGCTGTGGGGCCCGCCAACAGGCAAAGATGAGGGGACAGTTAAAGGCAAGGTCCCTGCCTGGTGTCCAAAAGGCAGCCTGGCTTGGTCAGTGTCTCCCCCAGCCCTGGACTGCACAGGCTGAGTGCAGCAGGTGACGTAATAACAAACAGCTGAGTCTTCAAAGCTAGACCTCATATCCACCCAAGCCTGGGCCTGAAGTCACAGAAAGGAAAGAGACACCGCCACTGGCCACAGTGGCACATGCTGTAATCCCAGCAGCTCAGGGGTGGATCACGAGTTCAAAGCCAGCCTCAGCAATGGCAAGACACTAAGCAACTCAGTGAGACCCTGTCTCTAAATAGAATACAAAGTAGGGCTGGGGAGGTGGCTCAGTGATTGAGTGCCCCTAAGCTCAATCCCCAGTGCCAAAAAATTAAAAGACACTGTCCTTGCCCTCAAGAAGCCCCATAGCGAAGGGAGTCAGGCACTGACTCCAGAGCCCAGGCTGCCAGTGCGATGACAGCACCAGGGGTGCAGGGCAGCTGTCACAGCTCCAGTTCATCAAGGGTCCTTGTGTGTGCTGGGCCAGAGTCACGGGTTGTTTCTGATCCTCCCAGTGGCCTGTGTCAGGTTCCAGTAGAGATCACCTTAACCGACTTACTGCATGACGGCTTCCCTCCGTCCTCTGGCCAAAACATATTGACGCTGCCCAGCTCCAAGTCCTGCAGCACCTCCGCCCTGCCTGTGCTTCCCACCCCCACCCCGCCACATCCCGGACCCCCTGTAGCTACGGTGTCAGGGGAGGCTGCACCCGGAAGCTCTGGTTATTTTGTAGTTAGTTATTATTGTAATGATAAAGTTTAGTTAAATTAAAAGAAAGAAAGAAAGAAATCTACAAAAAGCAAAGTAATATTTTGAGAAAAAATAAACTGAAGGCTTTGGAAATACATAATAAAAATGAATTGCTAAAAATAAATCTGTTGATTTGGTTTGAGGAGAGATTTGGGGCAAGCTGGGATAACAACAATGTAGAATTCCAAGTTGCTTCACAAATGCCCTTGCTGTCCTTGTGTTCCACTTAAAATAAAAAAGGCCCTGCGATCATTAGCAATGCTGTGTGGGTGCGGTCAAAACAGCGGCACAGGCCTCCGGCCGGGCTGGGGCCTACCTGATAGTATAGGTAGACTAAATGCCTTGCGAATTTGTGCCTCTATTTTTATGAGTTCCTTGCTTAGCCAACGTTTTGATGAGCTGATCAACTCCCTGGAACCAGTCAGATCAGCTGAGATGTGTCTACTGGGTTGTTACACCCATTCTGCAGATGAGGAGAGTAAGGCCAAGAGAGAAGTGTGTGTTCAAGGTCATGCAGCTGAGGAGTTCTGGCATTGAACTCGGGCCTGGGTGGCTCCTCTTGCTCTACTTGGCGCATCAGTGCAGAGTGTGGGTTGGGTGTGGGTGGGTCACGTGGTGACTGAGGGTCTGTGGGAGGCAGCAAGTGAGTCTGGGAGGGGTGCAAGTGGCTCAGCGGCCACCCGGATCTAAACACTAAGCAGGGCCCAGCCACACCAAGGACTTCAGACCTTGCCTCCTCCTCAGCTGGAAGAGGCTGCCAGCTGGGCCCACCACACACCCTCAACCTTCTGGTGGCAGCCTCACCCTTTCCCAGGGTCAGCAGTCTGTTCTGCCTGGGATTCCTGCCACCTGGAGCCCCTGCACTCTGCAGGGCCTCCCTAGAGTGTGAAGGACCAGGGCCAATTGGGATGGTGCCCGGGGAAGGCCAGCAAGCTGCGCGGAAAGCACCCTGCTCATGCCAGGTCTACCAGCTTGGGCACCTGTCCCCTCCAAGGCTCCATCCGCTCATCTGTGAAATACAAGTGGCATCACCCACATTGAAAAAAAGCCAGAAAGGCTCACCCTCAGGAGTACCTGGGTCCAAACCCTTATTCGGACACTTGCTAGCTGTGTGTGCTTGGGCAGGTGACTTGACCATCATGTGCTTCACAGTACCTCTCTCACAGGGTGCTTATGAGCATTAAATGAAATGAGCACACCACTTAGAACTCAGCCCACAAGAGGCAGGGTCTATTTCATGCTTTTTATTATGATCCTTATTTTTTTTTTTTAACATTTTGGGGTTTGGGTGGTATGAAGTGATTGTGGTGGGCATAGTGTCTGCTGGCGCTCGTCTTGGCAGCCCCTCTCAGCTTGGGGGCAGGCGAGGGCAGGGGCCGTGGGGAGGGACCGGGACACTCCTGCTACCGCAACAGCCTCTGCATTCCCTCCCGTGCTCAGTACCGACCCTTGAGAGGCATTTCAGGTCTCCGACATCTTCTAGTCCAACGGTTGGCCTCCACCTCGGAGGGGGACAGAGACTCTCATCCCCATTTTCCAGATGAGGCTACTGGGAGCTTCCAGGGTGTTTTACTGCCACCCAGGGGTGTCCTTCGGGAGACCTGCTGAGGGTGTTGTGATTGGTCACAAGGTCTTCCAGGGAGGCCGGAGGTCAGTTACTGCTCCCATCCCCGCCCCTCACAGTGTCCGGCTTAGAGAGGGCTCCAGGGCTCGCGGCCCTGGAGACAGTGCGAAGTGGGGAGACCCTGTGGACCCCCGCCTGCCCCTCTGGCGCTAGATGGTTCTTTCTTTCTGGGGGCGACATGACTCGGTGCCTCCGCCTGGTGTGGGTCTGGATCCTCAGAAGCGAGTTATTCAGAGTACACCGAGGCTCTCCGGAGGGCAGCCCCTGGCCCGGCCACCACCCTGCCAGGGCCAGACGGGGAAGTGTCTGCGTTATCCAGAGCTGCCCGGGAGAGGCCGGGAGAAGGCTGGGCTCCGCGTCACCCTGGAGCTGTATCCATGTCACGGGGTGCAGGGTCGCTGGGGAACCCGTCGGAGTTGACCCAGCAGCAGATGCTGGGGAGGCGGCTGGAAGGAGCAGGAACCCCGGAGACGCAGGACCCGCCCCACTGAGTGCGCACTTGGAGCCCCCAGTGCACAGGTGGCTCATGGTGACAGACGCAGCGCACAGCCACGGAATCCAGAGAATACAATGTTGCCAATTTGTTGTTTTTGCCTTCACACATTGTTTTTTATTTGTTCTGATTAGTTACACATGACAGTAGAGTGCATTTTGACACATCATACATAAATGGAGTGCAATTTCTCATTCTTCTGGTTGTACATGATGTAGAATCCCACCGGTTGGGTAATCACATATGTGCACAGGGTAATAATGTCAGATTCATTCTACTTTCCTTCCGACCCCCACTCCCTCCCCTCCCTTCACTCCCCTCTGTCTAATCCAAAGTACTCTATTCTTCCCTACCCCCCACCTTATTGTGAATTCGCATCTGCATATCAGAGAAAACATTTGCCCTTTGGCTTTGGGGGGGATTGGCTTATTTCACTAAGCATGATATTTATTCTCCAACTCCATCTACTTACTGGCAAATGCCTTAATTTTATTCTTCTTTAAGGCTGAGTAATATTCCATTGTGTATATATACCACATTTCCTTTATCCATTTATCTGTTAAAGGGTACTCAGGGTTGGTTCCTTGATTTAGCTATTGTGAATTGTGCTGCTATGAACATTGATGTGGCTGTGTCCCTGTCATTTGGGTATAAATCAAAGAGTGGAATAATTGGGTCAAATGGTGATTCCATTCCAAGTTTTCTGAGAAATCTTCATAGTCTTTCCATAATGGTTGCACCAGTTTGCAGTCCCTCCAGCAGTGTATGAGTGTACCTTTCCCCCACATCCTCACCAACAACATTTATTGTTGATTGTCTTCTTAATAATTGCCATTCTGATTGGAGTGACATGAAATCTTAGAGTAGTTTTGATTTGCTAGAGATGATGAACATTTTTTTTTCATATATTTGTTGATTGATTGTATATCTTCTTCTGAGAAGTGTCTGTTCAGCTCCTTAGCCCATTTATTGATTGGGTTATTTGTGGGGTTTTTTGGTGTTAAGTTTTTTGAGTTCTTTATACATCTGGAGATTAATGCTCTATCTGCGGTGCACGTGGTGAAGACTTTTCTCCCATTCTGTAGGCATTTTTTTATAAAAGAAAAAAAAAATTTGAGGCCAGAGCAGTGGTGCACGCCTATAATCCAGCAAATCAGGAGGCTGAGGCAGAGGGATTTTGAGTTCAAAGCCAGCCTCAGCAAAAGTGAGGCGCTAAGCAACTCAGTGAGACCCTGTCTCTAAATAAAATACAAAAGAGGGCTGGGATGTGTCTCAGTGGTCGAGTGCCCCCGAGTTCAATTCCTGGTACCCCAACAAAAGGAAACAAAACAAATGTTGAAGAGTCTACATGGAAGTCCCTTTTATACCCTCCCTTCTTTACCCAGAAGCAACAGTATCCTCCCAGCTTACTTTTTAAAAATCCATAAACAAAAAACGGTATTGCCTTTGTGTGCTTTGAAATTTTACATAGTGTTACATTGTACTTAAAATTTTTCAACTTTAATATTAGGTGCCTAGGGCTGCCCTACAAAGTCCCACTATCTAAGAGGCTTCCACAACAGAAATTGATTCTCTCGGGAGCTGGGATTGTTACTCAGTGGTAGATTGCTCACCTAGTGCAGGTGGGACCCGGGTTCGATCCTCAGCACCCCATAAAAATAAATGCATTGTGTTGTGTCCATCTACACTGAAAAAAAAAATAAATATTAAAAAAAAATGGATTCTCTCCATTTGGGGAGCTAGAGATATAAAATCAAGGGCCAGGCTCCCTCTCTGATTGTGTAATGAACACAATCCTGGCTTCTTCTCCCAACTGGTGGTGGCCATCCATGCCTGGTATCTCTTGGCTGGCATCTGCATTAACCCTTCTCTGCCTGTGTTCACATATCATTTTTCTTTTTTCACTTTTCTCCTGCCTTTTTTTCCCCTCCAGTTTTTTGGTTTTTGTGTGGTCTGGTTTGGTACTGGGGATTGAACCCACTGAACTGTACCCTCAGCCCTTTTTTTTCAGACAACATCTTGCTAAATTAGTGAGGCTGACCTCCAACTTGCAAGCCTCTTGCCTCAGCCTCCCAAGTTGCTGGGAGTATAGGCATGCGCCACCACACCCAGCTTATAAGGATATATATTGAATCAGGTCCTACCTTAAGGACTTCCTCTTGACCACATCTGTAAAGACTTTATTGCCAAATAAAGTCACATTCATAGGTACCTCGGGTTAGGACTTCAACATGACTTTTTGGAGGACACAGTTCAACACAAAGTACTTTTTAAAATAAAAACCATACACTTTCTACATTTGCCCAATGTTCACAAATGTAACTTAAGGCCATTTAACTTATTGTATGCTACTCTGCTTTAGAAATAGGTAATACTAGTTGACTAAATGACTATTCTGGTAGACATGTGGATCATTTTCAAGTTTAACATCCACAACGCTTCCTTGGCTAGTGTGAAGGGTTTCTATGCATATTTCCACTTTCAGCCTAGCCAAACTGCAGTATCTGAGACTTCACATTTGCCAGCTTCCTCACCCACACTTAATGGTGTCAAATCTTCCAACGTTCGCCAGCCTGGGCTGTGAAATGGAAAGTGCTGGTTACTTTGCATTTCTTGGATATGTTGTGAGGTTAAGCATCTTTTCTGATGCTTCCTTACTATTTCTGTTTCTTCTCTTGAGTGAATAGTTGATATTCTATGCCTGTTTTTCTATTGGGTTCTTTTTCTTATGAACTTGTGGACATTATATATTTTGGACAGTAATCTTATATCTGTTACATATGCTGTAAATGCTGTCCCATAGATTCTTGCTGAAATAATAACTTGACAATTGATATATTTTATCATATAGAACTATTTGACTTTGTTGAGCTTGAACTTAATATTTTTCTTTATGATCTATCATTTTTCTGGCTTGTTTAAGGACTCATTCCCTCTCTCAAGCCATAATGTAATTCTACATTTTTTAAAAATATATTTTTAATTGTAGATAAACACAATATTTTCATTTTTATTTATTTGTTTTTATGTGGTACTGAGGATTGACCCAGGGCCTCACACATGCGAGGCAAGCGCTCTACCACTGAGCTACAGCCCCAGTCCTAGAATTCTATTTTTTTTTTCTATAAGCTTTTAAGATGGTTGTTCCCATTTAGTTCATTAGTTCATCTGAAGTTTATTTAGGGGTATGGTGTGAGATGGGGTCTACTTGTATTTTTTTCTGATAAAGAAGTCTAATTGTCCAAACACCATTTTTTTTAATAATCCATCCTCCCCGCAAAAGCATTTTTTTTTTTTTTTTTTTGAGGCAAGATCTCTCTGTGTTGCCCAGGCTGCCTCCGAGTAGCTGGGACCACAAGTACACCGTGCCTACCTGCCTCTCCAACAGACTGGTGATGCCTTTGATCACACACCAACGTTCCACGTAACTTAGGTCTATGTCTAGGCTCTCTTTTATCTTCCAGTTATGTATTTTCCCATCCCTCTGTGAATAATCATGATATTTTCATTATTAAAGCTTTATAATAAATTGGGATATTTACTAGAGTAAGATCCCTACTTTGTTCTAGCTCAAGTGTGTCTTATCTACTCTTGTACCTTTACTCTTCTGTGCAAGTTTTAGAATTAGTTTAACAAATTGAGTGGGAAATCTCATTGGAATCTTTTTTAAAAAATTTTTTTTTAGTTGTAAATGAATCTTTTATTTTATTTACTTATTTATTTATATGTGGTGCTGAGGATCAAACCTAGGCCTTCATGCATGCCAGGCAAGTGCTCTACTACTGAGCCACAACTCCAGCCCCTCTCATTGGAATCTTAATTGTAATTTTACCAGTTTTATGAATTAATTTGGGAAAATTTATTTATGATTTTGAACCTTATTTTCCATGAACATGGTATATGTCTTTACATTTACTTGTGTATATTTGTATGATTTTCAATAGTATTTTGCATTTTCTCCTCTGTGTGTGTGTGTGTGTGTGTGTGTTGTGTGTGTGTGTGTGGTACTGGGGATTGAACTCAGGAGTGCAGGTGCTATACTACTGAACCACATCCCTAGCTCTTTTTATTTTTTAGTTTGAGAGAGTGTCTAAGCTGTTGAGGCTGGCTTCAAACTTGTGATCCTCCTGCCTCAGCCTCCAGAGTTTCTGGGATTACAGATGTGTGCCACCATACCTGCCCAGCTAAATTACATATTTTTGTTACTTCACTACTAGGCCCTTATAGTTTTGAAATCATATAAACCCTTTTTGTTTGTTTCTTTGGTCATTTACGTTTCCTAATTGGTATTCCTTCTGCTGGTAGATAAGAACATTCTGGATTTTCTATATTGATCTCATATCTAGCAAACTCAATTTTCTCACTTTCTAGTTCTACCAGAAGAAGGGGGAGCTTTGAACTGAATGAGTTTGCAGGATCTCAAGGCAAGATGTAGTGTAAGCTAAGTATATAAAGCTCGATTTTTGCCATCTGCCAGGTAAACCTGGGTTTTAATCCTGCATCTGCCACTTACTAGCTGGGTAAGTTACTTACCCTCTCTAGATTAGTTCACCCCAGAACCCAGGTTATTGTGAGGAGAAAAAGAGATGCAAGGCATTCAAGTGCCTGCCACAGAGGAAGTTTAATTTAGTATTAACTGGCTTCTCCTGCATAACTGGGGAGATAATTACCCATAGCAAAAGGGATCAGTTCCTGCTTCCTTCTGTGTATCATGTAGAAGCTAGGCAGAGCTGTCGGTGGCGTTTGAAGCAGCTTGATCACAATTAACACCCATGTTAAGTATCTGCCCTGGTGACTGCCAATTTGGAGCTCACATTTAAAATCCACTTGTTTTCTCTGCCCAGGCCATTTTAACACAGATGGCCTCCCAATTCGTAAGCAATAGCCAGTTATTGACTAGTGATTTGAGAAACACTGGGAGACACCTCCCCATGTCTTAGACCTGCCCTCTGCCCCCACATCCCAAGCCACTCCAAGGAATGCAGAGGACCCCGAATTGGACTATACTGAGCATACTTTCCAGACAATTCATACAGCTACTTGTTCATGATGTGGAAACAAACAGGCAGACAGAGACCTAATTGTATTTATATTATAAGCAGTTTCACCACCATTCCAAACACATGCTAATCACTTGTTTACATAAGGCCCAAGTCCAGTGTCCCAAAGAGAACCGAACAGTGGGCGTGGTCGATAAAGAGACAGTGGGAAGGCAGGAGGAAGGGATCTGGGTGTGGGTCAGAGCTTTTTAAAGTACAGCCAAAGGAGGACCAGAAAATATCCTAGAAGAAAATTCTGAAGACTCAGGCAATATCCCAAGCTGTGAGTGAAGTTTGTACATTTTTTCCATAGATGCCATCCCTGGCCAGAGCACTGTCCCAGGGCTGCCTCTCCAAGGGCCATAGTGATTGCAGCAAGAACTGGTGTATAGCTGACCCTCCATAAATATTGCTGGAAGCCCACCATGTGCCAATCACCACAAGAAGCACCTTGTAAACACTATCCCATTGGATTCTCCCAGCAAAACCGGGAGGGAATGGACAACCCTAGAGAGGATACCACAGCAAAGGGAGGGACAGGGACAGGCTATGAATCCAGAACCGTTTTTGAGATTTTTCAGTTAGTTGTGTGTGTGTGTGTGTGTGTGTGTGTATGTGTGTGTGTTTCTCCAAATGAATGGCTGCTACTATAGACTGGTTAGCACTGTTCCAGGTTTCAGAGGACTTCAGTGGCCCGGTGAGTACTGCCCCTGGGCTGCTGACTCATTTAAGCCACTGCTGGGAATTAGTGAATTAGCTGCTCAGGGCTGCTGCTCAGCTGCTGGGCACCGGGGCAGGTCCTGAGCTCATCTGGGGGCTGACTGGATCACCCAGCCCTGGCTCTGGCACGTCCCTCGAGGCCCCCACTGGCAGCTCAGCAACTTCCAGAACTCCAGGCAGCAGCTGCTCTGACTTCATGGAAATAGCCAGACTGTTGCAACCCTCCCCCACCCTCCGCTGTTCCCAGGGAGCCCGAGCACAGCTGGGACCAGCATGGGGGTGGGGAGAGGCCTCTGGGGCACTAATCACAGAGCTCACCCTGGCAGAAATTTGGGGGCTCAGGGAACTTCCTCCGCTCCTTAAAACCTGCCAGAATCCATATTGCCACAGAAAATTCTGTTGGGCTCAGGGGAGGGGCTAAAAGAGGAGGCTCCCAGGCAGATGCCCAAAGACACCTGGAGGCTGGGGACCATTGAGTCCCCCATGCTCTGGCCTGTGCCCAGGTGGGGAAAGTGAGGAGCCAAACCCAACTCTTCACAGGACTTGCCTATCAGGTCTGCCCCTGGAGCCGGCCTTAGGGTAGAACTTATGCTTCCTAACCTGGGAGGGGTCTTGAAAGAGCCCACACACAATCCTACCCTCCATGCCCCAACCCCCAAGGCCTGAGCTTGACCTTCCTCTCTGGCATCCAAGGAACACACTCCAGAAGCTAGGACTGGGGCCCCAGAGAGCTCTAGGCTTGTTTCCCATAGAACTTTTGATGTATTCATTTTAGAGTTATAAAAAAATCACCTGTCAGCTTTTCCAAGTTTCTTTTATAACAAAGGTAATAATACACCTTTTCTAAAAATACACCTGCCCTACAACCCAGCAATTCTACTCCTAGATATATCTTAAGGCATGAGTGCATCTGGCCACCAAAAGACCTGGCCCACGCGGTCACCAAAGTCTTGTTCCTAAAACTGAAAACAACCCAAAGGCCCACTGACAAGAGAGTGGATAAATGAGTTATGGCATATTTCTATAATATCATTGTTCCTATTTCCTGGGGCCTGTTTCCCAGGAGGGTTGTTGGGAGGAGCTGCTGGGCTTGCCAGAGAAACATCGGCCACATGATTGGAAACATCGGCTCTGTCCATTCACACCTCCTAAGCCATTCAGAGGGTCCTCTGCCACCAAACAGCAACTGGGCCTTCAGTTTGTCTCTGTCCTCTCCAGGAATGACTGCCCAGGAAGGTTCCCAGAGGAGATGACAGTTCTTGGGCCTTTCCTGAAAGAAGCCAGGAAGAGGGTATTCCATGAAGAGGGACCAGCATGGGCCAGGGGTAGGGAGCATGAGTACGATCCATTCATGTCCTCGCCAGGTCTGGGATGTATATGGAGAAGGCCTGAGGAGACAGTGTTAAAAGAACTTTCTTTGTAATAAAATAGCAAGATGTTTAAACACAGAAGAATGTATTTATTTCAACCCACGGCCAGCCCCATGCTTAAAGGGGAAATACTACAGGCACTTCTACTATGATAAAGAATAAAAGAGCATTCTGTTTTTACACTATTATTTAGCATTGTTGTGGAAGGACCAGCCCACTTAATTGGACACAAAAAAGAAATAAGAAGAATTAAAATCAAAAGGGAAGAGGAAAACTGACCTCTTTTATAGAATCAACTAAAAAGCCACTATAAATAAGAGCTCAGTAAAGTGGGTAAAAAATTAATATGCCAAAATTTAATAATATTCATTAATATAAACAGCCAATTAGAATGAAATTTCTCTTATTTACAATAGCAAAAAAATTAAAAATTTAGAAATCACGTCAGTAGAAATGAAATGTATAAGATTTATTGGAAATGCAATTTAATAAATTGCTGAAGGGCACAAAAGAAGACCTCAGCTTGGAAAGTGGTTTTGGATAGGATGTCTCAACATCATAAATATGTTAATTTTCTCCTACTCTGTGTTTGTGTGCGTGTGTGTGTTAAGAAAAATATCAACAGAGTTTTTTAAAATAATAAGCTAATTCTAAAATCCATATGGCAATATAAACAAGAAAGTTCAAGTAAAAAAAAAGGAACAAGAGGAAACTAGTCTTATTAGAAATCAGAACACAGTGTAAATCTATAACATTTTAAGTGCCTGGTGCATTTTAGGCAGATGGATCAATAGAACAGAACAGCATTTGAGAAAGTGTACTTTTGGTGTTCGAATTGTGCACTCAGTCCAAGAAGATCTGTTCAAGGTCTTTCCTGGGTACCGGTGTCTTAGCTGGAAACAGTCTTTGCAGATAAAATTAAGATCAAGTCATACCTGATTGGCCCTATCCCAGTGGTTTGTGTCCTTATGAGTGTAATTTGGACACAGACATAAACATAGAGAGGAAGAAGCCACGTGAAGACAGAAGCACAGATCAACAGTAAACTGTCACTAAGGAATGTCGGGGACTGAGACACCCCCAGGAGCTAGGAGAGATGCATGCAATGGTTTATCACCAGAGGAGCCTGACCCTGCTGACTCTTGATTTCAGACTTCTAGCCTTCAGGACTTTGAGAGAACGAGTTTCTCTTGCTTTAAGTTTCCCAATTTGTTGGACAGTGGTTCCCCTTTATCTGAGGTTTACTTTCCATGATTTCAGTTACCCATGGTCAACTGAGGTCTGAAATATTAAATGGAAAATTCAGAAATAAAAACTCAAAACTTGTCAACAGCTTTTATTATAGCATATTGTTGTGCTTGTTCAATTTTATTATTAGTTTTTATTAATCTCTTACTGTGCCTAATTTCTAAATTGAATCCTATCACAGGTTGGCATGTACAGGAAAAAACATTATACATGTTATATACCCGGTTTAATACAATCTGTGGTTTTAGGCATCAGTGAGGGTCTTGAAACTTGTCTCCCGAGGATTTGGGGGAATGAGTGTATTCGTTGGGATGGCCCTGGAAAACTGATAGATTAACCAAATACCCACAGGAATGACAAAAGTGACATTGCTAATCAATAACAAAAAGATGCACTGTTCAAGAAACAGTGCTGGGACAACTAGACAGAGTCCCATTGAGAAACAGCTGGATCCCTACCTCACATCTTATACCAAAACAAATTCTGGAATGAAGAAAACCTGAGAGTAGCTGGGTGCAGTGGTGCACACCTGCAATCCCACAGACTCCAGAGGCTGAGGCAGGAGGATTGCAAGTTCCAAGCCAGCCTCAACAACTGAGGAGACCCTAAGCAACTTAAGGAGACCCTGCCTCAAAATAAAAAGTAAAAAGGGCTGGGGATGTGGCTCAGTGGTTAGGCACCCCTGGGTTCAATCAACGGTACCAAAAAAAGAAAGAAAAGAAAACCTGAGAGTATTTTCAAAAGTATCCTGACTGGGCTGGGATTGTGGGTCAGTGGTAGGGTACTTGCCTTGCATGTGTGAGGCACTGGGTTTGATTCTCAGCACTGCATATAATAAATAAAATAAAGGTTCATCAACAACTAATAAAATATTTTTTTAAAAAGTATCCTGACAGTGGGGCTGGGGATGTGGCTCAAGTGGTAGCGCGCTCGCCTGGCATACGTGCGGCCCGGGTTCGATCCTCAGCACCACATACAAACAAAGATGCTGTGTCTGCCGAAAACTAAAAACTAAAAAAAAAAAAAAAAAAGTATCCTGACAGTAAAGGAGGCCTTTTAAAGTATAAAATTTAAAAAGTTGAATCTGTAAAAGATGGATAAGTTTAGCCACATGAAATTATTTTTAATTCTGCACAAAAATTAATAACATAAACAAAGTCAAAAGACATATATTATAGACATATGTTATCGACAAAGGGCTGATATCCTTGTTATTTTAAGAGCTCCTACATATTAGGAAGAAAAAAACAACCTAATTAAAAGATAGGCAAAGGATATAAACAAACAGTTCCCAGGAAAGGAAATGTAAATGATTCTTAGTCATATGAAAACATGGTCAACCTCCCTTGTAGCAGGAGAAATGAAATTACAGCTACGAGATACCATTTTATATCTAACAGATTGACAAAGATCAAAAAGTTTGATAACATGCTGTGTTGGCAAGGGTGTGGGAAACAGGCATTCTCAGTCATCACAAGTGGGAGGGCAAATTGGTATAACCTCCCTGAGGAATGATTTGGCAATATCTGAGTAAATTAAAAATCCACATACCCTTTAACCCAGAATTTTCATTTCTAGGAATTTACCATTTAAATGCACTTGCACGTGAGCAAATGGATGAATGAATGTGTATATTTATCTCAGCTTTGCTTATGATAGCAATAGACTGGAAAAGCCTAATTTCACATCTGCAGGGGACTAGAGAAATCAATTCCAGAACATCTGTTCAGTGGAATACTACACACTGGTTTAAAAGACTGGTGAGCTTTTTTATTTCCAACGTGGAAAAATCTCTGTGATATGTAGTTAAGGAACAGAGGGAGTGGAAGCAAAGTGCAGAACAATGTGTACAATACAAAACCATTCGTGTAAAAACTACCGTATGGACCTGCTTTCACAGGCATAGAATGTCTCTGGAAAGATACACAAGGAACTTCCTTAGTAAGGATGCCCGGGTGGGGAAACTTGAGCTTCATACCACATATACTATTTGTAAACGGGAAAGGGAGGCAGTATGTTTAACTGAAAAATAAATTTGCATAGAAAGAAAAAAAAGAAGTAAAAAAGTCTTCCTCTTAGATCGGAGTTTAAATGTCAGCCCTAACACCTTCTTGGACAAGTTATTTCCCTAAACCTACTTCCCCTGTCTGTAAAATGGGAATAATAATATTGCCCACTTCAAGAACCTTTTCAGGGAGTGCAAAAGTGGTAAAAGATTAACAAACTGGTGAGTCTAGAGAGGGTGTATGGGAGTTTATTTTACTATTGGACCTTTTCTGTGATTTTAAAGTTTTCAAAATTACCAAGTGGCTTTCGTTGTTGTTTTTCCGATTGCTGGTTCCTGGACCCCATCCCAGCTGAGGCTGGTGAGCCATCTTTAGCTCAAGCACACTGCGCTCTGAGCTCCACTGGACCAGCACAAGACTGAGTTTAGGAACCAAGGGACTCTGGGGACTGGGCCACCCCGGCCTCTCTCTGCAGGCCCCTTCCCTTCGCCTGTGCGCCTTTGCCTGGCGGGCACGCACCGGACCGGCACTGGGAACCCGAGGTCGAGGTCCGAGCTGCAGACCAGCCTGGCGGTTCCGCACCGCGGGGGGCGACAGAGCCCGGGCGCCAAGCCCCAGCCCCCGCCCCCCACCCACCCCGGGCTCCCTCCGCGGGGCCTGTGCCCGGACACGCAGGGAACCCCGGCCTGGCGCAGCCCCCATCAGATAAGCCGCCTCCCCCGCGCTGGCAGCCTCGAAGTCGGGCGAGGAGTTTACGTAAGCCGCTTGTTGATGGAAAAACAAATGCACCACCAGGCGTTTCCTGGCCTGCTCCGAGGGAGCCGCGGGCCCCAGACGCTGGCTCACCCCGGAGACGCTCCGTCCCGACGGCTCCCGGGCTCGGGCTGACTCTGGGGGTCCCCTGTGCGGGAAGATCGGCTCTCAGGGGGCCACCCAGAGTCCCACCCGCCCCACCCCCGGCCCAGGCCACCCTGCAGGTGGGCGCAGCTGCAGGAGGCAGGCGCGAAGGCTGCTCCCGAGCCCCCTCCCGCGGCCCTGCCTCGCCCCGCCCCGCCCGGCCCAGAGCGCAGGAGGGCCCGACCCAGGCATCCATCAGCACCGCTCGGTGAGTGGCTGCTGCATGCCCGGCCCTGCTCGGGGCAGCGGGGGTGATGGAGGTATGGGAACCAGGAAAGAACCGCGCACCCGACATCTGCCAAGAGGAAATTAGGGGGCACTCTCCCCGTGGAGATTCCTGATTTGAGCACTGAAGGGGAGCCAGGGCAGACCTTCGGAGTTGCTGGAGGAGGAAACGAGACAACTGACCGCGGATCTCCCGCCATCGGTGCCTGGATGGCCAGCGTGCAGATCCAAGCTCAGCCAGTTGCATAGCCTCTCGAACTTATGCCCAAAGCTCTTCTTCTATAAAAGGGGACTAACACTTGCACCCAATTCAAGTTTTGAGAATTCAGGAGACCTTATGAGGACTAAAAGAAAGAAATATAAAGCCCTGAATCATAGCCAGTGCGATGTCTGGCACACCGGGCCGTGTCCCGATCCATGTAAATTATATGAGAATAATATATATATTATTCTCACTTGCCCTTTCCTTCTCAGCACAGACATCTGTTCTTCAGGGTGCTTCTCCCAAAACTTCCATCTTGAATGAGGTGTCCAGTTATGTTTCTTCAGGAGTTCCCATCATCCACTTGTCTTGCTAACTCCCCTCTCTGGCAAAACCAGGTCTTCCCGGCCACCACGTGCCAGACCTGGTGCTGGCCCTGGATACCCAGAGGTAAATTACTTGGGGGGCCTGTTCTCTAAGGGTCCCAGCCTGGAAGGGTGGAGGTAGATGTGTAGCCAGAGCAAGGATCAGTGAAGAAACCCAGGGAATTGGAATCACTGTGACAAAGTGATCCGAATTACAAAGGATCATGTGGGCGCGGTGTTAGCATCAGCCTGACACAGTAGGTACACCCCAAAACCAAAATTACATAAAATGATTCATTTTATTAGTAGAAAAAAATCAAATGTTGGCTCTGCCACTTACTTGCTATATAACCTTGGGCACAGAACCATTGCTGGGCCACAATTTCTCTGTTTATCTAGAGGAGATGCTGCTAGATACTTTTCTTAAAGCTCTTGTCAGAGTCAAGCTGATTCATGTTGAAGCTTTTTCTGGACTATCAGAGGGTTAATCCTATCAGCTGTGGACAAATCTGTCCTGAGACACAGGCTTAGGTATCAGGCCTGGGGTCAGGACCCAGCATGGACATTCTCTAGTTTTGTGGATCTATAAAAAATAGCTCAGTCTTGGGGCTGGATTGTAGCTCTGTGGTAGAACACTTGCCTACCATGTGTGAGGTTCTGGGTTCGATTCTCTGCACTGCATATAAATAAATTAAAAGGTCCATCAACAACTAAAAAAATATATATATTTAAAAAAAGGCTTGGTCTTAATTGCCTCATCTGTAAAGGGAGAGCCTCTCTTTATCAAGGAGATCACAAAAATAAGAGTTGGTCCTTGATGCACACTTTCTCCCTGTTGGGCAGGGGCTTTCACTGTTTTCTGTATAAGTCATCTGTTATTCTACAGCTGGGGTGTTATTGAGGTGGAGAGATGTTAAGCAACTTGTCCAAGGTCATACAGCTGGAAAGTCTTGCCAGGAAATAATCCTGGTGGTCTGGCTGCACTGCAGCCCAAGGCCCTAACCATTTGGATTCACTGCCTTACCAGAATAGAAATAAAGAGAGTAGTAACCGCACATAGTCAGGCTTTAGCCAACAGTAGCCATTATTATGCTTCTGTTAATACGGTGTGTTGATATCATCATGATCTTAATTACTCATCAATCCCTTCTCAGTAGGCAAGCTGAAGCACTTTGGGCCTGGGCAGGTGCCAAGTATGAGCTGGCGCCAGGAGCCCCAAATTCAGGCACAGCTTCCTTGTCCCACCCAGCAAGTCAGCCCATGGGCCAGGGCAAGCAGATGCGTCCACTGCTGGGACCAGGCCCCTGGTTGAGCGTGTCACATGCCTCTCTTTGACTAGTCTGGCGCTGGACACCCCCTCGGCTCCTGGAGCAGGGCAGGGCCAGGAGGGTGAGGCAGGGGCAAACACTGGGCCTTTTGTGTCCTGCTCCCCGCACAGCTCGGCCCAGCCCAGAAACCTGTCCCACCCCCGCCCCAGGCTGGGCAAAGAGCACCCAGAGCCCTCCTGGGAGAGGAAAGAATTCTGGCTGGAGTTGGGAGTCATGCCAGGCCCTAGCTCTGTGCTTTCTGGCCAAGTGTCCTCTTGGATTTAGATCTTGTTTTCTCATCTCCCAAAGGAAGCAGAGTGCTGGACTCGGGTGCAGCTAGGGGACAGGGAAGGGAGAGGAGGGAAAACATTGGTCCTAAGGGGACTGGACTAAGGGACAAGACAGCGGCTCAGCCAGCCCTCTGTTGGGTGAAAAGATGATTAGAGAGCTGAGCGATGTGACCTGCACCTGCAAACCCAGCAGCTCAGGAGACGGAGACAAGAGGACTTCAAGTTTGGATTCACTGCTCAAGTTTGAGGCCAGCCTCAGCAACTTAGACCCTGTCTCAAAAATAAGTGAATGAATGAATAAATAAATAAATAAGTGGGGATGTTGCTTGGTTCAGTCCCCAGTTCAGTGTGTGGGGGTTCAGTCCCCAGTACCAAACAATTTAAAATAAATTTCAAAAGAAAGGTGATTAGTGTTGTCACTGTTTCTTTGGACAGGCCCAAATCACCCCTTGGCCTCAACACACATACACACACCAACCTGTACCCCATGAGCAGGTCTCCCTTAAGACACATGCATGCCTGAACTCTCGTGTTGTGTGAACAGATAACACAAACTGTTGACCTCTGACACACATGGACACTATGCCCTAAACACACACACACACACACACACACACACACACCCTTGATCACAGACAGACTCCCAGTCATAGACATATTGATACACACACCCCTGAATATGGACACACACACAAACACACCAAGACAACCACACTTACACACCAATGACTCACACTCACCACCTATAACAACCACTCGCCACCACAACGCGCAGCCCCCCCCCCAGACTCCAATCCTTGGGGAGGCCACTGGGGGACGGAGGGAGTGCCCAGGTTGGTAGCCTGGGCCTGCAGCTCCTGGGCAGTCCTCAGGTTTGAGCCCAGCAGAGGCCAGAGGCCCAACGAATGAGCCTAGGTGAAAGGAAGGCATTGGCGGACCTCCTGGGCGCCAGTCCCTGTGCGGTGGCGGTGGGTGCCTGCCCTTCCTTCCTGTCACGGCCTTTCCACTCGTCCTAACGCAGTAGCTGACACACCAGGCACCCAAATTCACCACTCCCGATTTTGCTGAGGATAGTGTCCCGAGCTCGGAATAAATCCCCTCTGTCTCTGATGTCCCCCAAGAAATTTCAATGCAGACCCCAGACTGAGAGGAGGGCCGAGTGGGAGGCCCGGGGCAATGCCACGGTGCACCGCCAGGGGGCGCCCTCCGCCCGGCCAGCGGGGGCTCAGCGGCTCCGACCCGGTGGCCCCTCCAATGCCCGCGAGGCACGGCTGCTGCCCCCAGCTTGCCTAGGTCCGGCGGTGGGCGCCCCCGCAGGATGTCTCCGCTCCGCGCACGGCCGGATCCGAGCTGGCTGCGGCTTCCGCCCCCTCCCCAGTCCCCAGGGCCCGGCCTCCTCCAACGGCTCCAGGCCCGCAGCCGCCCCCTCTGCCCGGAACCTCCCCAAAGCCTACCCTGGCCCAGGCTCTGAGAACCACAGAGGCCATCCCCGAGCGGGCCCCCTCCCTCTCCTCTTTTCATGAAGCAAAGCCTCATAAAGGTGGCCGAATTGAAAGATGAATAAATAGCAACAGCTCCCAGGAACAGAGCCCTTCTATGTGCCAGGCACTCAATGCTTGAGTTAAACCATTCAAAGCCCACAAAACTCCATGAAGTAGCTATTATTACCCGGTTTTACACATCACAAACACTAGAAGCTCAGAGAGGTTAAGTAATTTGCCCAGGAGTCCACAGCAGTAAGTGGCAAGACAGAGTCTAGTGCCAAAGCTCTTAGGACTACATTCCCAACCATAGCGAAAGCCCATGCTAATATTTATTCTCTCCAGGACTTAGGAAATATTTTTTAAGGGACCTGCCATGTGGCAGGCACAGTGCTGGGTGAAATTGAAAGACAAAGACAGAGACAGTGTGTCAGGGGCTTGCAGCAGAAGGAAGTGGGGTAAAATACTATTAAAACACGTTCCCCAGAGTCGCCCTCAACATGCTCTTACTAAAGATGTTACTAGGAACTCTGTGCCCAGCACTGTGCTGGCCTCTGAAGCAGGCAGACACAGGCTGGCCTCAGGCTGGCCCCTTGGAGCAGGGAAGGTGGGTGAGATGAGCGACCTCAGCCCTGAGTTGAGGGGCAGATGTTGCAGGAAGGCGGAGGGCTTCAGGGAGCGAGGGCATGGGAGGAGTTTGTGAATAGAAAAGGAAGGGCAGGACCCCCCAGGCAGAGAATCCCCCAGGATGCAAAGCATTGAGGGGTTCCTGCACCGGGCTGACTTTAAGCCCAGAGATGGGCATGTCCCAAGTCCTGCACCAGAGACTCGAATAGGGACCAACTGGTGACTGGGCCTCAAATGCCAGAGTAAGGCCCAGCTTGCTCAGGAAGGTTGGTGACTCAAAGAAGAGAAGCAATGCAGAGGTGTCCCCAGGTCCCTTACCCGCCTCCCTCATCCTCCTGGGAGCCACTTTGATGTCACAAGGGCATGGAAAACTCAACAAATTCAAACCCCAAGTCCCCTTGACAGTGTCCTTCCTCTTCTTGACGCCTTTCCTTTTGCTGTGAAGTGTCTCACCATCTTCCAGCTGTCCTGCCCATGTCTAGTTCTCCCTCTTTCCATAGCTAGTCTGTCCCCTCTGCCTCACCCAGTCCGATGTCCCATGGCTTGACTGACTTTAAAGCCCCCTCATATCCACCTTTGTCCTCTTGCCCAAGCTCATCATCCCTAGCTTCCGGTACTCTTGGAACTAAGACCCAGGCATGCTACCAGTTCTTCCAGTGCACCTCCCATGGTGCTGCCCCTTGCTGGAGAGCTGCAGCCACACTGGCTACCCTTTAGTGACTTGGATCTTCTGGGCCTCAGGGTCTTTGCACATGCTGATAGTATTTTAATCTCACCTCCCTCCCACTTGCAGAATTAATTCCCACTCCCTTTGAATTATACCCTCTTCAGAAGGCTGTCCTTTCCCTCCCCTGTTTTGTCATAGTCCTGCATATGCCTCATGACATCATCCAGACATTGTTCAGTAGTTACATGGAGGCTGTCTGACATCAGTCTCCCTTGCTAGGTGCTGCACTCCATGAAGATACAGACCACCATATTCCCTGATACCCCCAATGCCCAGCACAGGACCTGGCGCTCAATAAGTGCCTTTGGCCAGATACCCTCAGCTCTGCTGTTGCTCGGTGGGATGCCTGGTATGTCCCTTCCCCCTCTTTGAGTTTACACAGGTCTCTGTAAAATGAAGGGGCTGGAGGGAGTCCCCACCTGGGCTTTGTATCAGAATCCCAGAGGAACATTTTAAGTGCACATATTGTCAGGGTCGTCACTGAGGCTGGGTGGGAGTGGAGGCTGGGTGGGAGTGGCTAGAGGGACAGACACTGACAGGAGTGAGCGGATGTTGACAACATGGAAACTGGCCAGCGAGTACCTGGGGCTCGTTATGGTTTGGTTCACTTCATATATGCTGAACTTTTCCACAATAAAAGTGTTTATAAGATCCACCAGGTCGGGCTCCTCCCCAGCCAGTGAAGGAGAGCCGGAGGGGAGCCGGGAAGCCACCGGATGTTGTCATGAGCAGCCCTGGGGAGGGTCTCCATGGCTCCTTCCAGCTCATGGGCGCTGGTGAAAAATGTCACACCCTGAGCTGTGCCTCTGTCCTCCCCGCAGTCCTGCTGCCGTCTCAAGCACTGCATGGTCAATTGCCTGATCCCCCAACTCAAGTCCCCCAACACCACCTGCATCTTCCAGGCTCCCCACTTCTCAAGTGCCCAGCCCCCACTGCCTCGCACCTGGTCTGCTCTGCAGGACCCCAGAATGGGTCTACACTGATGAGGCGCCCCCAGTCACAGTGCCTGGCCCAACGGGGGACGAATCCATGCAAGCCGCATTGAACTGAATCATCATGAAAATACCTTGGTGGCCCCCCAGCTCTGTGGCACCGGGCAGGTGGCTTCTCCTTGGCTTCCTTCTCTGAATGGAAGTAATAAACCCCACCTCCCAGGCCTGGGAAGGACCCAAGGAGACCACAAATTTAAAAAGGCACTGCAAGTTGTGGAGTATCACCAAGACTTATCCCATGCCGAGCCGACTGTCTTCCCAGGGGCGCCTGGAACCCTGGCTTCCCTCATGCTGGACAGTGATGGGCTATTACTGCATCTGTCTCCCAGGGAGCTCAAGAGGAGATGCTATTGGCCACATCATCTCCACGTCCCCAGTCCCCAGGACCCAGCATTGGGCCAAGGAGAGGGAAGGTGGATGGGAGCTGATGGAAACGGTCTGCAGGGCCTGTTGGTGCTCCCAGGGCCTGCAGAGCACAGACAGGCCCTCTTGGGGGCTCAGCTGGCAGATGCAGCCTAGAAGGTTCATTCTTGCCAGCAGGACACACAGGCCAGGACTCCAGCATGCATGCAGGGGTGGAGCAGGGCTGCTCAGCAGTGTCCTGGGCCAGAGGCCCAGGAAAAAGCAAGGGAGTCCTGCTTGACCATCCCAGGCCTCACCACCTCCCCTGCGTGGCTGCCCCAGCCTCTAAGAGGTCTCCTGCTCCCTCTCTCTCCACCCCAACCAAGATGCCCCAGTTAGTGCCCCCATGAGCTGAACACCCGCCTCTGCAGGGGCACCCCAGCCCCGCAGTCACGCTCGGCTCCCGAGCCTCTAGCACCTCCTGCCTGCTGCCTCCTTCCTCTTCCCCTGGCTGCCCCTCTCCACCCAGCCGCCTTTTGTTCATTCATGAGTCCCCCAGATATCTCACCTTCTCCAGACAACTGCTCAAACCTCCCCTGTGGGGCTCGCCTGGGGTTTAGTCCAACCACAAATAAAGCAGGTACATATTGGCTCATGGAATCTTAGCAATACCCTTTGGCCCCATTTTACAGGTTAAGATACTGAGCTTCAGGGCTGGGGTTGTGGCTCAGTGGTAGAGCGCATGCCCCACATGCATGAGGCACTGGGTTCAATCCTCAGCACCACATAAAAATAAATAAAGATATGTGTCTATCTACCACTAAAAAAAATTTAATTTAATTTAAAAAGATACTGAGTTCAGAGTGGCTAAGTACCTCACCCAAACCAGTCAGGGTGGAGAAGACTGGGTAAGATCTCTTCCAGCTGCTCTAGATCCCCCCACTCCAGCAAAAGGAACCCCTGGCATGGTGAGGGAGGGCCCTGGTGAAAACCCAGCCCCTGCTGACTGTCTAATGCTCAGCCTGGCCGTGGGTCCAGAGATCCCCAGGTCCACAGAGCTCACGGTCATGTGCAGGTGGCTTGGCTGGGTCCCTAGAGCTGCAGAGGACGGTGATGAGGGCAGCATCTCCCTGCATGCCACCAGGGTGGACAGCCTGCCTTTCCAGTCTCTTTCCTGCTCCCCTTCCACCTTTTCCCTCTCTGGGTCTCCTCACCAGTTCCTGGGGGACTCCACCCCTCCTGCTCCATCCCTTGGTCTGGACCTCTCTCAGCCTCTGAGAACGTCCCAGGATCTCTGAGGCTTCCCTTCTCAATCTGGCTCTCCGCCTCGCTGTCCCTCCCCCTCTCTGTCTATTGTCTGCCTCTCTATCCCTTCATCTCATCTCTGCCTCTGTCTCTCTGTCACTGTCTTTCTTTCTGGGTCTCCCAGGCTCTCCCTCTTTTTCTCCTGCGGCCCCCGCCCCCTGTCTCCATCTTTTGGAGTCTCTGTGTGTCTGTTTCTGGATCTGGGGAGAGGAGCACCTCCCCTGCGGTGTCCCCATCCCTGGCCCAACAACAGGCCTGCCTTCTAAGCATGTAGGGGGCGGGGGACCCCCGGGCATCATTCCGGGCCCTCTCCATCTGGGTGGCAGTGCTGACAGATGAGATAGTGATCAGGCTCAGCTCTGTCTGGGCCTGAGCAAGGGGCACAGCCAGGCTATGCGGGGGCGTCTGGGTGCCTGCAAACGTTGGGTGCCTGCACGTCTGGGTTTGTGCGCAGGTCTCCCCATGTGGGGTGGTCTGGGTGTGTGTCTGGGTCTATTTGTGAGCGTCTAAGCCTGTTTACATCTGTTGGCAGCATCTGTTCTGTGTGTCTTTGTGAGGTGCTGTCTGGATGTGAGCACCTTAGCCTGTGGTCTCTCTCTCCATGGGTGCCTTGAGAAAGCCCACGTGTGTGTGTCTGGGACACATGAATGACTCCTTGGGGGTACTGAAGTCACTGTGTGTCCATGGGGCCATCCATTGGCCAGGCCATCTGCTTACATCTTCTTGTGGTCCTGAAGGAGATAGGATCCCACTACCCCATTGGACAGGTAGAGAAGTTGAGGTTTTTAACCCCTTTGCTTGAATGGATGTAATCTTCTGCTGGAGGTTGAGATCCAGGATCTGGGCAGCTAGCCATGGGACTCCAGGCAAGGTAGCTCATCTTGCTAAGTCTCCTGAATCCATTCAGCAAAAATATATTGACCAAAACTACATAAAACTAATCTCTAATATGAGAAGTCAGACTAGGAGATATCTCGGAAAAGATTGACAGGGAAGGGGACCAAGGGAAACTTCCAAATGCTATAATGTCCTATATCTTGATTTGGGTGATAGTTTCATGCATGCATTACTTTGGAAAACATTAACCAGCCTGTGTATTTTGGATGTGTGCATGTCACTATATAAATTCACCAAACACTTACTGTGTTTTTATTATTTGCCAGACATTAAACAGCAATCACTCTGTGTGTGTGTGTGTGTGTGTGCGTGTGTGTGTGCGTGCGTGCAGACTTTAAAATTTTTTTTTTCAAAATTGATTCAGTCTAGGCTTTTAACATCCTTGGCCTATCCACACCCCATTCCCTTCTTCCCTGTCCAGGCCATGATGGCAGAGGGCGGAGGGAGAGAGAGACCCCACTCCTGGCCAGATTGTCCTCCTGTTCCATCTTGCCTGCCCCCTTTCTCCCTCAAGGTAGCCATGAATTTTCCTCTGGATTTTGTGGACCACTGAGGCAAGATGGTGGGTAATTGCTGGCATCCAATGAGTACTCTGCAGAAGAGCTCAGAGTAGGAAACGAGGGGTGGAAGATGTCTTGACCCCCCACCCACCTGCCCAAGGCATCCAGCAGTGCCAGCAAGGCCTGGATGTACACCTGCCTGCTCTCCACCTGCAAAGTCCTTACATCCTATCACCTGTCATTCAATAAAATGCACGGAGCCACTACCATATGCCACCCCCTTGGCTAGGCCCTGTAATATACCTTACTTTGCCCTCATTACAACTGCCATTCAGGGCCACCATCTTCATCTTCAAGCTGAGGAAACTGAGGCCCAAAAGGTGGAACGGCTTCCCTCAGCTCACACTGCTCAACCACGGAAACTGCAGGCTCCCCTGCCTGGCTCTGAACTGCCATCCTCTGTGGGTCGGTCTTCTCTTTGGGTTTCAGAGGTTCCCTGGAAGCCTCAGTAAAGGAATCAGATCTATTTGCTTTTGCTCTCTTGGGAAATTTTAGAATTTGTGACATTAGGAAAAGTGGGGCCTAGGCTGCCCTTGGTGATGGCAGTCGCTGCTCAGGCACATTTTTCAGAAGGCCTCTGTAACGGCCTGACACACCTTCCAGCCCAGCCAGGAGCCAGGCGAGGGCCTCTGACCGCCGTAGGGAAAGCATGCATGTGCTCATCGAATATTGGAAAGAACAAGCAAATAAATGAATGGCACTTTGCTGACACATCTTCCACCTGTGCACCTCTCACAACGTGTCGATATCATCTCTGATCTCTGTCACTGCTCTGAATTCCTTGAGAGTGGGAACGGGATGTCTCCGGATGGTGACAACCAGTCCAAAACCTGGCAGAGAGAGGGGGACCGAGAATATTGGATAAATAGGACCTAGAATTTATCTTTGGGCTTCAGTAAAACTCTTCAGTCCTGTGAATGTCACCCACTCAATGGCAGCAGTACCAAATAGTTTCGATAAGTGGTTTTATTACTGGTTAGATTTTACAAATTCTGATATTCGAACAGACTTCCACCTTAAAATTCTAAAACAACAAAGCGACCGTTGGAGGGGATTTGATTTTTTTCCTTTTTTTTTTTTTTTTTTCTTTTTAGGACTATTCAAAGTAACAAACTTTTTTTGTTGTTTTTTGTTTTTTTGCTTTTTGTTTTTTACATGTTTGCTCTGGTCATAAATATACAGAGAGAAAAAGAGGGAGAGAAAAATGAACAAGTCATTCAAAGTATGGAGATAAAACAGTATTCCTAAGGCACGTGGCAGTCTTTGAAAATACAGAAGCTCTAGCCAACTTAAATTATTTGTTGTTTTTCCTCGCTCAGTCCACAAAACTGTACAGGGACACAAATGTTGTGTTGCGGATAGATCTTCCAAGTAATTCCTCAGTGCACACCACTGCTTCAGCCGACACAATCTTTTTTTTTTTTTCCTCTGTTTCCAGGCGAGATCCTAAAATGTGGTTAGTTAGTTGCTCAAAGCCTCTATTTTAAAATACACTTGGAATTCAACTAAAGATAATTTCTTTTTTAAAGAAATCGTGGGGCTTGGGGGGCCTCGAGTCATTAGAAAAGGTTGGTAAGAGTCGTTTGTGAGGGGCTGTGAGGCTCGTGGCCCTCCAGGTTGCCAGGCACAGAAGTTAAGACGGACGTCACAGTCGGCAGGGTGGGGCTAGTCAAGTCTGTGAGGGTGGTGGGCGTGCTGGACGGGCTGAGCGACGCGTTGGACAGCTCCGAGGCCGGCCCCGACGGCGTCCCGGTCTGCAGCGCCGCGTCCGCGCTCTTGTCCACACCCGTGTTTTCCTGCCGTAAGAGGTTGCGCCTGAACTTGGCCCGGGCGTTCTGAAACCAGACCTGCGTGGGGGACAGGGAAGGGCTGGTTAGGGGAAGGCGGCCGGGAGCTGGGCCGCCTGGCTCAGCTCTCCCGCTGCTGCGCGATCCTAATCTCCCTTTTGGGAAGGGAGGGGATATTTTGTCCTTGATAAAAGAATAAATTTCATTTTCTCCATGGGCTTTTACTGGTTTGTGTGTCTGTTAGAAGGTTCCAGAACTGAGCTGCTGGCCACAGTACTGATACTTGAGACCTTGAACTATCACTACCAAATGTGGCCCATTTGTACGTGAAAACCACAACAGATAGGAAGATTTAGAATTAAAAAAAAAAGAAAGAAAGGAAAAAAAGGTGGAATATCTCAGTAATAATTTATTGATTTCATGTCAAAATGATAATATTTTGAACACAGTGAGTTAGACAACATATAGTATTAAATCAATTTTATCACTTTCTTTTTACTTCTTCAGTGTAACTGCTAGCAACTTTAAATATGTGTTTTATGTTGCATTTCTATTGGACACATCAAACAATTTTTTTTTTTTTCTTTTTGGCAGCCTCTTTTAAACAGACAATAGATCCCATGGGTTCTTACGGGCATAATGTTTTAAGTGACTCGTGGTCAGTCAGTCTGGGAATGAGATAAAAAACATGTAGGAAGTAGCCAATAATAATGAGAAGTCATTAAAAAGAAAAAAAGAGGCACCCATTCTATTCCCTACCCTCAGGTGGAGAAGCCACCAGGTATCCTGGGTCCCTGGGGCAGAGCAGAAATGGTTGTTGGATTACAGCAAGACCATGGAGACTGTAAGGTGGAGATTCCCTCTCCCATCCTGCCACATCCGGGATCCGTGTATGAGGGAGGTGGGGAAGGGTGCAGAGAGAGAACTGAGCGTGGTATGAATGTGAACAGCGGAGAGACAGAGCATGGGTTGACTTTCAAATCTCCAAGGGCACGTCCATCCGCACACCTTCACAAACGTTCCTGTGCACACTCATGGAGACGTACACAGACACCTACATAGACCCCTCAATCATTTGAATGAGTGCATACACACACACACACACACGCACACACACACACACACTATACCCTGAAGACAGTACAGTGCTTTGGGAGAAGCCCAGGAAATCCAGGCTGCTGGGAGGCGAGGGTTATGCCTCCCAAAGAAAAGGAGCCTGGAAGGCAGGGCCCCTGAACTTCCCTGCCAGGGAAACCCTGCCAGGAGCCTCCCCATAAAACAAAGGGCTTTGGGGAAGTCTACAGACTCTAGGGTGTCCAGTTACGTATTTCCAGATGTGTCTGCATCAGTCTGTCTTCCCAGTGTCTCAGGCAGGGATGGGCTGGGCTGACTCCTAGCTCCCAGCTTCCTTTGGGACCACCCCCGTTGCAGGGGCCTGTGGCCTCAAGCCTTCCTTTCTGGTCCTCTGACACAATTTGGGCTCAATTTAGAAGCACAGCCACAAGTCTTAAAGAGAGAAATGTGGACCCTGTGAAGTGAGGAAAGTCAGCTCCTGTCCCGTAGGCTGGATCTTCCCAGGGAAAAGCAACCTTTCTCTGGCTCTCTGCCCAATGGAAGCTCATTGCCCCTCCCAGGGCTTGCCAACCAGCCCATTGCTTCTAGAACCACCCTATGTGCTCTTCCACGGGTGGAGAGGTCCTTCCCTGGCAGGCTGTACAATCTTCAGGGACTATACCTGTCTGACCCAGGGACTAGCTGATAGAAAAAATAACAGAGAAGGCCCCCAGTGGCTTTCCGAGAAAGGCTGCAGTCTTGGTACCACCCTGGCCATCTTCAGTAGGAGCAGGTGACCTGGGGGCCGGGGATGGTACGTAGCTCATCCTTCAGGGGCTCTAAGGCCTTGGGAAGGTCTGGAACCAGTTAGCTGCCAGCTGTTGGCTATTTCTCAGGCATTGCCTGTAACAATGCATCTGTAAACAACGCCACCATCTTCCACAACTGCCTGCTCTGCTTTACGGGATCTGAGGCACTGGAAATCTGGTAGAAGAAAATCCAGAAACTCAATTAAAAGTCAGGTTACCCTGGGGTTTCGTGTGGGGCTTTTTTCCCCTCCTTAAGCAGAGCTTGGCTAGCTTTCTCTCTTAGATATTTCAAATAATCCCCTCCCAGCTTGCTGTGGCAACGTATGCCTGTAATCTCAGCAACTTGAGAGACTGAGATAGGAGAATGGCAAGTTTAAGGCCAGCCTCAGGAACTTAGCCAGACCTATCTCAAAAAAAAAAAAAAAAAAAAAAGTGGGGAGGGGGCTGGGGGTGTGGCTCAGTGACAGAGGGCCCCTTGGTTCAATCCCCAGTAACACATCAAAAAAGTCCCTTCCTAAGAGGTTGTTGGTTCAGGGCCCTATCCACATCGTCTTCATGACGATGGCAGAGAATGATAAAGATTAAGAATCAGCACTATGGGTTGAGTGAATAGTAGTGCTAACTTGTGTGCTTTTTACTCTGCGTCAGGCACCGTGTCCCTGTACACATCACAGTTTACCCCTCTGAAAAACCAAGTAGTTCGTTCTGTCTGTTATGAATCCCAATTTAAAGATTTAAAGTCCAGAGAGGTTCAGAGGTAAAGTCAAAGGCCACACCGAGGCCAACCTGAGCTTGGAATCCAAGACTGTTTGCCATAAAAAGTACCTATCCTTTCTGCCTCGTAGCCCTGAGTAAGCCTACAAGTAAATGAATGAACTTCTGAAAAGCAGCAATGGGCAGTGGAAAGAGCATGAGATGTAGCTTCCAGTCCTGGCTCAGCCAGTGACTAGCAACATGAAAGTTGGCTGGTCCCTTGCCTCTGGTTCTGCCTCAGTTTCCCCACTTGAACAGAAAGAAGATTGGACCATGCCACATGATTTCTGTGGCTTCTGGGGTAGCTGTAAGGAACAAGGAGATGATCCACTCTGCTCCACCCACCCATCTTCTTAAACTCCAGCCCTCTCTACTCATGCCAGCCGGCCATGACTGCATCTGCCACTCATTGCTGTCCTGCATATTTGACAGGAAGGACAATGACCTTTTTACAGGTGGGAAAACTGAGGCTCAAAGAGATGAAGTAATTGGCCATAGTTGAAACCTCACCTCCTCCTCAAGGAAGCCTTCCCTATTGCCATCACTGGCTCAGGTCCCTCTGTCACATGCTCTCATTGCAACACACACTTTTTTTTTTCCCTAGGATTTCTTCAATTTTTTCCCCCAAGAGTTAAATATTCAATCCCAGCCCCAATAAATAATACAAAATAAAAAGAGTTCTGTGGCCATATAAATTTTGGGAAATATTAGATTAGACAAAATCAAGTCTTGTCAGGTGCAATGGCATATGCCTATATCCCCAGCAACTCAGGAGGTCGAGGTAGGAGAATCACAAGTTCAATGCCAGCCTCAGCAAATTAGCAGGACCCTCAGCAACTTAGAGTGACCTTGCTTTAAAATATTAAAAAAAAAAAAAACCTAGGGCTGTAGCTCAGTGGTAAAGCACCCTTGGGTTTAGTACCAAAATTGAGTCTTTTCAAGATTTCTCAATGTCTGTGTTGATGCTAACATGCTCCAAAAGAAAGACACAGTCAATTTTTAGCACTTCTCAGACTTATTTGATTCTGGAATAATTTAAAAGATGCTTTTAGTATAAGATATTCCAAACTAAAGAGTTTAGTCTGGTCACCATTTCAATTATTTATACACCTTGCTACACAGGGACTGTTCACTTGTTACTGCTGAATTCTCAGTGTCTCAGTGCCAAGCATGTGGCAGAAAGTCTATCTGTGTGATACATGTGAGTGAAGAGAGAACTAAGTGTTCTCAGCTCCCGAGTTCTCTCACAGGTTAATGATGACGAACCAGTCATCTGAAGAGTTTTATTTATTTATGTATATATGTCAACTTTCTGGTGCTAGGAGTACCTCACAAGTACTACATACATGCTCTACCATGAGCTACACCCCCAGCTCCTGAAGAATGTTTTTTGTTTTGTTTTGTTGTTCTGGGGATTGAAACCCAGAATACTAAACAAGTTTGTTTTGTTTTGTTCGAGACAGTTTCCTAAGTTTCTGAGGTTGGCTTTGAACTTGCGATCCTTCTGCCTCAGCCTCCCTAGTAGCTAGGATTACAGGTATGCACCACCATGCCCAGCATAAAGAACTATCCTTGGTAAAAATATATTTATTTTCAAAGCCACACCAGGAATCCCCAAAGAGATCCTACCCACCCAAATCAATTAGCTCATCACCCCTCCCCCAAGCCAAAGACATCTTACTGGCATCTGTGTGCTGAGGAACAATCTAGACACATTTGCAAGGTTTAACTTCATAACAGAACTCTGTCCAGGGACCATTCTGTCTCCCTGTCACCTTACCCACTGTTGGAGAGTAAGGGTTGTGGCTGTCATGCTGCTGATGACAAATTTGAGCACTCTTTATGCAGTGAGATCTTTGCCACCTGTTCCATCTTTCCCACCAAGACATGGTCTATCATCCTGATGGTGCTCATGCATTAGATCCAGTAATAGCCTAGAACCACCCCCACCCTGTGAAGGAACACCTAGTGTGTTCCAGCTGGCACCACACTGGGGTCTTTTCTACTCACTGTCAGACTCCTCAAGGTAGAAACTAATTTCACAAATAAGGAATCAGGTTCAGAGAAGAAAAACAGAAGCACCCAAATTATGTTGCTGGTAATCAGAGAGGATTTGAACCAGTCCTTTGCTTTCCAAAGCCTGGCTGCCAGGTGCCTCACCCCAAAGAGCTCCTGTCCCAGATCCCCCAGATGTCCCAGCAGCAATCAGGACACTGGAATAAGCCCCACCCTGCCAATGCCTGGTTCCTGAAACCTAGAGCAAGTCACTTCCCCCTGCTAGGTCTTAAGCTTCTCAGCTGTAAAAGAGGCAGGAAAACATTAAGGTGAGGCAGGTGCATGGGGAGAAAGATGCTTTGCAAACTGATGCATAACCCCAAGCAGTTATGCTGCCAGGGAGCAGTGAGGATGTGTGCAGGAGACTTGAAGGTCTAGAAAGAGGGGAGAGCAGGGTTATGGCTATGCCCCTTCTCTGGAACACACAGGCTAGGATGATATCAGTTTACTACTCAGAGGAGAAAGAACTATGACCGTTGGTCAGACAAGCCTGGCTCCAGCTCAGCTACTTACTAGCAAAGTATGACTGGGCAAATAGAATTCCTTCTGGCCTCAATGTTCTCATCTCTACAGTGGGGAAAGGGGGAGCATGATTCTTGACATGTAGGTGGTTGGTCTCTCCTCTGCCCTCCCCCAAGATCTGCCCTACCTCACACAACCAATCACAATAAGAGAAAACTGATTTATGTGAGTCTCTCTATGCTTAATAGGTGAATTTCTTCAGAGCCAGAAGCAGTTCATTCCCAGAGCCAATAGATGTTTAGTCAGATGAAAGAATAAGAGATAACTATGCTAAAAATCTAATTTGCTTATAGGCCAAGGGAATCAAGTCTCTTGCCTCTGCAAGACCAGCATAAACTGGTTCCTCACTCAACTGTGGGTACTGACTATTTCACTTAGGTCTAGATAGCAGGGCAGAGGTTGGGTGCTCTTTTTACAGATGAGATAGCTATGGCTCAGAGAGGGTAACTCATTTATTCAAGACACACAGCCAGTGAACTAAGTTCACATCTTCCTGAATCCAGCTCTGCCTGAGTCCAAGTCCCTCCCACCTCCATCCCACCCCGCCAAACCCTTCACAAGACATCTGGATGGGGGAGACAAGAAGTAGCCTACTAACCTGAGAAAAGGTGGCAGCCCCGGGTCTTCAGTCCAAACTCGACCAGGGCTGAAGGTCAGGGGCGCCAACGAGGGTCTCTGACCTAACCCCAAGAAGGTAAAGTCCAAAGGAAACGCACGAGGTGGGGACCCAAGACCATACTGGCGAAGCAGTGCCCACCACCTGCTGAAGAGCCCAGGCAATGGAACTAAAGGCAAAAAAAAAAAAAAAAACCCGCCCCCCCCCAGCGCGAAGGGCGGGCCCAGAGAGGCGCATCAACCTCCCATTGGCTGGCCCTTGCCTCTCTCGCTACCTCACCCAGGCCCACCAGTCCAGCCGCCCCCAATCCTCGGGAGAACAGGACCCCAGCTTCTGGACTCCGGGCTCAGAGTCCCAACCCACTACGGACAGGCATCTTCCCACAAAAGTTTTGTCTTGCTGACAGACTCACAGGAACTTTCTTAGGGTTGCAACCCTGCAGATTTATCAGGCACTGTCACTCCCTCAACGTCACCACCCAGCCCTAAGCCCAAGGCCAGGGGTTGGAAGATGGGTCAGACTGACCAGAACTGGAATTCCAGTGCCTCTCCTTTTCTGTGACAGGTGTCAGCTTACATGCCTCTTACATAGCTAACACTAGAAACGCATTTCCTGAAGAATAAATTGGTTAAACTTGCTAGAAAAGGGGGTATTCTCCTTCCTTCTAGATGGGAAACTGAAGTCTAGCAACCAGAAGGATCATTCTTACAAGTTAATTAATATCAGTTAATTAATCTACTTAATGAGATTATTAGCTACCATCCACTGAACGACAGTGTCAGGCATTGCTGTGGACACCCACATGATCTCCACAGCTCCTCCAATAACCCCTTAGCATGATTTCTTGAATCCATCATGCATATGAGGAAACTGAGGCTCAGAAAAGTTAAGCAACCGGCTCAGGACCATGAAATGAGTGAGCTGAGAAGTAGAAGAATTGAGAATAGGTGAGGCCAAAGCTGTGTCACAAGTTTGGGTTGTCCAGGAACCGGAGAGGACCCGCCCCCAGACTAGTGTTCTTAACATCTTTGGTGAAAATTCTAGATCCTGTCTATCAAGAAAGTGCCTTCACATACACATGCAATTGGGCTCAGTCCGGCACCCAGCCATTTATCCAATCCCCTAGCAGACCCCACCAGGTAGGCCTCCCAGTCACCCAGGGGATCTGCCCACACACCAGGACAACACCAGACCTTTTGGGAGAGTCTGGCAGACAGCCAAAAAGGGCAGGAGATAAGCCAAGAGAGATGCCAGAAGAAAAAAGAGGAAGAGGTGAATGAGACAGAGGCAAAAAGAAAAGAGAGGAACGGCTGGTGGGAGCAAGCTAGGAGCTATCTCCTTGGGACAAAGGAGGCTCCGGATTGATTTAAAACGAGAGCCTTTTATAAGGTGAATATATCTGAGTGTTGCTTGATAATAAAAACAACTACAAATTGTTTACAAGAAAGAAAAGAGACCAAGTATGGAGACAGGACAGAGGACCACACACACAGAATGGAGAGGTGAAAATAGAAGACGCTAAAGTTAGGGGGGAAAAGATTTAAATTCGGAGTCAGACTGAAGAGATGAAGAAAGAGAAAGAAGACGACAGAAGTGTGGAAGGCTCAAGGTCCATGGCCCCCGTGAGTTTCCACCCAAGGCTGTGGCGGCTGCAGACGCCCTCGACCCCACCCAGGCTGACCTGGAGGACCCGCTTGGTGAGGCCAGTCTTTTGCGCGAGCTGCTTCAAGTCCTTGGCGTCGGGGTTGTGGTTAATGGCAAAGTAAGACTTCATGGTCCGAAGCTGGTGGTGCTTGAAGGAGGTGCGCATGCGCTTTGTCTTCTGGCTGCTCGGGTATGGCTGGTCGCGGTCCAGGTGCTCTGCGTCGTTCTCATTGCAGCTCAGCGCTGGGGAAGGGACGCAGAGGTGGCAGGTGAATTTCATGACCCTGCTCACATGGCCAATGCCAAGTCCACACCCTCCCGAACCGTTGCCAAATGTTTCTATCCTCTGATCCGCCCTGTGTGCACGCACCACGCTGAGATGAGGATATGAACCCTATTTTATGGATGGAGAAATGAAGCTTTGGGAGCGTAACCTGTCCAGGATCACTGAGCTAAGAAATGCAAGATTCCATTCCCAACTCTGGGAGAATCCAAAACCATTCTGAGTCATTGTGTTACAGGAATAGCTGCAGCAGCAGCAGCAGCAACAGCTACCACTTGTTGATGGCTTATTGGACTCCAGATGATGTGCTAAAGAGCTCTACACACGCCTTTCCATTGGATCCTTAAAACAGTCCTATAAGCCATAGGTATTGTTTTTCACTTTTACAGATGTTGAAAGTGAGACTCAGAAAGGAAAGTCACTTGTCTGTGGATGCAGCAGTACAGAGTGCAGACCATGGGCCCACTCTCTCCCGTTTCCCTGGTACTCTTCAAGGAAAGGGGGGGGGGGCTATCACCATTCTTCCCCTACAGTGTCTGGCACTGGCACCCAGGAGTCACTAATGACAGACTCACTTTCATTTT
The DNA here is from genome assembly GCF_048772815.1 of Callospermophilus lateralis. Classification (NCBI taxonomy): domain Eukaryota; kingdom Metazoa; phylum Chordata; class Mammalia; order Rodentia; family Sciuridae; genus Callospermophilus; species Callospermophilus lateralis. The sequence goes on from NC_135306.1 coordinate 10,584,894, forward strand.
CTTTCATCAGTTCCCACACCCCAAAGTACTAAGCCACCCTGGGCCTCCGGCACTGGGCCTAAGATTGGAAATTGTATTTTATAGTTTAATCTTTACCACTGCCCAATGAGGTGGTTATTTCCTAGTTTTACAAATGGAGCAAATGAGGCTCAGGGAAGTTAAGGGACCCGTGGCTGTCTCACAAAGACAGCCATAGAGATCTTAATGAAAAGGAAAAGAAGATGAAGGAAGAAATTAACATGTGTTAGACACCTACCTTGCACATATATCATTGTGCCATCAGTACTGTTAAGAGAGGTAGCTACTACTGTTCCCATTTTAGAGATGAAGAAACCAACCACAAGGGAAATGAAACCACTTGCTCTGGTAATGACAGCCCAGGTTCAACATTGTCCTCCCTGCTTCCTAGCACCACACCACAAAGGGAGGCAGGATAAACCTTGATTCTCTTGGCTGGGACCCTAACTAGGGTGAGGGGCCTGAGTAGAACCATGGACCTTGGAAAGTTGCTCAACAACCTAGCAGCTGATGGGGACATTGGTGATCTGTCTCAAGATTGTCTCATCACATATCAAGTCATCCCACCTTTAGGGTCTTGCTTTGAAGAAAGCCTCCTAGGAGGTTCAAATTCAGTCCTGCTAAAGTAGGGATCTGGGAAGATATCTTGTGCCCTGTCCATTAGAATATTTATTACATGCCCATAATAGAAGGGCCATATTTAGCAAATAAATGTACAAGTTGCCCAATTAATTTTTGTTTACTGAAAAAAATGGCCCAAATGTATGGTACATACCTATACTAGAATTTTATTTGCTATTTATCTAAAGTTCAAATATTGCACATGACACATCTGTACTCAAAATGTATATGTTGTTTACCTAACATGCAAATGTTACATGGGATACACATATGATAAAAATTATTCGTTATCTGAAATTCAAATATTGCATGGGGTATACTTACATAAAAAAAATGTATCCACTGTTTACTCAAAATTCAAATTTAACTGAAGGTCCTGTGTTTCATCAGACAACACTACCTGAGAAGTACTCTTGCACCCTTGGTGACCTCCCCCTCCCCATATAGGTGAGGGATAGCCTCTTGCAGCAAGAATTTTCAGAATAAAGGTCTTGCCCCTAATGATGGAGTTGTCTGCTAGAGGGGACACCACTTCAGGGTCCCTTTCCGCATGAACCTAGGCAACCAGGTCCTCCATCCGCCCAAGAGTCCTGTGTTTCCACCAGTGGCACCAAGTGAAGAATTTAAAGGGGATCAGAGCATGACTCGGAATCCCATCTGTGGGAACTGTGTGATGAATCTGCTAAGGGGATCAACCCTTCTCTTTCTCCCAGTCCCCAGCTCCACCGGGGTGAGCCAGGCCTCCCCACGGGGCGGGGGGGGGGGGGGGGAATCTCTGGGCCCATCCCACCGCCCAGCCCCCACCCGGGCCTCTCTGCTGTTAATGAGCTCCGTGGGGAACCCGGCGCCCTGTGGGCCCAAGGGATGTGCCCTGAGTGCGGCCTATGTGGGGGAAGGTGGTGCGAGGGAGGGAGACAGAAAGAGCAAAGAGAGAAAAAAACAGAGGTGGAAAGACAGAAAAGAGAGAGAGAAAAGAAGAGGGAGTACGGAGGGAAGATGGACAGAGAGGAAAGAGAGAGGGAAAAGCAATGGAGATGGGAGAACCAAAGAGGGACAGCTACAAAGAAAAAGAAAAAAGAGAGACATGGAGCCAGAGGGGGTAAAGCAAGTCCAGGAAATAAGGGGAAATGTGTGGTGCAGGATGGGGATGACTGAATCCAATCCCAGAACTCAAAGAGACCAGGTTCTGCAAGGAAGGACTTTTACGAAGCCAAACCGTTACTAGCTGGGAGTGAGCGAAGGGGCACGGAGGGAAGAGCCGAGGGGAGGGAAGGAGTGGCCCAAGGTAGCGAGGCGAGGCCGGCCAGCGGTGGGGGAGGGGCTGCGCTGGGGAAGAGAGGGTGGCCAGGGAGGCGGCTGTGGGGCCAGGCTTGGCCGGAGCCCCTGACCCCTCGTCGGCGTCCCCAATGCCCAGGGTCAGCTTGAGACGCCCCAAGATCGGATCCGGGGAGGAGCGAGGGGCTGAGGGGAGGGGGAGGACTCGGGCTTTCGCTCTCCTTTTTTTTTTTTTTTTTCCTCTCAATTAGGCCGATTCAATGGAGCTAAAGAGCTCGTAAAATCATGAATAATTTACTCGTGATCTGTTATTAACCCATCGGGTTTCGAGCTCTTGTCGCTGGGACTGAACCTGTAATCAAATCTGACTTCGCCTCATTTTACTAAAGACAAGATTGTAGGTTCAATTGTCTAAATAATGGATTGGAATCAAATCAGTAATTACGCCGCCAGGCACACACACACAAAAAGCTGGGGCTGGGGGACGCCCGGGCGTCCGGCCGGTCCGTATCAGACTCCCGTCGCCATGGCTAGCGAACCCCGCGCAAAGTGCTCGGCCTGGGCCCCTGGCCGGCTCGGGCCTGGTCCCGGCGCCCCCGCTCGGGCTTGGGGGAGGTTTCAGTTCCGCCTCGGCCTCGGGGCAGGGGCAGGGGCAGCGCTCCGACCTGAGGGGCCGCAGGAGGAGGGCGGTCGGTGGTGGCCCCCGCCCCGGAAGGACTTTCCCGGACCCTGCGGCTGCGGCCCCAGCTGCCGGTCCCTAAGCCGAGGGCCAGGCGGGCGCACCCACGGAGCCCCTTACCCACTGGGCCCCCAGCTCACTGCCCTCGGGACGGTCCCTCAGAACTACAGATTTGCAAGGAATCGTTGTGACTGGGCCCCTGGATGTGGGACACACACAAACAAGCTGGTGTCCTCACAGTCAGAAGCAAGCACTCGCACGCACGCAGACACTTGCCGCACCCTCCAGGGTCCCCGCTTTCCAATCCCAGCTGCCCCTGGCCCAGACTGCGGCCATTTCTCTCCTGCCGGCACAGGGAAGAATGAAAGGGGGCAGAAACCAGACCTCAGGAGGCCTGGGGCTGTGTCCTGAGAGGACCAGGAGTCACCCTTTATCCCCAACCTTGTCTCGGGATCCCCAAATAAGCTAGCCGCACCGCACCGCCACTGCCGGCGCGCACAACGCGGTTCCTCTCAGAACTGGGAGCCCAAGCCAAGGCCAGAGACCCGTGCGAGGGAACGGAGAAACAAGGACAGAGAGACTGACAGACACAGAGAGAGACAGAGGGGGAAGGGGGACTGAGAGAACCGAAAGAAAAGACAGGAGCCAAAGAGAAAATGCGAAAGCTGAGTGAGGGATCTCTTCTAGAAAGGTGCCAACTTCTCTGAAATTCAGCCTCCAGCCGTATCTCCCTGCGGCCTCCCTGGGGAAGGCAAAGACTGAGCAGTGAAAAGCAAAAATAAATCTCTAAACCTCTACCCTGTTTCTGCACAATTCCATGCAGGGTGCAGAACCTGCAAGCCCAGAAAAACATTAAACCACTTCCCACCCACCAGGTGCCCTGGAGCCCAGTTCTTGGGCTACTTCCCAAGGAAGCTGACCCCACTTGATAACTAGAGGCAGCTTGTTTTTAGGAGACATGGCCTGGACTGGATTTGGTCTTTATTTTCCGGATGGTGGGAGATGTGGGATGAAAGTTCTAAAGAATGGCGTCTTTAGTAGTGACTTCAAGAAATCTTAAACCCGCTGAACCTACCGCCTCTTCACCATTTACCAAATCGGGGGCTGCATCCTCTACCCCCAGCTGGGCACCACGATCCTTTAACAGGCAATTTCGTTGGAGCGAAAAGGGACTCACTCCACTTGCCCCTTATTCTCTTGCTAGCTGGTTCAGATTCTTAACAATCAAAATAACCTTGACTCCTTCCCCACCTCGGCCTTCTACACAGTCTTGGGTTTGTTTTGGTTTTGGTTTCCCCCCTACACACACACACATTTGTATATTAGATTAAGGGAAAAAGGAGGAAGAAAACAAAAATCTCCAAAACCGATTCTGTCGCAAACGAAAGAAAGAACATAATTGCAAATAAACTCTAGTTCGGAAGCCCCGAGAGTCATAAACCTTTGTCGGCCCTGCAGACTTCGCGCAGATGTTGAAGGTTCAATTTGTCGGGTCTCAGAACATCCGCAGCTGTCCAGAGCTGGGAGGACGCGGGAGGGGGCAGAGCTCCTCCAGGAAAGGCCCAAGGTTCAAAGATGCCGGAAATGCGAAACGAGTCCCGCACTCCACCCCCCCGCGCGAAGCCAGGCCTGCCTCGGGTCCCATCCCCCGGCGCCAGCTTCCGAGGGTCGGCGCCCTCACCCCAGCAGGCGCCGGGAACTCGGAGGAAGGAGCCCCGGGAAACCTCTGAGACCTGGCCATGCAGAAGGATCAGGCCGGCACAAGGACCCGCGGCCCTTAATAAAGGATCCAGAGCCTGAGTTCCCAAGCCTGCCGCACTCGGGACATTTCACGCGATCCGGCCACAGACCAGGCCCCGCTTCGTGCCCCCGGCCACCGTCTACCCTTTCTCTTGGGACCCTAGCTGCCCTGCCTCGCTTTCCGGCTGCCCCAGCTCCCCGCCCTCGGCCGAGCCAACCCAGAGCCTGTTTGGTGTCGGCGCCGCCTTGCTTTCTCTATTCCTACACTTTCTGCCCAGCAAAGCTAGGGAAAGTCCAACTAAAAAAGCCGCCTCCAAAAACCAATTTCTTCGAGACTGGTCCTGCACCTCGGGCGGCAAGGTACTAATGCACCCTCTCCTACCTCTCCAGCCCAGGGCGCACCGGCCGAATCCCAGGGAAGCTACTATCTCTTCTCAGGACGTCTGGTGCTTAGGGCCTGGGAAGCTAAGGACCAAGGTACCTTCTGTAGGCCTGACACAATGATTCATTCACTCCAGCTCCTGGCTGTGGTCGCCGCACTTTCCCCCAACCCGACGGGGGCGCTCCGTACGCCTTGCACTCACCAGCATTGTAGGCTGCCAGATCCGCCCCAGGACCAGGGCTCTTGCGCTTCCTAGGTCGCCCCTTCTGTACGGTTCCCACGCCATTGTAGTAAGGAAGACCCAAAGGGTTGGCCCCTGCGGCGCCCAGCCCCGCACTCTTGGCGGCGGCTGCTGCAGCCGCTGCTGCCGCCACGTCGGCGTGGTTGAAGTGCGCAGGGTACTCGCCCTGCAGCAGCGCCTCGAAGTGCAAGCGGCAGTAGACCAGGCTGTCCTTCATACCGAAGTGGTCGCCGGTGGTCAACATCTTGTTACACGTGGTGCACGTGAAGCAGTTGAGATGGTAAACCAAGTCCCGAGCACGCATGACCATCTCCGAGGCCGAGATGCCCAGGTGGCAGCGGGCACAGCGCTGCACAGAGAACCGCCTGTAGGGACCATGGAAGGAGGGGCTGTGGGGACAAATGGTTGGGTAACCCCCCCACCCCATATCCCTCCTCCAGGTGCCACCGCTGCCGCCGCTGGGGAAAATCCCCTCCTCAAGAACAACAATCCAGCCTTCATTTGGAGGATGGGGGGGAGAGGGAACTAGATTTTGACCCAGGCCTACCTAGTCCTACCCTGAAGTAGTTTCCCTTAACCATTTTCATCCTACAAGAGCTTCTATTTTACCCAGAGTCTGAGCAAGCCCTAGGACAGCCTTCACTTGCAAGCTGGGAGAAACTCCCCCACTTACTCCTTCCTCAACCTTTGCCCCTGCCCTCCAGAACAGCGCCTGGGAATCCTACAGAACTTGGTAATTTGGAAGAAATGGAGAGACAGGGAAAGAGAGACAGAGACACACAGAGAGAACATAAACAGACCCTAACCCTAAGCTCGGAGAGGAGAAGGGACCTTGGGACCTCTTCATAATTATGGCTCTTTAATACTGGCCAGCCTTAGCTCCCATCTCTCCAAAAGACCCAGAAGCACACTCACTCCCCAAGTTCTCCCTCCAACTTTGTTCCAGCCAGCCTAGGCTGTCTGGGTTTGAGGGTATCTATTTCTATCCCTTCTGGTAGGCCCAAGAAACTTCACATGGAAAGGAATGCAAAGACCCCCACCCAAAGTTATTCGTGATCTAAGCTCAGAAGGGAGGGCAGTTTCTGACTTTTTCTGGTCTCTACACTTCATGAACCTTCCCAAGAGCCACCCAAATTGCTACTTTAAAATGTCACCAGGTTCTTGCTGGGTTGGAGAAGGGGGTCCTGAGAAGAGTAACCTCTACTGAGACTACAGGGAGAAAAGAGGGACAAGATTGTGCCTGAGATAGGGAGGGGCCTGACGGCCAGCGGATCCTGGTGGGGGGCTACCTGTAGTAGTCTTCTTTGCAGTAGATGCTCCCATCCTTGCTGAAACAGGTGAGCTCCGACTCCAGGTTGAGTTTGCACTCACAGCACTTGAGGCAGCGCATGTGCCACTGCTTGTCCACCGCCAGCAGGTAGTAGCGGTCAGAGATCTTGCCCCCGCAGCCCGCGCACAGCGCAGCGCGGTCACTGCTGATGGACGGCATGGTCTGCGAAGGGAGGAAGGCGGGAGACCGCCGCGCCTGCGTCAGCCTGTGGCCGCGCCGCCACCAAAAATCCAGTACCCGCATCTCCCTCCGTGGGCCCAGCCGGCCCTGAACGCATAGAGAGGGCTGCCTGAGAGAGAAGCAGCTTCTTCCACCCAAAAGGGCCCAAATCCCGGTGGCTAAGGGTCAGACCCAACGGCCTAGTTCTAGGCTGCCAAGGGCCCAAGCCCCAGGCTCCTGGTCTAGGTGATTCTCCAGCCTTATGTCTCCTGCTTCTTGACCCTATGCCCTTCCCCAGAAATATTCCCGCTGGTTAGGGACTGGGACAGCCATAACTATATTTCAGTCAAGCCCTCCAAGAGCTTTCCCCAAACTGTTTCTTAAAGAAACCACCATCTGGGCCCCAGAAATGGGGTAAAGTGACCATTAAAGGTCACGGTCCACACAGACTTCACTTCAGAGAGACAGTAGAGTTCCTGGCCCCCAGCCCCAGTGATCTCTGGATCCTCAGATGAAAGGTTTAGGCCAGGACAGGTCGGGCAACTAACTTCTGTCTCCTTTGGCACACTAGCTGGACCCTCTTGAGTCTTGGGAGATGGTGAGTAGGGTACAAGGGGACCCTCAAAGTCTCTGCATGCAGGACAGGCCCAAACCAAATTCATCCCTAACCAAACTGAGGAGTAAGGAATGTTTAATGAGGGGGAAAAGGTCTCGGAGACCGGGAAGCCACTGGGCTGCCGCTCTTGCTCTCGGAACTGAAAAGCTTCGCCAATGCTCCCCACCTCCTCGGCCTCTAAAGGTCACTTTTGGGCCCGCTTCTTGGGCAGCGTTTGGTTGTCTGGCCCCCGGGGAGGTCTGAGGCCAAGAACTGGCTATTTGGGGCTGGGCCGGCGGAGCCAGGTGTAGAGATCCAAATGTAGTCTCCTTCCGCGAGAGCCAGGCCGGAGCCTGAACTCCCAGCCCTGGCCTGGGCAAGTCGGGCCAGCCCGGGACGCGAGGACACCATCAACGAAAAGTGCTGGCCCAGAAGACTTCGGCCCCTGAAACTGCGCTAGGAAGGGAGCCCCAGCTGCTGGGGGACTAGAAGTGACTCAAAGCGGCTGGAGCCCCAGGGCTTCCTCCCGGCTGGTTCGCCCTTCTCGGGAGGCGCGGGCGGCGGCGCCAGCAGCCGGAGCGGAGTGGTGGAGGAGAGCCGGGGCTGGAGCGCCTGGCGTAGGGGAGAAAGGAGCCGCCCGGCCGCGGGTGGGACCTCGCTTCACTTCAGGAGAAACACTCTCCTCCACCCTCCGGGTCCGAGATTTTGTTTCCCTCCTCCGCCCCAGCAGCCGGGTTTCCCCCGAGCCTGGAGCTACCGGCCTTGCATCCTGTCCGAGGATCCCCAGCGCTCAGTCCCGTGCGGCACGAAGGACTCTCCCCAAACTTCGGGGAGCAGAGGCGCTGACGGGCCCGGCCCGGTCCCAGCTCTCAGCCCCGACTCCACAGCCGCGCGCCTACCGTCTCCGTGTCGCCGCGGTCGATGGCGGAGCTGATGGCGGGAGCCTCACTCTTGGCCCTGCGGTCCATCTCGTCGATGACCCCGTGCACCTCGGGGCCCGACAAACTGTGGAACAGCATCGCGGCGGGACCGGCGGGGCCGGGGGCGCGGCTCCTCAGAGGAAGGGCTTGCCCCCCGCCTCAGCTGCCTGGCGCTCCCGGCGCTAACGGGCCCTTTGCATCGCCACCGCGGCCCCGGCCCCGCCCGAGCTCGGCTGCGCCCCCAGGCCGGGCTCCGGGCCCCGGGCGCCCGCGGGCCAGGACGCCTCCCGCCGAGGCGTGGGGGCAGCTACATCGCGGGGCGCCTGGGCGGCGGCGCCAAAGCCAGGGTCACAAGGGCACGGGGAGAGGGGGGGTGGCGGGAGACGAGGGCAGAGGTCGGCGCCCGCCGCGGGCGCTTTCACGCCGCGGGCATCGCCCGCCCGTCTTCCGCGCCCAGGGCGCAAAACAGGGGCGCAAACTCTGCCCGGGCGGCGACGGCTGCAGTCGGGGTTCACCCGGGAAGGGGTACGTGCCCGCAGCGGCCAAGCTGCCTGAACCCCTTCTCTCCCTGGGGTGCGCCCCCTGCCCAAGGCGACCCTCTTGGGCGCTGAGTCGGCGACTGGAGAAGGGGTTTCTCCGAAGCCAGCGAGCCGAGCCGAGCCACCGGGAGAATTGAAGAGGAGGAGGAGGAAGAGGAGGAGGAGGAGGCGGAGGAGGAGGAGGAGGAGGAGAAAAAGGAGGAGGAGCAGAGTGGGAGGAGGAGCCGCCGGCCGCGGGCCCAGCCGCGCGCAATGCTCTCCAAGCGCGCGCCGAGCCCAGCCCCGGCTCTGCAGTCCGCGCCAGCGCAAGCCTCCGCGCCTTTTCTACAGCCGCGCCTGACATCACGTCCTGCTGCCGTGCCATTGGCCGCTGGGCGCCCCAGGCCTTGGCAGCGCGTGCTCCGGGAAGGCGGGAGACCCGAGAGGGAGGGGTGAGGCGAAAGGAGGAGAGCTGAGAGGAGATGGTGGGAGCTGGTGGGCGAGGCTGGAGGAGGAGGCGGGAGGAAGGGAGGAGGGAGAGCGCGGGGTTTGGAATTTTTAAGCTACGAACAGTTTCCTGCGATTTCTTCGGGAAGGAAAATTAAACCCTTTCCCCTCGCTGTCTCCATCCTAAGAAGGCGCAGCCAGAGGATGCTCGAGGAGTTCTCACTCCGATCTCCCCTTGGCCTCAGGCACCGTCTGGGGAGGCTGGAGAAGGCAGGCCTGAGGCAGAGTTGCGAGAGCCTTCGGCCGCTTCCCGCTGAGGTCCGCCTTCGTCCGGGACTCCCTGCCGCGGGCGGCCGGCGGTTCCGGCCTCCTGGGGACCCAGCTGAGCCCCAAAGGCCGGAAAAGCACAGAGCTGTGACTCCCGGGGAGGAGGCCAGCTAGCATATCCTCGCTCCAAGCGAGCTAGGGCCCAATTTTACGGCCAAGCGTGTAATTCTTTCTTGCTCTTTCCCGTCTCTCTCCAGCCTGGAAGAGTGGGGCGAGCATGGTTTAAGAACTCAGAGAAGCAAGGAGTTCGAATCCAAACTCTGCCATTTACATGCAGTGTAATCTTAGGCAAGTGACTTAACTTCCCTTAGCTTGTTTCTGACCTTTTCAATGAGACACAAGAAGGCCCCTCCAAGTAGATGTGATGAAGGAAAGAGATTATGGACATAAAATGTCTGGAACAGTAGGCACTCCACACATTCTTTAAACATTCATTCCCTCTTTCCCTCTCCTATTAAAAACTTTCTCACTCTGAGATACATTTGGCATCAGTGAGGTTCTTAAAGACCACAGACCCATGCTCTGACCTTTGGGCATGCCAGGCTACCCACCCTGGTAACATCAGAGTCACCTGGCTACACCATTTCACCAAGGACTAACAGCCTAGACTGTGGGATAAATCCCAGTGCCAGTCCCAGTCTTTAGACTTCTGGCTCAACCTAAAGTCTCTTGGGCAATTGAGGGTAACACCCAGGTACCTGGTGAAGTGGGAATTGGGAAATAAAAAGTGATTGTAGAGAAACACTGAATAAGCAAGTCCCTTACTGAGTCCTATCCCCCTGAGTCCATTTGTTTTGGAGGTGAGTTCACTCCATGTAATGGAGTTAAGGGTTTCAGGCTGAGGCGACCTGCTTGCCAGAAGAGTAAAGGGAAAGCCAGGATCTCTGAGGACACAGAGTTGAAACAGCACTGAAATCATACTTCCTACATACAAAAGTTTCACACATAAATACACACTGCTTGTAATGCCCAAGCACATGCACATGTGTGCAAATGTACATGATCATTTCTTTTGGAAAAAAAAAAAAAACAGCCAGCATGAATTTCTTTTTGATGGCAAAACCACGGCCAGCACTAATGTAGAGCTAAGGTCTATGCGTGCTTATCATGTACTACAAGTGTCCAGGGCTGAGCAGGAGAGAGCTTCTGGAAGGCGATAAGTTAAAACTACACTTGCCTGCTTGGGAATCCCACTTAAGTCCCTAAGTGCGCTCCCAGGAGGCTATGTTTTTCGTATTTGCAAAAACTCTTGAAGTTACAAGTATGTGTGTACAGGCTGCACGTGCACAGATGCCCCAGCGCGAGGGAAGGACCATAAATCCAAAGGCGCGCGTGCGCGCGAGTTCACACAGACTGTGCTTCAGCGCCTGCACACGGCCCGCGCCCAGGCACGCGGACGCCTACACGAATACACAGACATGTTGTACTGAAGCATCTGGGACAATTTCTTTCAAAGAAAGTGGGGAATAAAAATCTAATCTGGGAGTCACCAGGGTTCATCTGGAGGTCGCCCAAGGGGGAGGAAAAAAAATTATAACGGTGCTGGAGTTTTTGTGTTTGGTGCTGGCTGGATACAATACATTTTTGAGAGCTCCAGGGACTGTCTTAGGAGCTGGAGGGGTTGTCCATAGTAACTCTTGCCGAGGGCTGAAACACACCTTGCAGCTCTTCACTTCCCCCCAGTACATACAAGATTCCCTCGCCACCAGCAGCTGCCTTCCATCCCTGGACTGACCCTGGATTCCCGGGCAGTCAAGATCCAGGGCGCGTGTGCTTCTCTATCCCTGTTCTACAGGCTGGGAAGCGCTCGGGGATGAAAGAAGCTCCAGCTCCTCTCCCGCCGCTGGGCACCTTGGCTCCCGGGTTCAGAGGCCCTTAACTTTGCTAATCTCCCCCAGCGGCAAGGGGACGTCGCGCAACCGCTGAACCCTGTCCCCAGAGACTAAATAAGGAGAGGAACGGGCTGTAAACACATATCCTGACACGTGAATGACATTTACACCGTGCGAGAAGCCGCAGCCAAGGGAAAGCAGGGGGTGGGGAGGACGGGCACCGACAGGTAAATGGAACATTCGCAGGCGCCGGAAACCGCGGCCCTCGCCCCCTCCCCCTAAGAAGGGGAAAGAATCCCTAAGCCCCCCGAACCTGCCTTTTGTGGGAGGTGACAGGTGAACGGATTTCAGGTCTGGCCACTGTTGCCGCTGCCTACCTCCCCACCATCTGCTTCCTTGCAGAGAAGCAGACCCGGCGCATAATGAGGTAGCAGCCTCCAGCCGGCCACCGTGACTAACTCAGAACAAAAGCGCTCCCTCCAAGCCTCCTCCAACAAAGGGGCCACCAGCCCCGGCGCTCCCCGAAGGCTGCGGGTCTCCCGGCTACCGGCTGCGGAGCTGCCGCGCGCAAACTTCTCGGGGCTCCCGGGGCTGCCGGCGCCACGGAGCCGGGGCCGCGAAGGGAGGAAGCGCAAGCCGCCCGGAGAAAGTGAGGCCAGGCCGGGCGGGGGGGAGAGGGGGAGGGCGCGGGGGAGCTGCGGAAGGAGGGTGATTGATCAGCGCGCTGTTCCCGGCGCTCTGTCCCGTTATTAGAGGCGGCCAAAGCAGGGCCACGCAATAACCTCGGAATCGCCAACTAATTGACGCTGCAGGCAACTACTTCATTGTGCGCGCTGGTTTTATGTCTTCATAGCCGGTGATTGACAAGGTGTAATTAGTCATCTCACTCGGTGATAAACATGGGCACCCTCCTCCCGCGGCATCAGGCCGTGTGTACCAGCAGAGGAAGCGATAGTTGACGCTGATATACCATTAAATCAAAATGAAGACGTTCAGAAGTGTGTGTTTGCTGTGACGCTCTGATGGTTTATTTCTCAAATACGGCACCAACAGATTTACTTGATTTGCAAGTTAACTACAACATTAACTGGTTTTATTTATTTTGCCTCTTCCTTCCTCTTCCTAGGCAGGGATGTTGCTCTTGGAGAATGTGAAGACAGTTTGCTTCTTGACAAGCGAGCGAGCGGGCGCCCAGATTTCTGCAGCCTTCCTGAGTCTCCCCCGAGGGAAAAGCAGGCAGAGAAAATGCCGAATTTGGGAGCCACCAGGGAAGGGTTCCACGCAGGGGAGCCGCCCTCTTTGGCCCCAGAATCTCCTGCCTGGGGCCCCCCTTTGGGTACTGCCAATGGATGACCTCAAACTCTGAGGATGGTTGCTGGGGTTGGGGACAGGGAAACCTCCTGAATAATAACTGCAAAGAAGAAAGAGGCAAAATCAACGTTTCCTCCCCGCCTTGAAGCAGAAAGGACAGTGTTGTTGAAGCTGTTGGCTGCAGTCACAGGGCTAGTTGCCCGCCTTGATTCCCTGAGTAAAGTATAACGTTTCCTGTGCCTGGAGCTTGCTTGCACCATTCAGCAAATTACACTTCTTGCTTACAAAAGTGGGTCTTGCTCAGGGAAATGTGTGTGTGTGTGTGTGTGTGTGTGTGTGTGTGTTTCCCCCTCTACACTGAGGTTTCTTTTAGGGATGCTGGTTATTTATTCCAGAAACCTGGACTTAATTTTTAAAAAGGAAGGGTCCACACCTCGTCTGCTTTGACCCTAATTCTGGTTAGAGAAGGCAGAGATCGAACAAAGCTATCGACCTGTGAAAGGTCCATTTCCACGGTATCACCTGTGTCCCCAGGAAATACCCCCAGTGGGGTATGCTTCCTGCACTTTCCCCTTCTCTCTAACCTCTGTCTCTAGTTCGTATAGCAGAGGGATGGTGATTCCTTCCCACTGTGTAGGAATGTGGGGTTGTGGGCATCATCTCCAAGAAAAGGTGAGGTGAGGGTTAGTTCTAGGCATGGCAGAAATCCCTTATTTTCAACAAGAACCCCCTTTCACAGGCTTGTGGGCTTCATTCAGCAAAGGGGAAATTGTTTTATATTGATGTGAGAGGCCGTAAGTCAGCAGTAAATCTGCTCAGGCATGGCTATCTTTCTTTATGAAATTAACTCATTGCCTTGGTCACACCATACAGAAAATCTGCTGATCACCACTATCGACAGCAAAAATCAGTGGGGTCTTAGTTATTTCCAAGGGGAGCCTCGAGTCTGTGACACTAGAATAGAGATATGGCTTGGCCCATTGCTGGCAAAGAGTAGCCCAATTCCTCCTCCTCTTCTCCCTGCAGCGATCTGAACAATTCTGAAACCGCCTCCCTGGGCGTCAGCTGAGCAGGTTGGGGAACTAACCAGGGCTCTCTCTCTAGGGCCCTGTTAAATGCACTGAACTTAAAATGAAACACGAAGTGTGAATTTCAGGTTTGAACATGATGCATCAGGAAACGTGGAGGTTGGCAGCCCTTTTCCTCCCTCCTGTCTTTCGGTAGCAGGTATTAATATTGTATTAAATGTTATGAGAAAGTAAGGGCTGCAGAGAGAATGTGCTCAGATGCAATTTTGTCAAGGTTTTTATCTGTGATTATGATTCCAGATGTAGAAGCTCCCCGGAGGAGGGAAATGAGGGGTTGCTGGCATGTGACATGTGTTTTAAGGTGTTTGGCAGTGTTTCTCAAAGTGGTGACAAAATGTTCAATTTTATTACAGGGAATTGGTAAAAGAAATACGAATACCAGGTCAGAGATTGTTCACCTCAGCAAAAGGATTTACCATTATCAATTAGGGTGCAGAAAGTTTGTACCTGGACCCCTGCTCAAATCACACTGGTAACAATATAAATCCATCAGATCAGATCATTCTCAAAGAACAACTGCAACAAAACACACAATAGATAACTACATCTCCCCACACCTAATTTTCACAAAAGATATAAACTGTCTTGGAAGAAAAAAAAGTAAATATTTCAACAAGAAGTCATTTTTTTTCCAACTGGTATAACTATAGCTATACCTTGTACCTGGAAGATAATTTCTTTTTAATCTAGCCCAGAATTATAGCCAGTCCTGGAAAGGCCATTTTGCTAGCCTCTGCTCTGCAAGTCTTCCAGGTTGAAGCACAAAAAACTACAGCAATAAATTTCCTTACACAGGAGGCCATGCTGTCTTAAAAAAGAACCAGGAAGATTTTATAAGAAAAAGTGGGGATGGGGTAGGGGAGGGAGATTGACTAGTTAATAGTTTTGATACCTTCAAACACACTTGATACTAGAAAAATTTCCTTCCACAGTCTTTTTTTCTTTCAAAGGCATCTCTGCTATCCCTTTCTGACTGCAGGACACCCCTAAACTCCATTATGAAACACAAGTTTTCTCATAAACCTTTTATGAGCTTCACATACACTGGCACTAATGGACTCGGGTGCCCAGCCAGTGCTCACTAGATTAAAGGTGGGTTTGGTAGATATTTCCAAAGAACAAAAACGGTGTTTGGTCTAAAGATACTGGACTTAGTTCCTCCCTGGGTCCCCTGTCAGTGGACAAGAGTCTGTACCCACTTGCTGGAGCCACTGCCACACAGATCATCCCATACCTAGCAAACCGTTCAGCCCTAGCCTTCCATAATCCAAGATAATTTTGCCTTCCCAGCTGTTGACACAAAGCATACTAGGCTCCTAGAACAAAGTGCACCTTCTTTGAAAGTAATCTATGAGGTGATGTAGTACTTTTCCTAGGGGAATAGGGAGGTTGCAGAGAAGGGAAAATGTCCGGCAAGGCTACCATCTCTCCACCTGTGCTTTCTGCAAGACTCTGCCTCTAGCCTGGCCTAACTTTCCACTGATCTGATTAGCAAATCTCGACTGGTCTTTGGGAAGTTGGCATTGTCTCTTCAGGTGTAGAACAGTTTTCCCATATAGGCTTTAGCCAAAGCCCAGCCTCTTGGCACCCCCTCCCTCACCATTTTTATTCTTCCATTAATTAAAACAACTAATGTCCCATCGATTATCTCTGCATGAATGAAAATCATTATGAGGCCTTGCAGGTATATGGGAAATTCTGTTTGCTTAAGTATTCACACTTTGATTTCCTATAGACTCATTTTCTCAAGCATAAAGAAATTCAAACAAAACAAAACCAAAATCTCCTGACACTTGGCAATAAAACATGAAGACTAGTTATAATGAGCTTGTGCCGATCTTTTGTAGAGATGTTCAGATAGCCTTATGCTAGAACTGCGTAAAGGATTCTAGACGGTTAAGGCAAACACTGATAGGTCATCAGACTCGGGTTTTGAATTTGTGCTTGTGTTGAGTCAGATGAGCTCATCCACATTTACTTCTAAGCTAACGTGTCAGCCCTTGAAAGTAAAAAGGCAGCGGACAATCAGTTCTATTTGGAATTTCCCAGTTAGTTGGCCATTTCAGCTTGCGTCTTCATTTCTGGGGGCTGCCATAATTAGAGCGATCTATTTTGCATTTACTTCTCTTTGCAAGCACTACATTATTCACTCTTTCCTGTGCTTATTAAACAGTGCCACCTGCACCAAATTCAACAAAGCTCTTCCATCAGTCAGGCCCAGCTAAGGATCCCAGGCCATATATTATCATTAATTGAAGCTCAATTGAATAGTTGACGATAGAGGCATGAGTAAAGGCAACACATTTTCTAGGACCTGTTTATATAAATATTTTAAGAAAAAAATCATTCTTCAAATTGTCATCTTTTATAAACTCTCTGTTTCATTTGCTCTGTACAGTAATTCAAGCAGCAATTAGCAAGTCTTTTAATTAATTAACTATTCCCTGTATGTCACCAAGATGCCTCCAGCACAAATGTCCTCCTCCATAGGTACTAGCAAATGCAGTCAATATTTTGTCACCCAAAGCTTTCGAACTGACCACCTCGATAACCCTAATACTATTTTAAAAAGGGGGTCTCAAGAGCCAAAGACAAGACTAGAAAGCAGAGGACAATTTTCAGGAAGCTGGCCATGGGTAGTCTGAATTTGGAAAGAGGGAGAGGCAGAAGAAAGGGAACCAGAGGCACAGAGGCAAAAGGCTGAACATGAATGCACATAGACATCAGTGGTTAAAGAAAGGCACCGAAAGTTTCTAGAAAAGATGGGACCATCTCTTAGACTCAGCTGTTATAGCAAAGTCTGTGTATCCAAATGCTGATGATTTACACATTTTTAAGAGCCTCAAATGGTGGCTTGTTCTTTTAAAAGCTTCCTGCTTTGTTCAAAATACTGCTTATCTTTGGCATTGTCAACAGCTCTGCATCTGGGAGAGATTAATTAAGTGATAGGTCAGACACAATGAGGTGAAAGGGCATGTCCACCCAATCAGGGCTGATCCATCCATTTCTAGGTAGATCAACTTTTTTGAGGGATGCCAATTTTGGTCCCATTTCGAGGGGAATTTATCAATAGGGATGCTTGCCTGAGCCACTCCAATAAGGAACACTCAGATTGAAAAAATTTTTCTGCAGACAAAAACATCTAAAAATCTACATTCTTGTATTTTCAAGATATGAAAACAAATCATAACTATCAATTTTCTGTGTGCTTAAGTTTTCCCAATCAGGGTGAAGGCTGATCTTCTTGAATATGATTCTTTTACAAAATAGCTAGTTGGATGATTAAAAATAAGATTGCTATGCAGCACAGTAAAAATTAAAAGTTCACTTTTGCTCCTTCCCCCTCCCAAGTGTTTCTCAGGACTCCTTTCTTTCAAGTCCACTTTTAATTTCCAGAAGACAAAATGAAAGAAAGAGATAGGAAAAGGGGTAGGGAAAGAGGAGAGAGAGAATGAAAGAGAAAAAGGTTTTCTAGGGATCATGGACGAAATTTCTCAAGACCAATTAGAGGTTATCTTTAAATCTCCATCTTCCACCCCATCCACACCTTTCTAAATAGATCTTTAGATTAGTGAGAAATTAGTTAATTGGGGAAAGCCATGTGGCCAGTTCACCCAGTTCCTAACCAGAAGGGTTTTAAGAACCTTAGATCCCACTCCCATAAATGCTGTCTCTCCATCTCTTCAGCAGCATGTCAGTCTGGGTCAAATTTGTGATTGCAAAATTGTGTGTGTGTGTGTGTGTGTGTGTGTGTGTGAGAGAGAGAGAAAGAGAGAGAGAGAGAGAGAGAGAGAGAGAGAGAGAGAGAGGAGTAAACTCTCTATCAACAAGGCTAGACTCAGGTAAACTGATTGTTCTGGGCAAACCCCAAGCAAAACATCTGGAATATTTTTATTCTTAAACACTTCTGCTAATGAAGTTCACATTTTCCAAGGAATTTTGCGGGGGGTGGGGTGGGGTGGGGAGACTAATGGGGTAAACAATGGTTGGGGTGTTGTGTAACTGACCAGCCATTTCCCCTTCTCCAAAGAAACACAGAATGCTAGATTCTTAGCTATCTAATTCTTTAAGTCATCTGGGATCTATCTATATTTATAAAACTGAGCAGAAATACTTAACAGCCTGATCAATAGCCATTGACCGGCAGTGCACCTCACACCCTAACATGCTCAGCTTGATCATGTATATTTGATCATTGAAAAATTCAAAGCATCTTGCAGCAGTATATCAAGCTTTTCATAAAACAGTCTGTCTCTTTCTGTGGTCTTAAAAAGAGTGAGTTTCTCTCTCCCCTGAATTCATCTATCCATCCATTTATCTACACACACACACACACACACACACACACAAACACACCTCCCTACCTAGAGAATTTATTGCTCATATATTTGATGAAGAACAAGGTAATTAACTGCGAGGCTATACATCTGGGCGGCACTTCATATCCATTGCAATAATAAAACACTTTTTTCACATTTTAGCAGAAGAAAGGCTAGTCCTGCCCACAGATTCAGAGGACCCCAGAGTCTCTGTCTGCAAAGCCTCCTTGTTATAAATCCTGCTTCCCTCTTAAGTGATGGCATGCACAATTGCACCAAGGGGCACTAAGTTTATCTGTGCAAAAGCATCACCGGAAAGCTTGTCCCTTCTCAGAGCTTTAGTATTAGCTTGCTCTGGGGTGGGGGTGGGCTGTTGAAATAGACACAGCTGGCATTTCCATCCCCAGTCTGCTTGGCAGCAAACTGGGGTAAGGGTCCAGAGGACTTATCCTGTGAAGGGCCACAGGTAGAAGAGGTGTATTTTGGGATCCCAAGGACTGGTACATTGAGCATGTGCCACTAAGATTTTGTACCCCCAAAAGGCACCAATCCTGCAATTTTTTTGCTGAGGTCAAAAAACCAATTCAACTTTCTCCATAAGGTACCCCAGATCTATTCAGAACCACTCCAAGGGTCTGACCAGAATACAATTGGCAAATCTATGCCAAGCTCCTCACAGAAGTTCTTATAACCCCAACCCTAGAGACCACCCCCACCCCAGTCAGAAAAACAAATTACCTGCAGAACCTCCCATCTTGGGCGTCCCCTGTTCTGTATTCCTAACTGTGCACGAACAAATTATTCGGGGGCCCTTCCTTCTAAAAGCAGCAGCATCTGGGCTGAAGCTCCCTCCTTTTAAGGGGCGACTTCATATGATAATATGTGTAATATGATATGGAATGACAGAATGCATGACAGTTGCCCATAATACAGAGAAGTCAGTCAAAGGACAGAGGGGACATTTGGATAATTACCATCCATTGGCTAGTCAATCACGCGAACAGAGAGAAACTGCACAAAACCCACAATGGAGTTGGGAAACAAAAGAGACCCGAGCCAGACTCAGGATTAACCGGTCTAAAGCGATCTAAATGCTTTTGTATCTGAAGAACTGAGGCTCCCGGTCCCCCCCCCCCCCATCCCAGGGAACTAATTGCGGGGATCAGAGTTAAAGCTCTCTCCCTCCTTTCCCATTTCTCTTTGTAGACTGCTCACCACGCAGGGAAAAAAAATGATTTCTCTCTGTGTGTTCATTAAACTATTTTAAAGTTAAAAGGGTGGGGGAGGGGGGCTAGATATGGCCCCTCAGCCCAGAAACTGGGATTCTTCTCCCTTGGAAGAGGCTGGGACAATCTCGGTAGCTTTAATTCTTTGTTTCAGGGTAAATTCTTCTCTTCTTGCCCCTTGGAAACAGATGCCCCCCACACCTGGGCTGAGACTGGGCAGGTGCTCTCAGAGGCAGAGATGGATTGCTGGTACTCTGCTTTGGGTGAGGACTCCGTGCCCCCAGCTGGCCCCTGCACCAGAAAAACACCAGGTCCCCCTTCCCAGTGCAAGACTCAAATTGAATCTGCACACCTAGCATAGGGTAAAAGGGCAACAGAGAAGTGGGTCTAGTCTTCAGCATCGGAGAGTGAGCCAGAATAAGATGGTTGTAAATTGTGGGGAGAGAATTTCTTTCTAAATTGGGGAGTGAGAAAGAGGGAGAAAAATCTCTCTAAATGGGGGAGAAAGAGAATATAGCTAAATGGGGGGAGGAATGCAAAGAGTCTCCCTGCTTGAGGGAAAAGCAAAGCAAAGACGTAACCCCTCAAAAGAGACAGGAAAATGATGCCTTCAGAGCCAGAGAGGATGGCGAGAGAGGAAGAGAATTCCTTAGAAGATAAAACACACGGACAGAAGATCTCTTAACCCAAGAGCGAAGCCCCCACTCCCAGGACAGGAAGACTGGTAACTATCACCCAATTCCCACCAGTCCTCGCTACACAATTCCAACTCGCCCGAAGCCCTCCCGCCCCCGGCGGGCCCTCGCGGTTCCCAGCTCCGTGGCAGAAGCAGACCCCGGTGCGGGTCCGCGGGTGCCCGCGGTGGCCCTACCGCGTCCCCCGCGCAGCCCTCGCGGCCCCGGGGCGCGCGAGGCGCCTGCTTACCTTTCCGAGCCCTCTGTAGCGGGTGTGGCCGGCTCTGCGGGCGGCCCCGGGCCAGGGCCGGGGGGCGGGGGGCGGGGGCGCCGGGCTCGGGGGGAGCGGCAGGGTGAGGGCCGGGGGCGCTGGCACGGTGCCCAGGGGGGGCGACGGGGCAGTTGGCAGCCCCAGGGCCTGCGGGCGGGCCGGGCCGAGCCGGCGGAGGCGCGGGCTGTGGGGGGCCGGGGACGGACGCCGGGGCCCGGGCCGGGGGACAGGGAGCTCCCTCCCGGGGCCGGCGGGGC
The DNA here is from genome assembly GCF_048772815.1 of Callospermophilus lateralis. Classification (NCBI taxonomy): domain Eukaryota; kingdom Metazoa; phylum Chordata; class Mammalia; order Rodentia; family Sciuridae; genus Callospermophilus; species Callospermophilus lateralis. The sequence goes on from NC_135306.1 coordinate 10,605,124, forward strand.
GCTCCAGCCTGCAGGGCCGGCCCGGGAGCCGGAGAGGCGCGCGGATCAGAGGGGCTGTTTTCTTGCCTCCGCTGACAAATCAATCAGGGCCCGCCGAGCCGGGGGAGCTGCCACCCCGGCTGAGGCGCGCCGTCCCTGCTCGCCCGGCGCTGCCAGCTGACGGCCGCCTCGAGTGGGCGCGGGCCGGGGCGCAGGCTGCGCCGCGGTCATTAGGCTGCGGGCGGGCGCGGGCGGCCGGGGCGGGGGCGGCGGCGGCGGAGCCGGGAGGAGGCGGCCGCGCGGCGCCGCGTCCCTCGGCCTCCCCGCCCCGCCCGCCTGCCGCCGTCCCGCGCCCGCTCCGCGCTCTTCGCCGCCCCCCGCCCCCGCCTGTGACTGTCACTGGCTCCGGCCGCGGGGCTCTCCGGTCGGCTCTGCCCGCCTCCCTCGGAGCCTCTCCATCCCCTGTCTCTGTGGCGCTCTGGGTCTCCTCTCCCTCCTCAGTCTCTCCCCGATCCTCAGCTCTTCCTCACTGCGCTTCTCTTTCTCTCTGTGGGGCGGACTCTCCTACCCCGGGCTCCTCACTCTCACCATTTTCTACCTCCTCTCATTTCTTCCTATCTCCCCTCACTTGCCACCCTTTCCCCCCTTTGCTCAAGAGGACTCGCTATCGCTTCCTCTGTCCCTATTCTGAACAGCCAGCATAAGCCAGTTCCCTGCTCTGGGACCTCGAAGGAGTCACTTCTTCCCTCCAGGCTGCCGTTTCCTTATCTTTAAGAAGAGCTAATAAGCCGCTCTTGGTGGGATGGTTGTAAGGAGCGTGGAGGAGGGGGCTCAGGAGGCGCTCAGTGACTCTGGTCCCCCCTCTTGAAGCTTGCACATTACTCAAATGCAGCAGTCAAATGTGGCAGCTGCCTGGCGACTAGGGCATACTGGGTGCCATGGGTCCTCCACATGACCCCTGTCTTCAGCCCAGAGGGCAAGGACCAAAGGCCAACTCTGCAGGGAGAATCAGGGTGATTTCTTCTGGGGTCCCCAAAGCGCCTCCTGAGAAGTGTCTGTGGTTGACCTCTCCCCAGGTTGTGGTTGGCCACACCCCAGAACTGGATCTAACACCTCAGGCCCTGTCACTTGCTGGTTCCTTCCTGACTGACACTAAGCAGAGGGGCAATGCTCTCTTCTGTCCTTAGACCCAAGCAGGAGAAATTCTGTTCCTCCTCCCACCACCACACTAGGATTGGCTTTTAAGCTCCTGGATGGAGTGTGGCTTCAGAGTCAAACATGTGAGTTCAAGACCACCTACTTGGGTGAGTCACACCATTCTAAGTTTAAGTTTCCTCATCATTGAAATGGAAACAATGATCACCTTAAGGACTGTGGTTTGGATCATCCTTGGTGTGCATAAGGTGCCCAGCTTGTAGAAGGTTATTTATTCTGTCTAGTTTCTATTAAGGTTCTTTGCTTGGCATTGAGGAAGAGAGAGCAATTCACAAGGCAGGCACGTCTGCTCTCTGCCTTCATGCAACTTACATTGTAGTTGGGGAGGCAAACTAAACTACAATGACATATTATTTCATGACAGTTGTACAAGTGCCATGAAGGATTAGTGCCATGATGAGATCAATCCAGGGAACTGCCCTATTCCCTGGAAGATCTTTTCTCTTTTTTTTTAAAAAAAAATATTTTTTAGTCATTGATGGACCTTTATTGAATTTATTTATTTGTATGTGGTGCTGAGAATTGAACCCAGGGCCTCACACGTGCCAGGCGAGCACTCTACCTCTGAGCCACCACCCCAGCCTTGGAAGATCTTTTCTCAAGATGTGTTATCATCAAAGCTGAGACCTGGGCTGGGGATGTGGCTCAAGCAGTAGCGCGCTCGCCTGGCATTCGTGCGGCCCAGGTTCAATCCTCCGCATACAAACAAAGATGTTGTGTCCGCTGAAAACTAAAAAATAAATATTAAAATTCTCTCTCTCTCTCTCTCTCCCTCCCTCCCTCCCTCCCTCTCTCTCTTAAAAAAAACAAAACAAAACAAAAACAAAACAAAAAAAAAAAAACTGAGACCTGAAGTCATGTATGGGCATAGGGCTGTAGTTAGCAGGAAGTAGAAGGGACTGCTAAAAGGGATGGTGGATAGAGTGTTCCTGGCAGAGGAAGTGGGGAGCATGACCAGTAGGAAGGCCAGTATGGCTGGGGACATGGGAGAGGCTGGGAAGGTAGGCAGGGCCAAACCTGGAAGGGGTGGTTCTTCTAGACCAAGTGGAGGAAATCTGGGTCTCAGTCACAGGAACAGCTCTTCTTAACCCTCAACCACATGGGGCCTGATTTGTCCTTTTCTGAACTAGACAGAAGAAGCCAGGTTCAAACCCTAGACATGTCATTTCTTTTTGATCCATCTTGGGGGTTGTCATCTCTTGTCCCTCTCTCCGTCTCTGGTCCAGAACTGCCCACCCTGAAGTGGCATTGCCTACCTTGGCAACTCACCCCTGCTGTCACACAGCACTCAATTTGTGGGGAAGACACCTTAGAACACATAGGATGATGATGACCATTAAGAGGGAGTCAACCCGCAGGGCACTTGAGGCATGAGACTAAAAACTCTGAGGGCAGGTCAGGTCTGTCCTGAGTTCACTTACCTAGCACAGTGGTCCCTAGGTTTGCCTGGCCCAAGGCAGGTACTCAGTAACACATATTGAGAGAATGAAAAGGAAAAGTGAAGTTAAAGTGCAGAAGGCTGAAGGGTGAGTAGGAGTGAAGGAAGCCAAAGAGGAGATTTGCCTAAGAAGATCTAGCCAGGAAGAGCTGGGAGGGGTCTGGAGAGAGGGAGGGTCTGAATGTTTCCTGAGCTGCTCCTCTGAGCCAGGCTGGTGAAGTTATGTCCATCAACCTTCATAGCACCAACCCTCATGGGTACCATTACCCACCCTTTTCTGAGGAAGTCCAGGAGGTTAAGTCACTGGCCTGAGGTCACACAGCTGGTAAGAGCCTGAACTCAGGTTTGAACTCGGGTCTGCCTGCTCTTCACTAGAAGAAGGAAGCAAAAGAGGAGGAAAAGGCAGAGGAAGGAGATGAGTGAGAACAAAAGAAGTGCCGTGGCAAAGGAGTGAGCTCCATGAGTAATTTTTCAACTTAAAAACAATTCCCATTTCCCAGCCCTGCGGAGGCAGGCTCGGTGGATCTGAGACGAGGCCAGTCTTCTGACTCGCAGGAGCCTGCTGAGGGGCCCAGCGAGCTGCTTCAAAGCCAGCCTCTCCAGCACAGGCGCTTTTAAACTTCACACGGGAAACTTTCCAGGGCTGACTTTTTGCACTTTGTTTCCAAATCAAGAGATGGGGAAGTCCCTCTCAGCCCAGCGGGGAGGAGATCTCACTGAGACACTTGCCCTGGGGTCCTAGGCTTCGTGAGGGGCTCCCCAGCAGGGCAACCTGCTCCTCCCCAGATTCAGTGGCGGAGGGACCTGTCCCCTGCTTCCGGTGGTTCCCAGGGTGAATTTATGGTACAAGCATCCTCCTCAGGGAATGAGGCCTCTCCTCCTGTGTTCTCCCACATCTGCTTCTACCTGGGTTCCCCTGGTGGTGGCTTTTGCTAACAAGGTGTGACCATCTCACAAGGATCATAACATGCTCCTTGTTCTTGTCGTCCTCAGAGCATCCTCAAAACCAAACCACACTGTCTATCATTCTCTGATCACCATTTCGAGAGGCAGCGAGGGTCTTCCTAATCCTCAGCTCTCTCTGATTTTTGGAATTCAGATTTGGTTTTTGGATGTACATCAAGAGGCTGGCTCTGTGCATTTTAATTAAGCTGTCTTTTTTCATTTATTACTAATACACTCCTCTTAACTATGATTTATTTGTTAAACAAAGCACCATAAGCCGTCACTTATTCATCTTAATTTCAACAAAATTAAAGTAGTCGCTGTTAGATTGCACCTAATTGCACTTGCAATGAAAAGAACGGAGATGTTAATCAAAATAAATTGAAGATAAACAATAAAATCATTACATCTTTGCAGTGGTAAGTGTAACTAATCAGTTTTGACTAGAAGCGACCAAACAGGAATAATGAATGTGTCACTGAAGGCACAGTCATTAAGAGAAACTATGGAGACCTGGTCCTTGGGGCAGCAGCCAGCAACCCTGCCTGTGTGGCTCTGAGGGTTCCTGCTCCCTGGGCTGGATAGAGGGGCCCTCTGGATCAAGAAGAGCCAACGGGAGGCTCAGAGGATTGGAGGAGTCATGGGGCGGGGGTTGCTGGGGCTGCCTTGCTACAGAGGGCTTCTCTCAAGGTGTTGAGAAAACGAGAGGTCCCAGGCCCATTTCTGTATAACAATGAGGGTCTCCTTCCATTTCCATGCAATATCCCTTTTCTCTCACTTTCCCTCCCACCTCATGTCTCTGTTTAATGTTAATCTTTTTTTTTTAAAGAGAGAGTGAGAGAGAGAGAGAGAGAAAGAATTTTAATGTTTATTTTTTAGTTATCGGCGGACACAACATCTTTGTTTGTACGTGGTGCTGAGAATCGAACCCGGGCCGCACGCATACCAGGTGAGCGCTACCACTTGAGCCACATCCCCAGCCCCTGTTTAATGTTAATCTTTTCCTCCTGCTCTTCCTCCCTGCTCTGTTCTTAGTTGCTCTCATTATATCAAAGAAGACATTTGGCATTTGTTTTTTTTTAGGGATTGGCTAGCTTCACTTAGCATAATCTGCTCTAGTGCCATCCATTTCCCTGCAAATTCCATGATTTTGTCATTTTTTAGTGCTGCGTAATACTCCATGGTGTATAAATGCCACATTTTTTTTTTATCCATTCATCTATTGAAGGGCATCTGGGTTGGTTCCACAGTCTAGCTATTGTGAATTGTGCTGCTATGAACATCGATGTGGCAGTATCCCTGTAGTACGCCCAGGCCCATTTCTGGACAGCCCAAGTAACCAAAGATGAGGTGAAATAGACTGAAAAACAGACAGCTATCCAGAGAACATGAAGGGACATGACAGGTATACACATCCCAGGGGATACAGTAGAGAAGAGTTCAGCAGGAAGAGACAGAGAAAAGACCCAGAACAGGAACAAGGAAAGGAAGCCAACTGAGGCAGAGAGGGTGAGATGGGGTGAGACCAAGCGAGAGCCTCTGAGACAGAGAAAGCGGGCAGCCCTGGCAGGGCAATGGAGGAAGGAGAGAGGCAGATGGGCGAATGCGGCAGAGCCCCGGAAGTGGAAGCTGGTCATTCTTAGTGAGCTACTCCCTCCTGTGAGGACTGACCATATTTTTTAAAAGCCAGGAAGTTTAGTTAGGATTCTGGGCTCCTCAGGAGCACAGGCAGGTTAATGACCATGAGGGTGGGCCTGGACTGGGCTCTGGGAACACAGGGCTGATAAGGGAGGCCACCTGGGGTCTCCCTGGCTCATCCTCCATCCACAAGGATTTCATAGGCTTAAAGGGTCTAGATTGGGACCTTTCATCATGGCACCGTGGACATCAACTGCAGAGCCAAAGGGCTGCCAGCTCGGGTTGCTCTGGCTGCAGCCACCTCAGCACTCCCGCTTCCAACTCAGAAGGCCCAGAATGCAGGCCACTTTGGGAAATGGGAAAATCTGAAGATATGGCCTCTTAGTGAGTTGGGAACAGAGACTACGGGAAACAACCTGAAAGACACATTTTTGTTTTTCTTCTTTTTGGTGCTGGGGTTGGAACCCAGGACCTTGCACATGCTAGGCAAGCACTCTACCATTGAGCCCTAGCCCTACCATCGAATACCCACCCCGAGCTTAGGCCTGGGTTTGGCTTGGCAAATATGTGGTTGAATTAGATATGACATCTTTGTGGGCTGGGGATGTGGCTCAGGTGGTAGCGCGCTCACCTGGCATGCGTGCGGCCCAGTTTCGATTCTCAACACCACATACAAAAACAAAAGATGTTGTGTCCGCCGAAAACTAAAAAATAAATATTAAAAAAAAATTAAAAAGAGATATGACATCTTTGTGCCCCTGTTTCTCCATCTTTAAAGTAGGGTTAATAATAATACAAACCTCATGTTTATTATGAGTTAATATTTGTGAAGAGCTTAGAATGGTGGTTGGACCTTGGAAAAGGCTTTATGTAAAACCAAAATAACCCCCTGCTCTTATGATGTGCACCAAATTCAGTAGAGGAAACAGACTCACTAACAGTCAAGTTCAATCCAAGGGATTAAAGGCCATGATAATGAACTTGAGGATGCTTTCAGACCCAGGGTGGAGACAAAACCAAAACCTTCCACTGAGCAAAGTTTTTGTTTGTTTGTTTTTGCAGTTTTGCAGTGCTAGGGATTAGAACCTTGCTAAGCAAGTGCTCTACCACTATGCTACATCTCCAGGCTTGAAGGAGAACTGGAAATAAGTGACATAATGAGGAGAAGAAAAGAATGTTCTAGGCAGAGTGGACCACCATGAGCAAAGGTGCATTGGCAAAAAATGGCAGGATACACCTGGGGATATCAAGCAAGTTGGGATCAAGGTGAGGCTGAAATTCAAATTACATCTGGGTCCATTGGAGAGCATTTGGGCAAACACACTGATTCTTAAATTATATTTAATAATAATAGTAGTAGTTGTTATTATTATTATTTTGCTGCTCCCAATGTATTTGCTATGCTTAGGGAATTGGGGAGGTGGGACTTTTCTTTTTGGATTGTGTCTTATCACTTTTCTCCTTCTTCCCTCTCTGACCACATGGTTCTGGTAGGGGCTACTCACCCATGACTCCAGGGACTGGAGCACATGACCCATTCCTAAGCCAATCAGTGCATTTTGCTCCTGTGGTCAAGTGATTGGTTGAGGGATGGACAATCCTGCCCAATGGGAGCCAGTCCAAGGCTTTGGCTGGAGGACCAGGAAAGGTCTTTACTCCTTTCTGCTGGTCTCTAATCTGACAGGATGCAGGAGCTGGGGCTTCTGTCAGTATCTCACTACCATGGGGATTCTGAGACCAAAGCCAACACAGCAGAAGGCAGCACGATGGAGCAAAATGAGTTCCAGTGACATCATATGAGCCCCAAATCCAGCCAAGACGGAGTCAGCCCTAGCCCCTGGCCTTTTTGATTTCATGAGCCAGTAAATTCCTTTTTGTTTAAGCCAGTTTGAGTTAGGTTTTCTGTCACTTGGAAAGAGTTCTAACTGGTAGAGGCTTCAAACAGTAATGTGACACTGTCACGCGTTTTAGTAACATCACTCTGGCAGCCGTGGTGTAGCAGAGGGGCTAGAAGGAGTGAGCCTAAAGGCAGAGGCCAGTGGGGAGGTCGGCCTGGCTGTCCTTAAGAGGGCTTATGGCGAAGAGCGGAGCTGAGGGCCTCCACCTGTATATTCATTTCCTAGGGCTGTCACAACATATTGCCACGAACTTGGGGGCTTAAAACAGCAAAAGTTGATTCTATCACAGTTCTGGAGGCCAGGGGTCCAATATTAGGCTATCAGCAGGGCTCATTCCCTCTAAAAGATTTAAGGGTGATTTCTTTCCCCTCCCCATGCTGAGGATGGGATCCAGGGCCTTGCACATGCTCTATCACTGAGTAGCATCCCCAGTCCCAAGGGAGGGTTCTTGAAGAATTCTCCTTCAGGTGAGTCCAGGTGTTCCTTGCTTTGGAGCCACACAACTCCAATATCTGCCTCCAGGTTCACATAGCTTTCTCCTCCTTTGTGTCTTCATCATCTCCTCATCTGTCTCTTAAAGGATTTAGGATCCATCTGTGAAATCCCGTCTCAAGATCCTCAATTATGTATGCAGAGATCCTTATTCCTAATGAGGTCTCATTCACAAGTTCCAGGACATGGATCACCATTTACTCCTCCACAACTAGCAAGGGAAATAACCACCAGACCAAAAACACCTGTGAAATCGTATTCTATAAATGTGTGCTGATTTTCCTTCCTGGGGTGCATAATAAGGAAAGGAAATTCAAATGATAATAGACCCATGAGGAAGGGAAGGCTGGTTGGCCAACCTGGAATCTCTTCCCGAGTGTCTTCACCTGGGATCCTGAGGACTCTGCTCATAATTACCTCACTGTGCCTCTACCCTGGGATATGGGAGTTCCATTTCCTTCAGTCCTGTGCCAGGCCAGGTGATGACCATGGTCATGTCAACCCTTTGGGTGACCATGACTCTCCCAGGCAAAAGGCTTGAGGATGTCACGTGGTAGCTCGATTCTTCCATTAATAGAGTTTGTTACTATCCCCTTCCATAAATGAGGAAACTGAGGCTCAGAGGAAAGGAATGTCCTCCTGAAGTACACACCTAGTTATTGCCAGCGCCAGGACCCAAGCCCACATTCATCTGATCTCAAAGCTCATGCTTGTAACCAGGACACTAGTCTGCCTGGATGCAGACCCTTTGGGATGGAGCAGTGGAGCTGGGAAGACACCCTGGGGCTGGAATCTCCAGGACTGGCAGTGTCCTCCCTGATGGTAGTACTCCAAGGTGCCAGTGCTTCTGCTTCATCTAGGACTTCCAGGAAGCAGGAAGGAGCCTCCAAACTCCTCTCTGAAATAAGAACTAGAAGTCAGAGCTGCCCCACTTAGGATGAATGATGCCTATGTCCATGAAGGGCCAGGAGCACACCCAACTAGGACTACCACAGTGGAGGCCAGTGCTATTCAGAGGAGCCTCGGGTTGGGTGACCAAGAAGGCAATGGCCAGAGTCTGGGTGAGGGAGGAGGGGTAAAAGAAGAGCCCCTCATCTGCCCGTGGTGCCCCTTTTTAAGCTGAAGAAATGAAGGCTTTAAGACTTATTGTACAGCCAGGCTCACGCCTGTAATCCCCTAAGCAGCTGGGGAGGCTGAGGCAGGAGCATCGCGAGTTCAAAGCCAGCTTTAGCATCGGCAAGGCACTAAGCAACTCAGTGAGACGCTGTCTCTAAATAAAATACAAAATAGGGCTGGGGAGGTGGCTCAGTGGTTGAGTGCCTCTGAGTTCAATCCCCGGTACCCAAAAAAAAAAAAAAAAAAAAAAATCAAAAAACTTCTTTTACAAAAGTTAAATAGAACTGCCATGTGACTCGATAATTCCATTCTCAGATATAAATACAAAATAATTGAATGCAAAGACTCAAACAGGTATTTGCATACCTGTCCCTATTGGGATTATTCTCAAGAGCCAAAGGTAGAAGAATACTGTGTCCACTGATAGATGAATGGATAAACAAAATGTGGTTTATACATACAATAAAATATTATTCCACTGGAAACAGGAAGGGAATTCTGACATATGCCCTAACATGGGTTAATCTTGCAGACTTCATGCTAAGTGAAATAAACTTGTCATGAAAAGACAAATGCTCTGATTCCACTTATGTGGGGTATAGAGAGGAGTCAAGTTCATGGAGAAAGCAGAGTGATGGTCACCAGGGGCCACAGGGAGGGAGGAATGAGGAGCCTTTGTTCAACGGATGCAGAGTTTCCATTTGAGAGGATTTAAAAAAAATAGTGGGATGCATGGTGAGAGAGGGAAGGATGCCACTGGACTGTACATTTAAAAGTGGTTAAAAGGTAAATGTTATATTATGTGTATTTTAATCACAAAAAGCCAAAGCTGACATTTTTGCCTAATTCTAATAAAAATTCTTCCTAGACTACAAAACAAAAATGAAAAACAATGGTCCACAATCTTCACGGTGTGCTCATGGGGCCTCAGGCCACTTGCAGAACACAGCCCTCTTGTTATCATAGGGTCCTCTGCAACAGTCACAGTGGAATCATTCCATTTTCTAGGTGAGGAAACTGAGCCTTCCCCAGGCTGTACGGCTAGAAAGTAGCTCAAACCCAGGCCCTGAATTTACATACTTGGATGGGGAGGTGAATTTGCCAAGGAACACTCAGCCCAGGGGTGACAGCGCCTGGCTCCTTAAACTCTCCTTGGTGTAGAGGTGGAGTGGAGAAGTGGGAAGAGCTGAAGCCCTTGGCATGCTTGACCTCTGGGCAGAGTGGAGAGGCAGCCAGAGGCAGGCAGGGAGCCTGCACCAGTGGGGAGCCATCCTCACCCAGGACACCCTTTCATCTTAGACAGTCCCTGGGACAGCTTCTCCGCCCTGTGTTTAACTGCCTGCTGGGAGTTGTGTGGAATCTGAGCATGTCCAATCAATGTTTTATTCCATCCTGAGTGGGCCCTTTTGGGCAAAATAAGCTCCTTTTTCCAGGAGAGAATAAAAGTGTAAGCATTTCCAGGGCACTTACATGTGACGTTTTTTTCATTCAAACAAAATCTTTGGCTCAGAGAGGCAAAGCATTTTGTCCAGCCCTGCTTCCAGCCCAGGACCCAGCGGATACTCTACCTCCCTCTGGAGCTTGCTTTCTTCTCCCCCCTGCCCTTTTCTTATTCTTCTCTGTGATACTGGAGATTGAACTTAGGGGCACTCTACCAAAGAGCTACATCCTCAGCCCTTTTGTTTATTTATTTACAGACAGGAGTCTTGTTAAATTGTCAAGGCTAGCCTCAAACTTGGAGCCCTCCTGTCCCAGTCATCCAACTATCTGGGATTACCAATACATGTGACCACATGTGGTTTCACTCTGGAGCTTTCTAAGAGTTGGGGCTGCCTCCCTCCCAGCCTCAGAGCACCCCCTTTCTGGTCTTCTAATGGTGAACTACTCAGGAGGGCTGGGGGTACAGAAATCCCTGTGACATCAAATCTACAGAAATCCTCTTCCCTGCTGGGAAGGACATTTGGGACTCTGAGTCATTAAAAAATCCTGGTGGAGGCTGGGGTCGTAGCTTAGTGGTAGAGAGCTTGCCTAGCACTCCTAAGACCCTGGGTTTGATCCTCAGCACCATATAAAAATAAATATATAAAATAAAAGGTATTATGTCCATCTACAACTAAAAAATATTTAAAAACATCTAGGTGGGATCATGCTAAGAGAAATAAGTCAGACTCAGAAAATCAAGTGTCAAATGTTTTCTCTGATATGTGGAAGCTAAAGCAAAATAAGGGAGAGAAGGCAGTGGGGGGGATCAGATATCCTAAAGATACAGGGGAGATCAGTGGAGTAGAAAAAGGAGAATGAGGAAGAGAGAGGAAAGGAAAAGAAATATGGAATGAATCGAATAGAATCATGCTATATACATATATAAATGTACCAAAGGGAATAGCTCCTTTATGTATATGTAGAAAGTACCAATAAAAAAATCTATAAGAAATGAAGGGAAGCTCAGTAGACGAGTGAGAAAAGGGGGATGGAGGAGGAAAGGAAAGAGAAGGGGACAGGGGATTGAAATCAAATTCCTTCTATGGGGGCTGGGGATGTGGCTCAAGCAGTAGCGCGCTCGCCTGGCATGCGTGTGGCCCGGGTTTGATCCTCAGCACCACATACAGACAAAGATGTTGTGTCTGCCAAATACTAAAAAATAAATATTAAAAATTAAAAAAAATTCCTTCTATGTATAATCTTATCAAAAGGAACCCAAATACTATGCATAATTATAATGCTCTAATAAAAACAATCTAGGTGGGCACCTCTTCTCTGGAAGGTGACTAGACCCCTGACTCCTTGCATCCTCTCTGTCCTCCGTGCTCCTCCTCCTCCAGCTCCTCTCAGCCATATGCTGTCACTTTGCCTTTGCCTCTGCTTCCCCCTCTCTGAGCCCTACCTACTGACAAAACCACTACGCGTGCCTCAGGTCTCAGCTTAAATGTCCCTCTTTCTGAAAATCCTTCCCTGACTTGGATGTGATCAAAGTTCTGTCTGTTTTGTGGCCACATTAACCAGGCTCATCCCAGAAGTGGCTCTTGAGCCTTTTCAGAGTACAATCAGGCATCTCCATTAACCTTTATTAAAGACATCCTTGGAAATGGCTGGGGTGTCGTCACCTACGGAGACCTGGCTGATCCAGGCAGGGGCAGCCAGACCTTTGTAGCTGCACATCAAAGCTGCCCATCCCTGGTCCCCGGGGTTTATGGCCAGAGTGAGGCAGAGCTGAGACCTGTGCTCAGGGAGACGTGCCTGCAGCAAACCTTCAGTCCACCTGGCTGGTCCACCCTCCAGCACCCAGGGAGATGAAGGTCTTTGAGAAGATTCAAGACCCACTGGGAATCTGAAGAGTTTACAACATAGCTAGGAAAATGTAACATTCCTCCCTCCTTTCCAGGGCTGTACACACATCATTCTTGTTCCTTACGAAGTCACACTAATGAACATACCTATCATTTGCTGAGACTTACTATGCGCCAGGCTTGCTAAGTGCTTTCCTTAGAATATTTCTCTTTAGGGCATTATGAAGTGTGCTCAATTGTCAGTCCCATTTTACAAAATGAAGAAACTGAGGTTCATAGAGGTCACATCATTTAACTAAAGTCATCCAGCCGGAAACTGGGAACCTGACACTTTCCATAGGCAAAACTCAGCTCCCAACCCCTCCTCCACCCAAACACTTTTGCTGGCTTTTTGTGGACATTAGGACATAGTCCTTCAGTGTGGCACTGCAGGCTCTTCACCAGCTCTCCATGTCTAACACCAGCCCCACCCCTGCCATAAACCTGAGGCATTGCACATGTTGATCCTGTCATGCGCAATATTCTTCCTGTCTTCTTCATTTGGTGAACTTTTGCCTACTCTTCAGCTCCTAGCTCAACATCAGAGATGCCAGCTCAATATTTCCTACTTAGGGTGCTCAGGTGTGTGTGTGTGTGTGTGTGTGTGTGTGTGTGTGGTGTGTTTGCATTTATTTACATGTCTGTTATTCTTTTTTTTTTTTTAAAGAGAGAGTGGAGAGAGAGAGAGAGAGAGAGAGAGAGTGAGAGAGAATTTTTTAATATTTATATTTATTTTTCAGTTTTTCGGCAGGCACAACATCTTTGTATGTCATGCTGAGGATCGAACCCGGGCTGCACGCATGCCAGGCGAGCGCGCTACCGCTTGAGCCACATCCCCAGGCTCTGTCTGTTATTCTTTAGGCTCTGATATTCCTGAGACCAGGTGCCAAATCCCACTCATCTTGATCTCCCCTGCCTTGAGCTCAAGATCCAGCCCAGAGTAGGTTGCAAGATATGTTTGGGACTGAATGAATGACCCAGTGGCATGAACAAAGGCTATAGATGTGATATCAGAAAACTCCAAATGCTGTCCCTGGGAAAGAAGAGAAATTCAAGCCAGTGGAAGAAACCAGTGTGCTGGAGAGATACACCAGCTCTCTGTGACTGGCTGAATTAAGAACATGCTCCAATATTCTTTTCTCAAGAAATATTTATAAAGAGCTTCAGGATGACTCATTCCTTGACAGCCTCACCACACCTATGACTTCTAAAGGGGCCTCATGCTCCTGCCTTAACTCAGAAATCTTCCCTGGGTACCATTCACTCACTTGTTCTATAAGTCAGGATAGGACCTATGCTGCTGCAATAACAACCATCCCAGAACTCGGTGACTCTTCCTGTATACTCAATGATGGGTGGCTGGAGATCTTAACATTATATCATCCTCCCTCAGGGATCTAAGCTGAAGGAGGCTCCTTCTTTGTATTTCTATGATGTTGAGGTAGAGAAAAGGGATGTGGTATAAAATCATTCACTAGCTCTTAAAATTTCTGCTCACAGGTGACCCACATCATGTGTGTTCCATGATACTGGCAAAGGCAAGTCATATGACCACACCTAACTTTATAGGTGGCAGAGAAGTATAATTGAGCTTGTGCCTGGAAAGCACAGAGACTGAAGTTATTGGCAAATATCATTCAATACCACCACACCCATCGATTCAACATTGACTGCATCTACTATGAGTGTCTCATACTTCCAGAATGGGAGGTGGGATATCTTCTGCTCACATGTCACCTCTGGGAAGTCTCCTGTGACTCCTGGAAGGCCCAGTCAACCCTTCACACTGCTTCAGGTGGACAGAGCTCTGCATTTACCACTTCTTCTGCTTTGAAATGCCCTGTTTCTTTAGCATTTGCAAATCCCCATCCTTCCTTCTTCCTTCTCCTCTCCCTTTCTTTATTTAACAAATACACACTAAACACCTCCATATGCCAGCACTGTGCTTGGCATTTCAAGATCAACTTAAACACCATGCATTTTGAAGATCTTTCCTGATCCTCCCACTTAGGGGGAAAAAAATCAAAACACCTCCCTGCTTTGGTTCCCAGCATCTTGAACAACCCTCTGCTTGTTGCTTTGGCTTTTAAGTATGTACATCTACACTGTTTTTGGCCACTAGGCTATGAGCCTTGTGAGGTGGGAGTTGTATCTCATTCATCTCTGTACGCCCAGTCCCGCAGAAAAGGAGTGTTAACTGGACAACTGAGTGACTAAGTGATGGTTCAACAATAACTTGCTCACAAATTGGACAACAGGAGGTGGGGAAGTCCGTACCCTTCCCCAAGCTTATAGCCCTGTCTCAGCTGGCCCTTGTCGCCCTCTCCAGGTCTGATCCTCCTTTAGTTCACCAAGCATACCAAATTCATTCTTGCATCAGGACCTGTGCAGCTGTCCTGCCTCCTCCTGGACCATTCTAGGGCCAGTTCATTGCTGGGCTGACTCCCTCCTCTCATTCTAACCTCAGTTCAAATGCTACCTTCTCAGGATGGCCAACTCCATCTAAAGGAACACCCCTGGCCCTCTCTATCCCATTATCTGTTTTATTCTGCTCAAAGCATTTTCCAGAGATGCTATTTAACTTAATTATTTGCTTATATTCCTGTAATCTGCCAATTCCTTCTAAAATATAAAGTTCAGGAGCACTTTAGATATAGATCTTAGCTGGCCATTGCTGGAACTCTGAATAGTGCCTGCTGGGAGCCATTAGCCAAGTAGGTATGACAATTTCCTTGCCAGTGTACCCCATGTTGCTTAGTGGAAGGACTCGTGGAAATAGGACATTTTGCAGTGACATTGCATGTAAGGTGAACTTGCTCAAGGACCAGGGCGGATCCTGGTTTAGGGCGTTCCCGGTTTAGGAAGGTTATTCCTGCTGGGAATAGGGCGTATCCTGCTGCCTGAGTTCCTCTTGAGTTCTCACGGGATTCAGACAGTATTTTTTGGGAGACAGAAGCCCAGTGGTGGTGTGGATTTGGGCAGAGAACGTGGATTTCTCCAGAACGTGTTTGTAGAAGGCCGGTGTGAGATCGGGAATAAAGAATTGCTGTTTGAATCCACAAAGCTGTGAGTGGCTCGTGATTTGTGCCCAGCCAGACTGCGGCAAGTGCCCATCACACATTCATTCATTGTAGGTAGACGCTTACAAAGCAGGCTATGAGATACTTGTGC
This sequence comes from Callospermophilus lateralis, assembly GCF_048772815.1. Taxonomy (NCBI): domain Eukaryota; kingdom Metazoa; phylum Chordata; class Mammalia; order Rodentia; family Sciuridae; genus Callospermophilus; species Callospermophilus lateralis. The sequence goes on from NC_135306.1 coordinate 10,620,342, forward strand.
ATCTAGAATATTTCCATCCCAAATACCTACATACATAAGAAATCCCATGAAGCCATCCTTTAGGTGACAAAGCAGAGAGGACGTGCAGGGCCATCTCCTTGTTCACTTAACTCTGCTCACAGCACAAGCCCTGGCCCTGTATAATCACAGCTATATAAACTAGTCTGGGTGTTGTCCCTGCCCTGCCTTTCAGAGAGTATGACAACCAGATAGAGCTAGCAGGGAAGAAGTAGACTTCAAAGGCTTCGTATTTACCTGATGGTTGCCAGGCAGCTGGGAGGCCAAGGGGCTGCCTATGCTGGACTTGTGAAAGGCTGTTTCACCAGATAGGGCAAAGCAGCTTTATCTTCCCCTTTTCTCTCAGTGGCAGGTCCTCAAGGGCAGAGTCCTGGGTTCCTAGCACATTACATGGGACTAAAATGGAATAGAACTCTGGACTCTCATGTCCTCCCAAAGTGTCTTTCTTGCAGTGTGAGGAAATCAGCCCTTTTGTCCCCTCACATTAGTTCACTGTTTTCAGATGGCAACTTTGTAGGCCATAATAAACACCTCCAATATGCACACCCTTTGACATGACATTTCTCCTTTTAGGAACATGCCCTCCAGACAGGAAAATGAGTATGGACAGATCCATTCAGTTCCTTTGATCATGCATGAAAAGTGATCTATTGATATCTAGTGAATGCCAGGCACAGAACCAGGCTCTGAGATATTCTCATGAACACACAGATGTATCTCCTGGGTTCCCTTAGAATTACAGAGTTTAGTAGGGGAGAGAGACATTGAATGGTCATTTATGGAAATCCACAGTGGAAATCATATTAAGCACTTCAAGAAAGAAGTATGCAGTGTGGAAGACAAGGGTCAGGAATTCTTCTAGCAATTTTTGTTTGTTTTTGCCAGAGGGAAAAATCAGCAGTTCAAATATCCATTCAAAGGGGAGTAAAGGGAAGGACTGTGGACTATAGTGCATCCATAACAGAGTACCTGTTAGAAAAAATGAAGCAGGCCATATGAATCCGCAGTGAAAGACATCCTCAATATAGTGTTAAATTTTTTAAAAAGGTGTATGGCATGCTTGAATACTAACAAGTATTCTGGTTTGTGTGTGTGTTATTAATATTTGCATAGGAAAAGACTGGAAGAATATGTCCCATATTGTTAACAGCTGTTATTTGGCGGGGGGAGGGCAATACCTGTGACTTTTATTTTTTAAACATTCCAATAATGTTTGAATTGTTAAAAATAGACCTACACTACCTTGGTAAAAAAGAAAAAATAAAAGGTTTTTGGGGAAAATGAATGCTGATTTTTTTTTTGTGTGTGTGTGTGTGTGTGTACGTGTGTGTGTGTGTGTGTGTGTGTGTGTGTGTGTTGCATGTGTGTGGTGTTAAGGATCAAATCCAGGACCTTTCACATGCTAGGCAAGTGCTCTACCACTGAGCCATCTCCCCAGCCCTGTGTAGATCAGTTTGGAGGCTCTCCAACTATCTGGAATGAAGAGTGGTCAGAAAGTGGGATTTTTTTTTTTAATTTTTAATTTTATTCTGAGACAGTATCTTGCCAAGTTGCTGAGGCTGACCTCAAACCTTCAGCCTCCAAGTAGCTGGGACTACAGGTGCACACCACTCAGCTAGGGGAATCTTCTTTCTTGAAGATGAGTTTCTTCCCACCAGGGACTAGAGTCTCAAGAGAAAAAGAATCACAGTGATTAGGGGCTGGAGGGTTTGGGGGAGGTCAGCATCCGTGGGGAGGGCTGGGCTAATCCCAGTTCTGCCATCCTTCAGTGGGTGACCTGGGTAGGTCAACAGGCCTCCATTTCCTTGCCTGTAGGAAGGATCTAATACTCTCTTCCTCACCGGGTTGTTTGCAGATTAACTAAAATGTTACATTCGAATTCTCTTGGAAAGCTACTGCTCGGTGGTTCTAAACAGAGGGAATGCTTTTGCCAGACCTGGAAGCATCATATGGAATTTCTGGAAGAGGAGAAATAATTTCACTCTTGGCTCTTCTTGCAGAGAAGAGTTTGCTGACATCATCTACCTAAGAAAACCCAGTAACACGTCTGCTTGTCGATAAGCAGCCGTGATTTCGGCAGGCTTCCCTCAGCAGCCCCCTCTGGCACAGAAAAGGTATTCCATGTTTGTTGACTGAATAAATAAAAGGCCTACTCCAACCCATAGTGACCCATGGCTCTCACCAGGTATAAGGCTCAGCTGAGCAATTCACTGAACACAATCCTCATCTCATTCCTCAATAGACTTGTGGAACAGACTGAAATGCTAGCAGGCACACTCCCATAGCTAATACCTGTGCTAAGGCAGAGGGGTTGGCCCAAGCACAGACCAGTTAAAACTGGTTATGATGGTGTCCAGAGCTGGGGCATGAGGAACAGGGCAGAAAATGAAAGCTGGGGAAATCTCTGGCTTTGAAGTGCAGAGATGGGACCATTAAGTGGGCACAGATGTCCTCAGTCCTCAGGCTCTTTCCAAGACACATTGAGACTTGGGTCAATGCATGCTGGCATCTAAGTACAGGGACAGTGAAAAGGTAAGAGGCCTAAGACACCCCAGGGGTGTCCTGAGGCACAATGCCCAGTGCCCAATATGGTGCAATGAGCTTTAGCTTGATTCTAACTGGCATCAGTGGGCAGCAGGGAGGAAAGGGAGCAGATTATTGTACTATAAGGAAGTGGGGGGATTATTGTACTATAGGGACCTGGTCCCCAGGGTACCATTAGTAATGAGAGTAAAAATAGAGTTCTTCTGAGATATTCAAGTAGGAAAATACTACTATGGGTTTATACTCTCACGCCAATGCACTGTTGCAAGCCCTTTACCTGGGTTAACCACAATTCCCCACGATATGTGCCGACATGATTCCCATCTAGCAAGGGAGGAAACTTGCCCAAGGTCACACAACCAGTAAGGACTCCAATCAGGCCCATCAGAGAATACGAAGATGACCAGCACAGCCCTGTCCACTCAGGGCTCACAAGAGTCTGACTTTGTTAAATGCTGAAATCATCATATGAAACTCCCAAGCCTCCTGGGTACATGTCATAATCTCATCTTGTAGGTGAGGAAAGTGGCCCAGAGGGGCAGTACTATGCCCAAGCACACAGACAAAAGTTGATAGTGTAGTACAGGAGCCCTGGTCCTGCTGTCGGTCGGAATCCAGGTGTTGAGGCTTTCCTACCAAGCTGACAGCACCTCAAAAGCTGAGCAGAGGGCTACCCAGAGCCCCAGAACTGCTCCCAGGACACATGGACACCAGATGGCTGATGGCAAGACTATTCCTGGGGCCCACTTGTCCACTCCTACCTTCCCACCCTGGTCAGGTCAGGCCCAGACACCTGGCAGCTGAAGCTGCAGGGAGGGGCCAGGAAGCCAGCTTGGTGCTGCCCCTCCTCACCCAGCCCTGAAGATCTTCATAGGGCGGGGAACGTATGTACCCACCATCTGACTGGCCCTTACACGTGAAGCCTGAATTGAAGGCAGAGGCTAAAGGAAAGGGGGACATTGTCCCTGCTGGAGTGAGCAGGGGCACTAGAGAGAGGCAGTCATGCCTTGTGGTCCCCCTGTCACCCACTTCACCCCTTTGTACTCCTTTTCTACCCTGAAGCCAGGAGTCTTCCTGAAACACAAATCAGATTCTCCACTCTAGCTAAGGCTCCTCACGGTGGCAGGATAAGGCACTGGCTGTAGGAAAGATATAATACTGGTATTCGAGGCCCTGAGTGTGATATGGCTCTTGTCTTCCTCTCTAGACTCATTTCCTACCATATCTTCCATCCCCATTACATGTGTGTGTGTGCGCGCGCATGTACACACACACACACACACACACACACACACACACACATACACACAGACACACACACACACACACACACACACACAGTCACAGCCATTTTGAAGAATTTCCTGGGCTGGGAATGTGGCTCAAGTGGTAGCGCGCTCGCCTGGCATGCGTGCGACCCGGGTTCGATCCTCAGCACCACATACAAACAAAGATGTTGTGTCCGCCGAAAACTAAAAATAAATATTAAAAACTCTCTCTCTCTCTCTTTCTTAAAAAAAAAGAAAAAAAAAATTTCCTGGCTACCCTAGGCTCTCTTAAGCATCTGTATTTTTCCACCTGTTGTTCCCTTTGCCTAGACTGTTCTATCCCTCTTCTTGGCCTAGTCTGCCCCTACTTGACCTTCATGTTGACCTTCACAACTCAGCTCTGGCAACATCTCCTGGCCAAAGCTCCTCCTACCCCCAGACTGAGCTAGGTTCCCTATTTATGGCTCTGCTTCCATCCCCATCATGACACACATCAGGCTGGGTTGGAGCTGTCTTGCTGTGTATTGCCCTCCTCAGACGATAGCTTATTCCTCAGGTTGTGCCTGCCTTACCTCTGCCTTCCCTGGGGCCAGCCAGGCCTTGAGGAGGATGGCAGGTCAGGGAACAGTCAATCATTGCTGAGTGATGGATAGATGAATAGGGAATTCCAAGCATTCTCCATTCTCCACTTCTCCCTTCTGTCTCTTCCCTCAGAACTGTGCAACTGGCAGCTAGAGGGTTAAAGCATGGAGATGCTCCAACATGTTAGCAGCGTGAGGACCAGGTGAAAACAAATGGTTCCCGGACTGCCACACCACATCCGCCAGGCTCCTGCCTGTTCTTGGCACCACATATGGTCTGCATGCCCGCCTGCCTGGCTGGGAGAAAGGCTGAGCCGAGAGCGCTTGAGGGGCTGCAGAGCTCAAAGGGTGTGTGTGAGTGTGTGTGTGTGTGTGTGTGTGTGTGAGAGAGAGAGAGTGTGCGTGTGGGTGTGTCTGGTGGGCTAGCGGGGAAGGAGAAGAGGAAAAGCAAGAGAGATAAGGGAGAAGAGAAAGAAAGGAGGAGAAAGAGTGACAGAGAATGAAAGAAAAAGAAGTAAGGCAGAGAAAGCGAGGGACTGGGGTGAAGGGGAGAGCGAGGAGGAGAGGACCAGATGTACCATTTACTAGAGGAGAAATGGAAGTGGGGCTATGATTTCCAGGACAGCTAAGAGTTGGAAGCCTGGAGACCTGAGTTCAGTAAGACCATGGCACTTCCAGGCCTCACAGCATCCAAAGAAGAGAGAGCTGGGAAAGGAACTGGCTAGAAAACTGGAGCCTGAGGCTTGATCAGAGAGGGCTTCCTAGGGAACCCTGATCACACACTGGTAACGGAACCCAGATTTACCTTTAGACCCTGATCTCTAGTTACTCTCCTGCTTTGGGGGTTCTGCACATGTTCCAAGTCCCCTTCTGGTGGCCAGGATGGCTGTGTAGGGAGCTCAAAATTGATCTCCATAGAACCTTATTTCTCCCCTAACCAGATGCCCTCAGGAGCTTCAAAATTTGTATTTATAAGAACCAGATGGACTCCAGTTCCAAGAAGGTTTGCTGGCCAATGTGCTATTTCTTTTGCAGAATTTTGTGAGAGTGGACTGCCAGAATGCTGCTGAATTGCTAAGGTTGTGTGACTCAAATTGTTTACATGAACAAGAAGCCTGCAAAAAAAAAAAAAAAAAAAAAAAACAAACAAAAAACCTCCCCCAGGCCCTGCATAGCCCATAAGGAGCCCTGATCACAGCTTCAGATAATCCAGGTTGGAGTGGGGAAGGGGTGTCTCTGAGGTAAAACAACCTTGGCCTCTCCATGGAGAAGTTGGCTGTGGGTGTAGCCTTGTGGCTGCCAGACCAGCAATGTCTTCCTCCTTACCTTGCCCATCAACCTGAGTTCTGAGAAGAAAATGGATCTTGCTCCTCATCATCTGGGTAGTGTAGGGAGGGAAGGTGATGGGGCACCATTTTGCTCTGGGAGAAAAAGGAGGGGGGCTAGACTCAGGGGTGTTAGTAAATTCACAGGGAAGGAGGTCTTAATCAGATTTAAATGTAAAAGAGAAAATATTGAAGCTTCTAGAAGAAAATGTGACTTGGAATAAGCAAAGATTTCTTAAATAGGGCACAAAAACTTTAACCATAAAGAAAAAAGGTTGACAAGTTCAATTTCATTTAAATTAAGAATTTTCACTCATCAGAAGATCTCATGAAGAAAGTAAGATAGTAAGCCACCAAAGGAATTCTGGGAATGCATTTATCCAACAAGGACTCATACCCGATATGCAAAGAATCCAACAAATCAGTAATAAAAAGACAATGCAATCAAAACTGGGCCAAAACCTTCACCCAGCACTTGACAAAATAAAAAAATCCAAGTGGCCAATAAGCATATGAAAAGGTCTCTGACATCATTAGGGAACATGAAGATGGAAGTCACACCCACAGTGAGATACACCTCACACCCACCTGGGTGGCTGAGATTTAAAAATCTGGCGATACTGTGTCTCAGTGAGGTGTGGAACAACGAATCACTTACATTTTGCTGTGCATGAGTAAATTAGTATAAACATTTTAGAAAAATGCTTGGCATTATATTGAAAGGTTGATCAGATGCGCTTCTGTCACAGCCTTTCCATTTCTAAGTATTCACCCAACAGAAAAGTGGTACAAGTTTGGTTTGGGATGATGAATATGTCTAGAGATGGGTCGTGGTGACGGTAGTGCCGTTCAAAGGGACTTAATGCCACTGAACTATATACTTAAAAGTGATTAGAGTGGATGGGAGCCTGGAGGACATTATGTTAAGTGAAATAAGCCAAGTGCAGAAGACAAACAGGGCCTGTTCTCACTTATAAGTGGAAGCTAAAATAATTGCTCTTGTAGTAGAGCAGAATCAGTCACCAGAGGCTAAAAGGTTGGGAAGGACAGATGATGGAGGATGGGTACTAAAACACATTCAGATTGGAAGAGTAAGTCCCCACGCTTTATAGCACAGAAGGGTAACAACAATTTCACTGTGTATTTCAAAATAGCTAAAGAGAAGATTTGTAATGTTTCCAACACAAAGAAATGGTAAATGTTTGAGGTGATGAAAATGTTAGTTACCCTGATTTGATCATTACACGTTATCTTCATGTATTGAAATACAACACTGGACTCCATACATATGTATAAATATTATATTTCATTTAAAAATTTTTAAAAATTGGGCTGGGGTTGTGGCTCAGCGGTAGGACACTCACCTCGCACCTATGAGACCGTGGGTTCGGTCCTCAGCACCACATAAAAATATATGAATAAAATAAAGCTTAAAAAATAAAAAAAATTTGCTGGGTGCAGTGGCACATGCCTGTAATTCTAGTGGCTCAGGAGGCCGAGGCCAGAGGGTTGCGAATTCCAAGCCAGCTTCAGCAACTTAGTGAATCCTTAAGAAACTCAGTGAGACTCTATCTCCTAACAAAATACAAAAAAAAAAAAAAAAAAAAAAAGGGCTGGGGATGTGGCTCAGTGGTTAAGCACCCCTGGGTTCAATCCCCAGTACCAATAAATGAATGAATAAATAAATAAATAAATAAAAATTTAAATGTTAAAGTGGTATATTTTATAATGTGCATATTTTATTACAATAAAATTTAAAAGTGTCCATAGCAACACTTTTTCTATTTACCCAACTAGAAATGATCCAAACATCCATTAAGAGTAGAATGGATCAATAAGCTGGGCCTGGTGGCACATGCCTATAATCCCAGCAGCTTGGGAGTCTGAAACAGGAGGATTGTGAGTTCAAAGCCAGCCTCTACAACTTAGTGAGGCCTTAAGCAACTCAGTGAGACCCTGTCTCAAAATAAAATATAAAAAAGGGCTGGGGAGGGCTGGGGTTGTGGCTCAGTGGTAGAGTGCTCACCTAGCATGCATGAGGCACTGAGTTCAATCCTCAGCACCACATACAAATAAAATAAAGGTATTGTGTCTACCTACAACTAAAAAATAAATATTAAAAAAAAGGGCTGGGAATGTGACTCAGTGGTTAAGTGCCCCTGGGTTCAATTCCTGGAACCAAAAAAAAAAAGAATGGATCAATAAGTTGTGTTGGGCTGGGGATGTGGCTCAAGTGGTAGCATGCTCGCCTGGCATGTGTACGGCCCAGGTTCGATCTTCAGCACCACATACAAACAAAGATGTTGTGTCCGCCGAAAACTAAAAAATAAACATTAAAATTCTCTCTCTCTCTCTCTCTCTCTCTCTCTCTCTCTCTCTCTCAAAAAATAAGTTGTGTTAAATTCATATAATGGACTATTATATCGCAATGAGAAAATAAGAAAGCATTGCTGTAAGCAGCAACATAATAAATCTTACAAGTACAATGCTGAATGAAAGAAGCCAGACACAATGCTTCCATTTATATAAGATTCAAAAACAAGCAAAATGAGTCAATGATGCTAAGCCAGAAAAGTGATTGCCTTGGGGGAAGAAGTAGGGAACAGTGAGGATTTCGGTGTTCTGTAATGTTCGATTATCTTGATGTGGGCATTGGTCACACAAATGTACTCACTATGAGAAAGTCATTGGGCTTATCACTGTGATTTGCACATTTTCCCATCTGTATGTTATACTTCAATAAAGAGTTTAACAAAAAAAAAAATTTTTAAAAGCAAACCTGATTTAAAATTGAGCAAAGAAATTGAATAAACAGTTCTCCAAAGAAGATATACAAATGGTCAGCAAGCACATGAAAAGATGTTCAACATCACTAATCGTTAGGGAATTGCAAATCAAAACCACAATGAGATATTGCCTCCCACCCATTACAATGGCACCTATTGAAAAACAGAGAATAAAAGTGTCAGTGGCGATGTGGAGAAATTGGAACTCTTGTGCCCCGATGATAGGAATGCACAGTGGTCCTCAAAAGATTAAAAGTAGAATTACCATGTGATCCACTTTGAGGTATATAACCAAAAGAACTGAAAGTAGGCTCTTGGAGAGATATTGGTACACCCACATTCATGGCATCCCTGTTTACAACAGCCAATAGGTGGAGAGATGAATGAATAAACAGAATGTGAAGTACACATACAATAGAATATTACTCAGCCTTAAACGGAAGGAAATTCTAGCACATGCTTCAACATGAATGAAACTGGAGGGCCTCAAGCTAAGTGCAATAAACCAGCCACAAAAAGACAAAGACTGAATGATTCTACTCATGAGATTTCCAGAGTGCTCAAGTTCAGAGACACAAAAAGCAGAATTGTGGTTGCTGGTAAGAGTTGGGAGGAGGAGAGAAATGGAGAACTATTACTTCATCAGTATAGAGTTTCAGTTTTGTAAGATGAAAGAGCTGTGGAAATTAGTTATACAGCAATGTGCACATACTTAAGTGTCACCAGACTACACATTCTAAAATGGTTTTGGGGAGCCAGGTGCGATGGTGCACGCCTATAATCCCACTGGCTCGGGAGGCTGAGGCAAGAGGATCGAAAGTTCAAAGCCAGTCTCAAAAACTTAGTGAGGCCCTAAGCAACTCAGCCAGACCCTGTCTCTAAATAAATAAATAACAAATAATAATAATAATAATAATAATAATAATAATAATAATAATAAAGGGCTGGGAAGTGGCTCAGCACCCCTGGGGTCAATCCCTGGTACCAAAATAACTGGTTATAAGGGATGGGGGCATAGCTTAGTGGTGGAGCCAAGCTGTGTTTGAGGCCAAAAGTTTATCTCTAGAATGAAAAAAAAGATGATGATAATACTTTGTATGTATATATATTTTACCCTGATTTTAAAAAAAGAAAAGGGGTCTCAGTTTTCTTGGCCCTTTCCAATTCCACATACACTTGAGAATCAACAACTTAAACTATTACATTTTTATTGTGATTTCATTTAATTAGTGGACTAATTTGGAGAAAATTGATATAATATTGACTCTTCCAATCAATAAACTTGTTATTTTTCTTCAAAAAAGAAGATAAAAATAACCATCTTGCCAAGGGTCATCATGTCCCTTGTGCCCACTGAGGTCCTATAGTGTGCCTCATACCTTTTCTACATCAGCTCAGTTAGTCCTCCCAACTGACCTGTGAGGTGGGAATTCAGGCCTCAAGTTGCCTACATACTTCCATAGTCTCTATTCCTCTCTCCCCCCACCTCTTGCCACATGAATAGACTGATCACCTGCTAGAGGAGGAGCCATCAATATGAAGAACTGCTGGTTTGTCCAGCCAACACCATCCTAAACTAGCCAGCGCCTGACCCATCTACAAGTTGACCACAGATATATCAGCAAGTCTAGCACAGGTCAGCCAACCAGGCTCAAATGGGCAGAAAACACTATTGGCACATACTCATGAGCTTAAAAAGTTGTTGTTTCAAGCTGCTAAATTTTGGGATAGTGTTTCACAACAAGGGCTGATGGATTTAGCTACAAAACACTCTATGATCTCCAGGGGATCAACTTTCCTCCCTCCTGTTCCCAAGCACTCTGTAGGTAATCTCTCATTTATCTCAACCTCGTGTTATCATAGCATGAAGATCAATCATATCTCTTCTCCTAGACGGGGAATCCCTCAGAGCAGAGGACCTGACTCCAGGACCCTCGATAGGCACTCATGTTGGTAATCAGCATTTGGGCCTGGACATGCGGTGTTATCAATACACCCACTGACATGGGATGCACACAGCATTTCACCACCCTGTGCACTTGAATTTCATTTGTTCATTCACAGGCAGAGATGGATCCTGTAGTTGGGGAGCTCATAGCTCAATTCATAAAGAATGAATTGCAGCCAAAGGAGGTAAGTTCTTGGATGTATAGCATGGAACTGCAGAATAGTGTTGGGATTGCCAGTGTGGACTTTGGCATCAGAAAAGCTATAAGCTCAAGTTCCAGCTTTCCCACTTACTTGGGCAAATTGATGAACTGCTTTGTGCCTTATGGTAGCTTAAGAATGGGATCTTTTATGCTAATTCTTCGAATAATGCTAATGAATGGTAAGTTATAGTATTATTCCTAAGATTGTTGTTATTATTACATCAGTAGAACAAAGGATGGAAATAATAATAATAATATTAGAAGTCCATGATTTCAGAACCCTAGGGCTGGGTATGTAGCACTTGCTTACATGCCCAAGGCCCTGAGTTTAATTCTCTAGCACCATACACATGCACAAAAAGAAAAAAAAAATCTAAAATCTAAACTCCTTATAAAGCAACACCAACGTTTTCATTCAGAGGCAAAACCTCACCTGACCTGATGTGAAACTATTTATAATCTTCTTTCAACATGTGACTAATCATACCTTTCCTGGAGAATCATTAATGGGTTTTATTGTGAGGAACTGCTTCATGTTCTGCTCAAGCTCTTTTATAAAATATGGTCTATGAACTTTTTATCTTTTATAAACTCTGAAAAATTCTGAATTTCAGGGCAAATCTAGCCCTAAGCTACTGTCTGCAGCACTTGTTGGTAGGGACTCATTCAATCTAGGTGTCTCTTCTTCCTGGTGGGTGGGGCAGGAGGAGGGGAAGTTCTGTGGGGAGGGGGCAGTCCAGCTGAGTCTTGAACCTGAGTAAAGATCAACCATAGGAGTGAGGCAGGAGAAGCATTTTGGTTGGCTGCAACAGCCTATGTAGAATTTGAGAGAATAAGGATGAAGGGAAAAAAAAGAAAAAGAAAAGCTAAAAAATGAAAACAAAAAGGGTGGAGAATGGCAGAGTACTTGCTTAGGGTGCTTGAGGCTGTGGGTTTATTCCCTAGCACTATAAAAGAAGAAAAAGAAAAGAAGAAGAGGAGGAGGAGGAGGAGGAGGAGGAGGAGGAGGAGGAAAGAAACCAAGGACTGAATTTCAGAACTGTATAGCTGGAATGGGGAGGAGGCTGGGAGGTTTTGCAGAGGCTGGATCACTGAGGCCTTGTGTGTACAGCTGAGGAGTTGCCAGTCCATCCTGCAAGCAATATGGAGCTGTCGGTTCTAGCAAGGGAAAGAACAAGGTCAGGTGTGTGTTTTAGGGAGACCCAGGTGGGCTAGGTACTCTTCCAAGTGCCTTGCTGAAATCCAGAATCTCTCTGCCTACAGCCTCCCCCAATCCACCCAGACCACACATGGAAATGAGGCTGCTTTGGCATGGCTTGCCTGGCACAACTCAACTTCTAGAAAAATGTATCTGTAAGAATCGATCATGTTGTGGCAGGAAACCAACAAGGAAGCAGGCAAGTATGGCTTTGAGGAGTCGGTAAACAAGGTTCTGTGGGCAACCTCCAACCATAATTCCTGCTGCTGTCCCTCAGCTCCCGTGGCATCATGGCTGAGCTGGTCCAAGAGTCGGGCCTGGCCGCGGAGGGGCTCACAGCTCAGCTGCTCCTGGTCTCCGCTCCACGACGGCTGTCACACGCGCTCGACAGCACCCATGTGCAGCCCAAACAGACACTGTTCACTTCTCGAGTTGGTTTCAAATTTTGCTCTTTTTATTTCTGTTTTTCATTTAGATTTTTTGGCTGGTTCAAGTTCGACAGGCAATTTCAACACTGAGATTGAAGGGAGAGAAAACAGCCTGTAAAAGAGCAGAGGATGGGCGTGTGTTGTGGTGTTGTTCGTTTTAGAGAGGCCCTGGGAAGGCACATCCACGAATTGAGTCTATCAGTCAGGTCCTTGGTTTATGGCTTGTGGCATCCCACTGTCTCCATCCTGCATGGCTCCCCCAGGGTTTTGGGTCCCCCACTCTTAATCCATAACCCAGGCCCTACCCCCAAGGCATCTACTCTGTGTATGTAATGTGTGCCTTTGATCCATCTTCTACATCTTTATTCTGTAAATACAGCATATAGCATCACTTCAAGTGTGCTTTTTAACATTTGTGGAAGTGATGTCATGTTCTACATTCAATTCTTCTCACTTTTGATGTTATAAGTAGAAGGAAGTCATTACCTTTGATTGGTACACTATTTCATCTCATGCATTGCCCATATTTTATTTATCAGTTTCCCTACCAATGGATCTACAGATCTGCTTCCACTTCTTTGTCATTTTAAACAATGCTGCAACAAACATCCTGTACTTGGCTGGAACATAAGCCCTACCATCCATGGACCATGGAGTTGACTTCTGCTTCTGACACCTGTTCTCTGTGTGGTCTTAAACCTCTGCTCCAACATCTGTTAAAAAAAAAAAATGATAGGGTATTGGGAATAACAACTTTTTCTTATTAGCAGGAACTTCTCACTACACTGCAGCAGCCCAGTGATAGCAGACCCACGTCTGCCTTCTTTGCTGTTCTGTCCCTAGCCTGGCTCAAAGTAGGTGCTCAATAAATATGTCAGGAGCAAAACAATTAGTTTAAGGATCATTTGAGATTCTGCATAGAAAAGAGCCTGGGAAATGCTAAATGTGTAGATGCAAATGTGAGTTGCCCTTATTTGCCATTATTTAAATAAAATTAACAATTTATAATGCCAACAGTTGAATGTATTTCAATGACAATAATACCAGGGCTGGCATTCTGCACGTGTACCAAGTTCTTCTCCCTCTACCTGCCTTCCTTCACATCAGGAAATGCTTTCTGAAGATTAATCGAGTGGATCTGGCTTGGGATTGGGAAACATGGGACTGGCCCGCCTGGCCGAGGTGGGGAAGCCTAATTGTTCCTTTTAAGGCGGGTGGCCAGGGTCACTCATCATCCAAAAGCCTTCCCTGAGCCACCTTGTCCTATAAAACACGGGTAATGCTGTGCACCCAGCTCGCTAAGGTGTTGTGAAGATTAATTATGGCTTGTAAAGGGCTTTGAAGATGAAAAGTGCTTGTTATGGAAATAAATGACTGGAGACGCAAAGCTTTCTTCAAGCCTTCTCTGCCTTCCTGCCTTGGCTCTGCTGTTCTTGACTTCCAAGGACCCCGGATGAGTTCAGAGGTGAGGATGACCTCCTGGCGACTCTTGTGGGAAGCAAAGGCTTAGCGCAGACTTCCTTGAACAACACAGAGACATGTGACTCCTTGCTGCTAGTTTTAAAATTTAAACTCCTGCTCTATTCCCTAACTAGCTGAGCTAAGCTGGTTCAAAATACATTAAACAGATTCAGCAATGGGGTGGTGAAATGTGTTTCCGGTACTGAGCTTTTTGCTGCCAAATTTAATTATTCAAATTGGTTTTTAAAATTGGGTTTTTTCCCTCCCCCCCACCCCATGTCTTCCCAGATTTAGAGGTATTTGAAGTGGAGGCAACAGAAGCCAACTGTCTTCTACGGCAGAGTGGGAAAAGTATAGATGTGGGTATCAGAGGGACACAGGGTCAGATGGGAGCTCAACCCCTCACCAGCTATGGGCAAGTTATGTTATCGCTTCGGGCCTGGGTTTCCCAATCTGTCCACTGGGGACTGGGGGTAATAACAACCCCGTTAGAGTACAATCCCTACTTGACAAATAAGAACTCCAAGTATAGAGAGGTGACATGTCTTGCCATGATCTTTCAGAGGGAAGGTAATGTGCCACGATTCGGATATGCATCTGCCTGATCCTGGTGGCCCACAGGTGGCCTCAGCCTTGAACCTTGGATAGAAGCTGTTTTCATTTATTTATTTTTACGTTTTGGTGCTGGGAATGGAACCCAGGGCCTCACCCAGGGCTAAGCACACACTAGGTCATGGAGCCACACTCACTGCCTGGAAGCTTGTTTTCTAAAACTGGAACCTGCAGTAAGTCCCAGTGTAGGCAGAGAGAGAAAGACGCCCAGTGGAGCATTGTTGCTGGGTCGAGGCTGCCCCTGTGCCCGGAGTCGTTGGCATTCCATATGTTCGCTTCTCACTTCCTGCTCATGTTAACACTAGCTTGCCCACTTAGGGAGTGCTGGCTGCACGGTGGGGCCAAAAATGTCCTAGTGGCTTCACGGGCTTCTGACCCCTGGAGGTCCTTCTACAGTTGGAGGGGCTCAGGGCTGTGGAGCCTTTCTCTAGGTCAAGGCTCAGGAGTCTTACCTTTACTGCTTTCAAGGTCAGCCTGGCTAGATCCCTCCTGGAAGCCAGGACCTCTACTCATTCATTCACATCTTTCCACCCTTTCTTTCAACAAGCATTTACAGAGCACCTACTATATTTTTGAATGCAGGTGAATCACAGTGGCCCAGTTGATGTTTACCACCCATCAGGTTCTGAACTTTCCAAGCATCATCTCCATCATCAAAACTTACAACAGTGCTTTGATGTAAATATTAATACCACCATCATTATACAATTGATGGAAAAAGACTCAGGATGCAAACAAGTGCCAGAAGACAGAATAGAACCCAAGTTTTTCGGACTCAACTTCCTAGGCTCTTAAACATGACAATATACTGCCTCCTTGAGGACATGCACAGTATCTCATTCACGTCTTATCCTCAGCCCCCAGCATAGTATCCAGTAGGTGCTCAATAAATGTCTGCCATTGGATGCATAAGTGAAGTGCTAGATATTTGCTAATATAGTACTCCACAGGGTTTGCAAGATGATTTTTCACCTCTGACTGTCTTTTGAGTTAGGTATGGGATGCAGGTTTTATGTTTCCATCTCACAGATGAAACTTGCCAAGATAAATAACTTATTTGGGGCCATGGAAAAAATAAGATGCAGCACTTGGATTTGACTCTAAACTAACCTCCCAGAGAAGAAACACACAATATGGAGCTGCAGGGCCGAGGAGTGTCTCTCTGGTTGAAAAAAATACGGATACTCCAAAGCACTAGTGCTTAGGCCAAGATCATATGCCCAGCACATGTTTTTCTGAAAACATTCACATCACTTAACACCGCGGGTGTGAGGTTTCAGATATTAAAATTATGAAAAAGCAAAGCAAGATGTGAGATGCAGAGATGGAAAGAGAACAAAGTAAGTTCAATTTTGTCACCACTTCTCTTGAGTACACAGTTCCCTTCCTAGAAGTCTCTCAAGGATCCAACTTCCCAACCTGATCTCATGTCGAATGGTGTAGCTTGTGGCCGGGATTCATGCTATAAACAGGCAGATTTGGAGATTTGAAGCCAAGTTCAACTCCAGGCTCAGGTACATTCCCATGATGTGACCTTGGATGAGTGTTCTTGACCTCATTGTCTGTATTTGTAAAATGGAGATAAACCACAAGCTTTTTGGAATGATGAACATGTGACTTTTGAACCTCCTTTTTACAACCATAGGAAGTAAAACTTATAAGAGTTGTTAAATATAACTGCTATTCAGGCCAGACAGAGTAAGCAAACTTTTACTATAATAATAAAGCCATCTGTAACTTCAGTGGTTTAACAAAAAAGGATTACTTCTCACTCATGATTCATGTCCATCATGAGTTAACAGGGGAATGCTGTTTGTTGTGGTCACAAAGGGACTCAAGCTACCATCTTGTTTATGGTTATTGTGTCCAATGGGAAAGATGAATTTGGATGGTGTCCCAGTGATATTACATCTTCTAGTCTACATGTGACACATGTCACTTTTTGGTTATAACTTGTGGACTAGAGCATGTCATGACCCTTCCAATCACTAGGGGGCCAAGAGGTGCAAACCTCCTGTGTGTCTAAAAGGCGAGAGATTCAAAAACATTTGCTGAATGGTATCTGTCATTCTTTGAGCACTTACCACATGCCAGGTGTCATATGGAGAGTTTTTCAGGTGTATCCCTTCATACCCTCAATAACCTCCTGAGGCAAGGACTTTTATCCTCAGTTTTTTACTTGAACAACCTGATGCTCAGCTTACCTGCACTCAAAGATGCAAAGCAACTTGTTCACTGCTGTGCAATGAGTATACACCTGGGGAGAGCTGAGAGCCATGTAAGAGGCCCAACTTGTTCCTGTGGGCTGTGTTCTCATGCAGTAAAGCAGTTGTCAAATGAGGTGATCAAATACATTGGTGGAAGAAGATTTATGCATCTGTCCCTTTACCATCTCAGTTATGCATGAGTTAATTTCCATGTTAATGATAAAGGATCTGAGGCTCAGAGAAGTTAATAACTTGTCCAGGGTCCACAGCAGAGGTTGTTCTTGAACTCAAGTGTTTCTGGATCTAAACACTATTTTTTTCTATACCCTTCTGCCCCCCTCCTCCTTATTTTTTAATTATAATTTTTATAGTGATAAAGATAGCACTGAAGTGGGGGCAGCAGGGGGTAAGAGAATCAGTATCAGAGCTACAGTAAAGCTGGGTTTGAATTTGGGCTCTGCTACTTCCTACCGGTGTGACCTTGGGTAAGTATTCTACTTCTCTGTGTCTCAGTTTCTAAATCTGCAACAGAGGGCTGACAATTATCTCATGGGGTTGTTGTGAGAAATAAATGAGGCCATAATTGTGATGGAAATAATAACACATTTTTCAGGGATTTGCTAGGTACAGACACTGAGCTGGACTCAGAGCTTTACATACTTCCTTGTTTTTCTTTCTTTAAAACAAAACAAAACAAAAAAACTTCTTATTTTGCAATAATTTTAGGTTTACAGCAAAGTTGCAAAGATAGCACAAAGAGCTCCTGTGTAGCCCTCACCCAGATTTCCCTAAGGTTAGACCTGGCATAATAACCAAAGTACACTTGTCTAAAGAAATTAATTGGCATGATAATTATAATTGAACTATTTACTTTATTTATATTGAATCCATTTTTCCACTCATGTCCTTTTTCTGACTTGTGATTCAATCCTAGTTGCAATATTGCATTTAGTCCTCATGTCCCCTTAGTCTCCCTGATTTTATTTATTTATTATTCATTTATTTTGGTGCTGGGGATGGAACTTAGGCCCCCCGCCCCACCTCATGCTAGGCAAGCACTCTACCACGGAGCTACCTCCCGGCCCCTCTGCTGATCTTCACGTGCATTCTTTTATCTTCATTTCCCCTTGAGAAAAGAGTGGATCAGGTGATGATGTCACTGGTCAAGGTCACACAGCCAGTAGGTAGTAGAGTTAGAATTCAACTCCAGGTCTGTCTGATTTAAAGCCCAAGACTTTACCATTCATGAAGAAATTATCAGAAAGAAATCCAGTGTTCTGAATAAGATCAGCACACACAGAATAAGCAGCTCAGGGGGTGAACGACGAAAGCAGAGAGAACTGGCTTTACAGGTTTAGAATACAGACTCAGCAGGATCTGCTGGAACCACAGAGCAAGCCCAGGTAATCTGTTCAGTGGGAAGAGACTTGGACTGGTGAAGGCGCACCTGGGGAGTCATGTGAAGGAATCAAGCTAAGCTCTGGATTAGACGCTGGCAGAAGAGGTTCTCCAAAGGGTCCGGCTAGGCTGGCTGCTCCCTGGCAGCAGAGCCCAGGGCAGGCAGGGAATCAGAAGGATAAGGGCCAAAGACAGGGTTGGAATTTGCTTAACTGGGGTTTCCTGGCAGCTACCTATGCCCAGAGCACATAGTGGAGTGGCTGCAATCAAACCAGACAGCAAATTTTGGGCCTTATTCACCACCCAAAGCCTACGTGTTTACCTGACATCTTTTTAAAAAAAATATATATATATATATATTTTAGGGCGGGGGTTTGGCTCACTGGCAGAACACTTGTCTTGCCCATGCGATGCACTGGGTTTGATCCTCAGCACTACATAAAAATGAATAAACAAAATAAAGATATTGTGTTCATCTATAACTAAATTTTTTTTAAAAATTATATATATATATATATATATATTATATGTATATATTAGCTGCAGCAGGTGGACATAATACCTTTGTTTTATTTTTATGTGGAGCTAAGGATCAAACTCAGTGCCTCAGGTGTACTAGGCTAGCACTCTTCCACTGAGCCACAACCCCAGCCCTTGCCTGACATTTTATGTGTCCAAGCTCTATAGAGGGAGAATCAAGAAATAGAATCGTGGTGTTTATTGCTTAAGGGGAAAAATAAGGGATCTAGCTGGGTGCATGTAAAACAGAGGAGTGGCCCCAGATCCTACTTGGCCCCCCAAGCCCTGGGAATCTGGCCCAGGCATGGCTGTTGTAGGACAAGGTTGGGCATGTAGCAGGTGGAATGACCATATGTGAAGTTTGTGCACAAGAGAATGAACTAATTTAACTAATTTGCATGTACTCCAGTAAGAAACTAATCGATTTATTTAAATTTGCCCAACATGTAGGACTCAGGATCATCACTTGTTGATCTGATGGATGGGCTCTAGAAGGTTCTCCCAGGAGAGATTTCTAGTCTGTGGTTGCAGCAGTTCACCACAGTGGCTTGTGATAGAGAACCTGGGGCTGAGGTGTTTAGGCTTGAGTCCCAGCCCACCACCTACTGACTGTCTGATCTTGGACAGGTCCCTTAACTTCATCAGTATAATAGGTATGAAGATAATGGCAGTGTTATCTGCTTCAGACAGTTAGTAGGAAGATTAAATGAAAAAAAAAATTCAGAGTGTTGGTATGAGAATCACATAAGTCTAATGCACAAATGTGTGTGTGTTTTAATCTATTCATCTTCAGTTGGGCTTGATTTTATAATTGAGCCTGATCCCATAGCAGGCACCTCATATGGTTGGTCATTATAAGAAAATGTCCCTGCCTCTTCCCTCCCCAGCCACAATTCTAATGTAAATGTCTCTGTAAATCAGACTTATATGCACGCTGTGTGTAATCTATTACAGAATCTATGTAAGTTAGTTAATATCAACGAGTTGTGCAATCGATATTTTTAAAGCCAAATAACACAGAAGGTCTTAGAGTACATCACAGAGGATAAGGAACAGGTTGTTTCATGTTTCCATTAGAACACATGCATGCGTGAATTCAGGGTTGTGATGTGAAATACAGTTCCTCCAGGGAGTCGCAGTTCAGGGTTTGAAAGCCCTGCTCCAAGGGGGAATGCTGAACAGTCTTCCTCAGCAGAGGAAGGGGCTGGCTAGCTCCCAGATGAGCTGTGCAGTCTACTTCTTTCTTCAGGCTGCTTTGAAGCCTTCCCTCCCACCCGGCCCCACAGGCTTGCACAGTGCCTCATAGGTCTGTGGTTTATATGGGGAGTTCATTGAACAGAGCCCAGACAGGCACTGCCCTGGGTCCTTTACACACTCAAACTTACACAGTCCTCCCCATCAACATATAAAGGAGCTTCTCAGTGAGGTCCCTCTACAGCATCAGCATCCCCTGGAAGCTTGTTGAGAAGCAGGTTCTCAGGCTTCACCCCAGACCTACTGGATCAATCTCCGGGATTCAGTAACCTTGTAGTCACTAAGACCTCCAGGTGAACCTTATATCCTCTCAGGTTTTCCAACCACTGCCATTTGGCAAAATGGCACTGCTTTGCCTCTGGGGAAACTGAGGCTCAAAGACAGAAAGTGACATCTCCAAGATTCCAAGATCCTAACACAGTCCTTATAGTAGCACAACTGTTTGTGCGTCTGTCCCTCCTACTGGATGCTGGATCCTTCTCTACAAGGACAGAGATTAGTATGTTTTTATTTTCCACCGTTTAGTAGAAATCCTGACATATCAAGTGCTCTATGATCCCTGCTTCCTGGATAAAAATCATAAACATCGATTAAGAATCAGCCCAGGTGATTTATCAAGTTCAGATCGGTATAACCACTCTAAGTGGGTGTTGTGGGGTAGGGTAGGAAGGAAATGGTTAACAATTTGATAAAGTTAAAAAAAAAAAAAATCCTCTACTGGTTGCGAGACTTCCCAGTAATGAGAAGTCAACATAATTAGACAAGGCACTAAATTTTTGTGCGGACTGCCAGCTGTCATTCTTCTTGACTAGCTCAGATCAAAGAAACGTATTTTATCTCCTAAGTTATTAGACACGACAGGGCCATTAAGTGGAGATATTGTCATAAGAAATATGTTGCTTGCTTTGAAAATAAACATCTCACCTTTGCTTCTTTTCCTCTGTGAAAAACTGAAAGAAATCGAACTGTTTAACTTGGGACTTTCCAACAATTGAGTAACCCATCACCCCCCACCCCCCAGCAGATCTGGGTTTTAGCTTGAATCTAGCCCCTCCCCCTCCTCTGTTCAAGGATGTCTGCTCCAGGTGTAGGTTGGAACCTTGGGACCAAGGAGACAGCCTGACATGTCTGTTAGCTGCAACCCAGCCCTGCTTCACCAGTCAACTAAACTTGTCACTGTTCCAAAGCTCTGTTTGCCTGGTAGGGAGCCCCCCTCTGCTGGCTCTCCAATGCCTGTTCTTAGCCTTTCTTCATTTCTAACCTGGTTCTGAAAGAGCTCACTCTTCATTTCTACAATCTATAAAGCTGCTTGTCTGGACTGGAAAGGGGGTTGAATTGGTGATGTTGCTTGCCTACCCACCGCCTGCATGGGAGCTGAGGGACTCCTGGGAAGAGAGACTGTGTCACTTAGAGTCCAGGCGGAGAGAGGTGATGCTTGAAAATAGGACATTAAAAGGGAGTTTAGAGCTGGGTGCAGTGGCACACACCTGTGATCAAGAGGCTGAGACAGGAAGAAGATCACAAATTTGAGGCCAGCCTCTACAACTTAGTGCAACCCTATCTCAAAACAAAAAATATAGAACTGGGGATGTGACCCAGTGGTAGAGAGCTTGCCTAACCCATGCTGGGCTCTGATTCAATCTCCAGTGTCCCCCCCCCCAAAAAAAAAATGTTGTTTAAGGAAGAGACTAATTTTGTGTGTGGGCAGGGTTAAGGGATGAGCAAGCACCCCAGGACTAGCAGCAGAGAGCCATTGTTACCCTTAAGTGTGAGAAGTAAGGAGGAGACATTACTGGAACTGGATTGAGTGTCACAGCCCAGCACAGGTGCCACCAAT
This sequence comes from Callospermophilus lateralis, assembly GCF_048772815.1. Taxonomy (NCBI): domain Eukaryota; kingdom Metazoa; phylum Chordata; class Mammalia; order Rodentia; family Sciuridae; genus Callospermophilus; species Callospermophilus lateralis. Next base: position 10,641,928 of record NC_135306.1, read on the forward strand.
ATGACCTGTGGTGTGGCCACAGAGGGAAGCAGGCAGCTTCAGCCACAGTGGATGGGAGTAGTGCCCTCCTCCTTCTCCTCTTCTGCTGGTGCTTCTGATTGGTGGAACTCAACCGGAAGTCTGAGGGTTAGGGAACCTGGCTGAGGCCCTCAGTAGCAATCAGCTTTCTGGGGTACAGAGCAGTGTCTGGGAAAGAAGAGTAGATGTGGGGAGTCAGTGGAGGACATCCAGCACACACTGAAGCCCTGTGACCAAGCAGGTGGACACATCCAGGCAAGACCCACTCAGGATGGTAGAGACCCGGTGAAAGCTATGCTGCATGGATAGGGAGGAAGGCCCCTGTAGAATTTGCCAGCAAGCCATCAGGAATAATGAGGAAGATTTACAAAATGAAACTTGTGCTGGGACCCCACAGTCCTAGTGAGGTTTGTGTGCCCCAGGGAATGGAGGGCTATGTCCTTGAATCGGAAAAACCCAAGTACAACACTGAATTCTGTGATAGCCAGACACAAACAGCCTTGCTGTGGGGACCCACCTGCACCAACCAAGCATAACAGGGGGTGTGCTCTCCTTGCTTCACTGGGTTGATGAAGACCGCTTCTAGCTTTCTAGCTCTTCTGGTCCCTAGATGGTGGCCTGAGCTGTAGGCCCCGAGGCCCACCTGAAGTGCCTCTTTGTGCAGGTGTGGGGCCCTGTTGGCCTTACCCTTCCTGATGAGACAGTTGGGAAGGTCCAGGTCTGACACATGGACACAGGCAAGGGGACACATTCCTCTCCCTGGGGAATCCCACAACTAACTGCATGTGACTGCAGAGGCTGGATTTCTTGACTCAAAAAAGAGGAGACTCAAAAACACCATGCCTTGGGAACCAATGCACTTGTTCTCATTGGTGGGTGAAGCCTGGGACCTCTTCTCATCCTTGCAGCTGAACTTCAGGATTAGGGCTCTGGTTACATTTAAAAAAATAATTAAAAATATATTTTAGTTGTAGATGGACACAATACTTTTATTTTATTTATTTATATATTTTTTGTGGGGTGCCAAGGATCAAACCCAGTGCCTCCCACATGCTAGGCAAGCACTCTACCTCTGAGCCCCAGCCCCAGCCCCTTTGGTTCCATTGTTACAAATGCAGACTCAGTTCAGAGAAAGCATCCTGGGCAGGCTGCAGATTCTCCCTTGCAGGACCTCCCTCATCCCTCTGCTTCCCTGTGGCTCCTTGCTCCAATACAACTTTTCTAACTTCTTACTCTAGCACCCACGGGGCTGCTCTTCCCTCTGTCTGGAATGATCTCCCCTCCAGACATCCACACCATTCATACCTTAGATCTTTATTAAATGCCACCTCTTCAGAGAGCCCTCCCCTAAGCACCCGACCTGAAATACCCCTTCCCAACCAACCCTTCCGCTTCCTTACCCTGCTTTGTTTTTAACACAAGCTGAAATGATCTTGTTTTTGTTTTGCTTGTTTGTTTATTTGTTGACTGCCAGCATTTTGTCTCAGTCTTAGAACAAGTGCATAGCACAGGGTTATAGTTAGTTTGGTTTGGTTTGGTTTTTAAATGAGATGAAATTTACCTAACATAAAATGTTTTTTTATGTTAGGTAATATAGTTGACCCATTTTTCTGGGTTCAGTAATGATCAACTATAATCCTAGTAACTTGAAAGACTGAGGCAGAAGAATTTGAAGTTCAAGGCAGACTCAGCAACTTAGGGAGACCCTGTCTCAAAATCAAAAGGATTAGGGATGTTAAAATGCCCCAGGTTCACTCCCAGCACTTTTAAAAAAAAATTTTAACCATTTTAAAGTGTACCATTCAGTGATATTAGTATGTTCACAATGTTGTGCAATCGCTGTCTCTATTCAGTTCTAAAACACTTCCATCGTCTTCTACGTATTGAGAAAGTCATTCCCCACCTCCTAGTAACCACCAATTTGCTTTTTCTATGAACTTACCTATACTGAACATCCCTATAAATGGATTCAGATCATATGTGACCTTTCCTGTCTGGCTTCTTTCACATAGCATAACATGGTTGAAGCACAGTCATGCTGTGTTATGTATCAGTACTTCATTCCTTTTTTATGACTAAATAATAGTCAACATATATACAGACACAGTATTTTGTCATCTATTTATTTATGAGTCTCACTTCATTGCTCAAGCTGGTCTTGAACTCCTGGGTTCTATCTTGGCCTCCCAAGTGGCTGGGGCTTCAGGTACACACTACTACCAGGCTTCCACTCATTTGTTGATGACATGGTGTTTTTACCTTTTGGTTATTAAGAACATTAATTATAAGTATTTATTTGAGTACCTGTTTTCAATTATTTTGGGTATATATGTAGGAATAGAATTGCTAGATCATATGATAATTCCATATTTACATATTTACATGTTTGTAGAATGAATGAGCAAGTATTATTGTTGTTTGTATTCTTGATAACTTCCATTCTGACTGGTGTCAGATGAAATTTTAGAGTAGTTTTGATTTGCATTTCTCTAATGACTAGAGATGTTGAACATTTTTTCATATATTTGTTGATTGACTGTGTATCTTCTTCTGCAAAGTGTCTGTTCAGTTCCTTAGCCCATTTATTGTTTGGGTTGTTTGGGTTTTTTTTTTTTTTTGTTAATTTTTTTGAGTTCTTTATGTATCCTGGAGACTAATGCTTTATCTGACGTGTGTGTGGCAAAAATTTGCTCCCAAAATGTAAGTTCTATGTTCACCTCATTGATTGTTTCTTTTGCTAAAAAGAAGCTTTTTAGTTTGAATCCATCCCATTTATTGATTCTTGATTTTATTTCTTGTACTTTAGGGGTCTTGATAAGGAAGTCAGGGCTTAATCTGACATGATGAAGATTTTGGCCTGCTTTTTCTTCTATTAGGTGTAGGGTCTCTGGTCTAATTCCTAGTCCTTGATCGTTAATGATTATTTGTATGGGGTCATAGGTGTACACAGCACCTCACAATGCCCAGAGGAAGCTAGAGCACAAGGCAATGTTTCTACCCTCAAGGGACATCCCTCCTTGGCTGCAGATGGGAACAGGCACACATGGGAATCAGAGGGACTCACACAAACCAAGAAGGCCTGACTGGGGAGAGTGAGGTGGGAGAAAGGGGCAGATAAAGATTTCTTTTTTCATTTTCTTTTTGGTACCCATCCCCAGTCCCTTTTATTTTTGTATTTAGAGATATGGTCTTGCTAAATTGCTGAGGCTGGCCTCCAACTTATGATCCTTCTGTCTCAGCCTCCTGAGTCATTGGGATTATAGGGTTATGCCACCATGCCTGGCTTGCAAGGGACTTTTGAGGGGCCTCCATGTGTCCAGTATTACACAGATATCATTCAATCTGCTGAAGAATCCTAGAGTGTATGGATTTTTATCTCTACTTCCAAGTGAAGGGGTTGAGATCTAGGCTCAGTTCAATTTCTTCTGCATTTCCTGAATATTTCCTAGCTGTGAGAAGGATGCTACCACTGAGGGCATACTATACCTGGGCATATTACCTGGCAGAGGATTGCAGGAAACAGAGAATGGGCAAATGGGGGATTGAAAAGAGGAGCTGGGAATTTGGCCATGTATTCTTTACTCTTTTTCTCTAGAATCTTGTCTGACTTGGGAGTTTGGGGTGAATACATGGGCTTTGGAATCGAGTAGTCCTGGGTTCAAGTTCTCCGTTGCATAAGCCCAGAATGAGTCCCTCCTCTCTGAGCCACTGTTTTTTCTCTGCAAAATGAGCACAAGAACCACTTCCCCCCTGGTGGTCCATGTCAAGATTAAATGAAGCAATGCATGTACAGTGTCTGGTGCCTAGAATGGGTCAAGAGTTGCTGATCCACCACCAGAAAGTGTTGAGGAGGGAGGGACAACGGAAGGTAGAGGCATGATTGGTGTTTTTATCCAAAATCACTTAACATTTTAGTGCCTCCGTTTCCTCATCTGTGCAAGGGAGATGATTAATTGTCTTCCTTGTGAGGTGTGAGGATTAAATGAGTTAGTATAAGTAACGAGTTTTGAACAGTGCCTAATACCGGTTTAGCTCTCAATTCTCAATATGTCTCTGCCATTATTAGTTCCTTACCCCTTTTGCCTTTGAGTTGAACCCAGAGGCTCTGCAGAGTGAATCAGTCCTTAGAGGAGTGGGAAAAGTAGTCACAGTGAGAAATGTTTGAAGCTGCAGCAAGCAGAGGAAGGACACCCTGGCCCTTGGGCCCCCAGTGTTTTCTGGGAAGGAGAGGGATGGGCACCATCCCTGAGCCTTTGTTGTTCCCTACAAGGAATCCCCACCCCTAATCCCTGTTCTTTTCCTTTCCAATTAGCAATATACATATTGCACTTCTACTCCATGCCAGGCACCTTGATGGTGGCTGGGTCCCTGTTACCAGGAGCCTTCTGAAAAAACAAAGCAGGTGCCATCTGCTTCTCAGGTTCTTGAATGTTGTCCTGTGGACAGAAGAGAAACAAAGATTTTCTTTGGTGTCCTGTTGAAATCTGAAACCAAACACAGAGGCACCTTGCCCTGACCCACAGCGGCTCATTACTCTGCTTCATTGGGGGTATCAGCTTCAACCTCAGATTTTCTAGAAGACACTAATGGGGTTCAGGATGTGTTACCCTAAAATATGGCACCTTGACATTTGAGAGAATAGCAGAAGCAGGAAGGTCACTCTCTCCTCCCTCTTGTCATCCTACCCTGAGGCAGATAACAGGTTCCTCAACCAAGAGATTACCTCCCTATGCCCAGAAGAAAGGAGTATCCTTATCTCCAAGGACACAGAAATTGCAGGGACTGAACAGACAGGCCTTGCTACATTCCCCTTAGTTTATTACCATCAGATTGTCCTCTTTTGTCCTCCAGACACACATCTCCATGACTGTCCACTCTTCATGAAATCTAGGCATAAAAATACATAGTTACTAGCCAGACACAGTGGCAGTGTGTCTGTTGTCCCAGCTACACGGGAGGCTGAGGCAGGAAGACCACTAAGCCCAGGAGTTCTAGACCAACCTGGGCAACATAGTGAGACCCCATCCCAAAGTCTAAGCAAAAAGTAAAAATATCCCCACATTTCCCTGTTTCTTTGTGTCTCCATTCTCTTACAGAGGGAGTGTGTCCCGTAAACATATAGCACGTCTGTATGCTTTTCTCTTGTTAATCTCTTTCATTCCAGATGCCTCACCATGAACCTGGGGATGAGAAGGAAAGACATATCAATTTCCTTATGACTCCATTGACAGTCCCTTCCAGAAGTCAGAGCCCCTCTCCTGTGTTTGCTCAGTGTCCTGAATTTCTCCCTCCTCTAGCTCTTCATGCTTTGTGGTCATTGTGATTTTTGGAATCATTCCTTCCACTGGACTGCAAATGCCATGAGAGCAGGGGTTTTGTCTCTTTTCACTTTTATACCCCCATCTCCAAATGCCATGCCATTAGAAAGCCTCCAATGGAAACACTGAATAAGGAAATGGCAGAAAAGAAAGCATTCTGCGGGGAAAAATTCACATACACTAAGAATCTTGCCTTTCTTCTTGAATAGCTGATATGAGAGCAGAGCTTTAGCAAACCAGGTTAGCTCAACCTTTCTGGGGCCAAACCAAGGAGAGGGAGGGTGATTATTTTTTTCTCCCCTACTTGTTGCTTGGGGTGCTAAAGGCAACAGCACTTTCCTGCTGGGCCCAGGAAGGACGCCTCTCAATATGCCTCTGTTGTGGCCTGGGCCCCCATAGTTCTGTTCTACTGTCTGGGGTTTCATTCACCCTCTCATATCTGGGTCCCCCCATCCCTGACTTGACACTTGAGAATTCCTTTCTGTCTACCTTGGTTTTGTACAAAGTGCATCATCTCTCCCAGAAGGGCCCAGAGACTTGTCTCCACTCAGCTGCTGGAGATCTTGGGCTGAATTGGTAGCAGGCCCCCACTAGGCCCCCATACCTCCTGTCCTAGACCCCAGTATGGCTTTGACTTCTTTTTCCAGAAACTGCACTGGCTGGGCCTGGTGGGATCCTATGATAGTTCCCACCAAACTCCCAAGTTGACTGCAGACATTTGTGCTGTCAACAGAATTGCAGAAAATGCAATTCATGTTGTTAATGAGCAGCTTGTTTGGGTAAACAAACCAGGTGAGGTGAAAAAAGTGATGCTCTCCAGCAGGAAACACAAGCCAACATTAGCCAGATGGAGAGCCGCGCACTTCCACGTGTTTCCTATTCAGGAGGCTCTGGGTGGCTGGAAGGGACATTCCCGTGCTGCTAGGGAGCTAGGACTGTGCACACCTGCCTATCCTGGAGAAGAGCCACCTTGTGCCCAGCATCACCCTGAGTCTGGCACTGTGCCTCATGTCCTACCCAATTTTTGTCTGCTTTATGCTGGGTTCTCATAGTCCCATGTAGTGCATGTCAGAACTGGGGAAACTGAGGCTCTAAAATAGGGAGAGGCTTGCCCAAAGTCAGGATGGTGAACTTGAACCCAGGTCACCCTGACTCTTCAACTCCATGGTCTCACCACTAACCCGCAGAGTCCTCTCTGCCCGCCTCCCACCTCCTCAGCACCTCACTATCTAATGGATGTCTGTGTCTGCCACTCACCACTTCCTCCCTCAGACTATGTGGTTGAGGAGAATTTGGACTTCTTTCCTCTTTGGTCAGGGTGATACGGTGATGCAGTTTTCTAACAGTTATACAGGTAGATCTTTGACCAGATTCTCTATAACAACAAAACTCTGTGTGTGTGTGTGCATGTGCATGTGTGTGTGTGCGCGCACGTGCATGCATCTACCTATTCAACCAAGAGGAACTGACTTATCCTTGGGAATCAAAAACTTAGGGGCAATCTGTACACGTGGAAAAATGAGAATTCATAACCATTTGAATCAAATGTATGATATGTCAAGATCATTGTATTGTCATGAGCAACTAATAAAAAAACTAAATAACCCCCCCCCCCAAAAAAAAAACCTTAGGGGCATTTGTAATCCTCTCATCATAAACAGACTACACACTACACATTCTGTTTTGTTAGCCTCAGACCACGCAGGACAACATAAACCCCACCCCCAATACAAACGGATAGGGCTGCATCTGACAAAAATAAATGGTTTGGGTAATTGCAATGGCTAAATCTGTCCCCCGTGAAGACAGGGCCACAATATTAGAATGCCATGAGTTATGTTCACCTTAGCATTCAAGAGTAAAGAGTTCATTAAACTGTCATTGGCCACATAACCAGCAGGAGAAGTTGGGACAGACAGCTTGGTTTTAGCTGCCCAGAGCACACATGCTCTGCCCCCAGATGAACACTGTATGGTGTCTGTGTGCATTTTGCCCTAGAAGCAGAAATCAATGACTCTGACTGCTATTAGAGAGACAATCTGGTTGGAGAGGCTTGCTGTGAATGTAGCCCCCATTCATTATTGAACTCTTTACATGTATTATTTCTTTTTTACTACAAGAAAACTGAGGCCTGGAGAGGAAAAAAAAAAACTATCACAGAAGTGAGCATGGTTCATGCTGGGATTTGAACCATGATCCTTCTGGCTCCAAATCCTATGCACCTAACCACCAGGCTACCCTGCCCTCCTACGCAGGGCCTTCATCATGGGGACTACCTGTTTTTGAGGGGCCTTTGTGTCATGCCCTGTGGATGATTTCACTTTGTCCTCATCACATCCCTCTAGGGCAAGAAAACTTCTCTATCTTGGTTTAACAGCTAAGGAGATTGTTGCTTGGAGGGGAATAGGAAGGGACTTGCCCAAAGTCCCCCTGGCTCCAATGTGCCCAGTGTGTGTGAATGAAGGGGGTTTTTCTGTTCTGCTATGCTGCCATCCAGCTAGCGACACAAGCTCAGAAGCAGAGGAACACCCATGAGCAGTGCCTTCGCTGAGTTCAGAAGCGTCTCCACTGAGCAGCTCAGGTTCTTTCATGTAGGTGGAAGTCTTTCCTTTGAATGAACCAATTATGTTCAAAAACCACAAAAAATTATGCATATTAGCTAATGAGGATGCTATTCATGATATTTTTAGCTTGGGGGTGGGGTGGGGGAATATGGAGAGCTTGGTATAAATTGTTTTGGAAGAGGCAGCTTGGGAATCAGATAGTCCTTAGCATAATAAGCCCCAGCTTTTACCGCTTTAGGCTGGGTGATGGTGCGCGCGCGTGCACAAATCACCTCCCTCTTTGAAAGTGTGTATATAGTTCTGGACCTTTCAGGGGTGTTGTCAAGATTGAAAATAGCTCTTCCTGTAAGCTGCCTGCAGGGATTTGTGAAAATGGTTCACTATTCACTTGACCCAGAAAACCCTACATGATCATGAAAATCAAGAGGTTCAAATCTTTGTGGTCACTTTAAGAATGCCTGTGAAACTGCCTAGGCCATCAAGGCTATGCATATCTGAAAAGTCACAAAGTATCTGAAAGATGTTACTTTAAAGAAGCAATGTGTGCCATTTTAGCCTTAAAATGGTCCATCTGGGGATATGTGCAGGCCAAACAATAAAGCTGGACACAAAGTTGGTAGCCCCCAAAAGGTGCTGATTTTTGGCTGCACGTGCTGAACAATGCAGACAATAATGCTGAGCTTAAGGGTTTAGATTATATTCTCAGGCTATAGAAATTATCCAGGTGAACAAAGCAACCAAGATTGCATGCCTGTGCTCTTAGAGCTCACCGTAGGATTACCCCACACATGAGATCCCCTAGCCACATGGAGGTGATCCTCTCTGAAAAGGAATGAATTGTTCCTAACTCAGAAGAGGAGGTCATAGAGGACAGACTGAAGAAACAAATAACATGTAAAAATTCAGCATAAAATAAATAAAAGAAAAGAAAAAAAATGATGATAACATGAGTAAAATGCAACCAGTCATCACCAATTGTGATAATTATGCATTTATCACATATTTATTATCTCTGGGTCCTTAGTATCTACAGCTATAATTATTTTATCCTCATTACTATCCTATGAAGTAAGTATTAGCAGTAGCACCCTGTCCACATGAAGACATTAAATTAAGGGCAGATACTTTGTTCTAATGGGACCAGGATTCAATGTCTGGCAGGCAGTATCCCTAGCCACCAGGTGAGGTTGCCTCTACTGTACCTGGAGAAATTTGACTTTCTCCAGCAGAAGGCAGAGCTCACAGGGAGTTGAATCATTATTTTTAGGAGCCAGGATCTCCCTTGAGAACCTCAGTAAGCCACTTACAAATTAAAAACAACTCTGTCATCAAACTGGGTCAGAATCTTTTCCCTCAATGTCATGGCCACTCTGGCTGATCAGTAAAAACTCTGCCTAGAGCAAGAAGTCAGATTGCTGGGATCTCAATCTCTACTCAGATGTTGAGTCAACTGTCATCATTCATGATGTGTGTCTGGATTGGCCAAGTGAGAGAAATACTTGATTAAAACTTTAGCATTCAAACAATTAAGTTTTCTAACAACTAAAACAAAAATGGCTACCTGCTTAAGAGAAGGGGTAGTCCAAATAAATGAGAAAAAATAATTTTATATGGTACATGTGTGCATGTGTACACACACACACACACACACACACACACACACACACATATATATATATATATATATATATATATATTTTTTTTTTTTTTTTTCCCAAAATGTCCTGACAAGTAGAGTTATTATCCAAAATGGGTGAAGAAGGGTCAAATTCAATTCAGCTGGGAATACAATGCATGTATCTGAGGTCGTCGTTGAAATGGTTGACTATTCACTTGATTGTTTTCTGTTTTTGCAGTGCTGGGGATGGAACCCAGAGCTTTGTGCAATGCTAGGCAAGTGCCCCACCACTGACTTGCATCCTCAGCCCTGCTATTCATTTGAAAGGAGAAAACATGTGCAGGAAGGAATGGCAAGGTGATGAGCAGCAGAGGCCAGAGATTTGAAGATGGGGAAAAGCAGGGGGCCAGGGAGCAAGTTCAAGAACACAGAGGTCCTTTTACAAAGTGTCCAGCATAAGCCATCAGAGGGAAATTGAAGAGGATGTACCAGGCCAGATTCTGTGCTGTTTAATTTACACACACTTCTTATTACATCCAGCACCAAACATAGAGCACCAAACACACAGTAAGCCCATGGGAAATGCTTGTTGAATGCTACACTGCAGGGCCAGGAGAGGAAATGGGCCTTCTCAGGGAACAAGAAGGAGTCCTAAGCACAGGACCTGGCATAGAGGAAGGAATAACTATTTACTGAATACTAAATATATAGCAAATGTTTACATTCTTTATTTCCTTTTATCTTTAGGAGGTATTAGCATCTCCTTATTAAAGAAGAAACTAAGGCTCAGAGAGTTTTAATGTTCTCTAAGTTCATTCAACCTGGGTCTGCCTATCTGTATTCTCCTCGCAGGAGACCCACAATGCACTTTGTTAAATATGAAAGGCAGTTAGCCAGGCTTGGTGACACAGGACTGTGATCCCAGATACCCAGGAAGCTGAAGCAGGAGGTCACAGACTCAAGCACAGCTGTTTGGGACTAGTCTGGACAACTTAGTGAGAACCTGTCTCAAAAAAAAAAAAAAAAAAAAAAGCAGTAAGTTTTACTGTTAAGAAATCTATTTAATTTGTTAGGATTCTGCATATCCTAAACTTATTTAATTGCACAACCCCTCCTTTCTTGGGGAAGGGGAGCAGTGCCCTTATTAATGAGCTGTGGCTTCTTTCTGCAGAATATAACCACAACACCCAAGAGAATTGAAAACATATGTCCACACAAAAATTTGTACACAAATGTTCACAGCAGCATTAATTACTCATAATAGCTCCAAAGAGAAAACAACCCAAATGTCCATCAACAATATGTTGATCCACAAAACATGGTCTAGCCATCCAAAAGAATATTATTTGGCAACAAAAAAAGAATAAAGAACTCATACTTGCTACAACTTAGATAGACCTTGAAAACATGCTAAGTGAAAGAAGTCAGAGGTAAAGATTTATGATTTCACTTATATGAGGTCTCTAGGAAAGGCTAATCCATAGAGAAAGGAAGTAGTTCATGGTTGCCAGGGATTGGGGAGATAGGAGGAAAGGTGAGCAACTGCTAATAAGTTCAGGGTTTCTCTTTGCCACGATGAAACTATTTTGGAATTATGTAGCAGTGATGAGACTATAGTAAAAACCACTGAAATGCACACATTAAAGTAGTGAATTTTATGGCATAGGAACTACACCTCAACTTAAAAAAAAAAGAATATGATGACAATTTAGTGGATTAGGAACAACAGATCACTGATCCTGGCCCAGATCATGTGTTCTCCCACTTTATAATGAATAATTAGGGGGCATCAGAACTGTCTGGGGGTGCTGTCCTCTCTTTTTAACACAGCCCCCTCAATCCTAAGTAGGAAACCCAGATGGGAAGACAAGCTTGGAAACTAAGGAGCATCAAACTGTCAGATGAGGTGGAGTCATATGCTCTGTGGGACATTTTTTTTCCTGTTTAATCTTCTTGGACTATTTTTTTTTAAATTGTAGATGGACACAATATCTTTGCTTTTATTTGTTTATTTTTATGTGGTGCTGCAGATCAAACCCAGGGCCTCACGCGTGCAAGGCAAGAGCTCTACCACTGAGCTACAACCCCAGCCCAGCTTGGTCTATTTTGACATCAATCAAGAAAGGCCAAATTCCTAAACCCCTTTTTCACCAGAAGTCTTCAGTTCCAACAATTGATTATGCCATGTACTTGGCACAGAGGTCTCCTTTTATTTGTTTGACATCAGATTCACCTAGGTTTAAAGGACTAACAAAAAAGATGAGTCATTGAATTATGGGATTTTAGAACTTGAAGGACTTTGGAGAGAAACAATCTGGTCTGATTCTCTTACTTTGATTATGGGGAAACTGAGGCCAAGAGACATGTAGTGTCCTGCCCTAGGTCACAGAGCCAAGCATGACTGAGACAGCTGGCTGTCTTGCAATATCTGTCCTCTCCTTTTTTTCCTGGAAATGTCACCTCTCCCTTCAGCTGTGCACATGATTATCTGGAATAAAGACCATATTTTCTAGTGAAATGTGGTTGCATGACTAAGTTCTGACTAGTAGGATGAACAGGGAAGTGGTGTGAGCAACTTTTGGGAAGTATACTTCGAGGTCAGAGGTTGGGGTGGAACATGTTCTTCTTTCTTCCTGCTGCTCAGATTGCAGATTAGAGCAATGGAGTTCAAGCAGCCATCCTGGATCATGAAGGGGAAGCTGCATTTGTAGGATAGGAAAGCAATAATGCAGAATTCTGGGTCTCTGATAATTATGGAATTGTCATTACAGCTCTGGAATGCTTATGTGAAAGAGAAATGAACTTCTATTTTGTTTGGCCACTTTTATTTCAGTCTTCTGTCTTTTATAGTTCAATTGAATTTTAAATGACACAGAACGTAAACAATAGAGTTGGGTTAGGAACTCAAATCTCCTAGATCCCAAGCACAGAACTATATTTTATTATGCTTATTACCATTAATAATAAATGTCAGTGTTACTGGTATAGTTCATGATAGAGCACATGCAAGTGAGAGGTCCTGGATTTGATTTCTAGCAATGCAAACAACAACAACAACAACAAATAATAATAATAATAATAATAATAATAATAATAGTCAAACTGTGCTAAAGGCTTTGAATATAATAGTTGCCATAAATTAAAAAATTTTTTTTTTAGTTGTCAATGGACACAATACCTTTATTTTGTTTATTTGTTTTTTTAATGTGGTGCTGGGGATCAAACCCAATACCTCACACGTGCTAGGCAAGCCCTTTACCACTGAGCCACAACTCCAGCCTGGTTGCCATCAATTTTTGAGTGTTTGTTATATGCTGCCACTACTTTAAAAATGTCATTAACTTACTTAATTCCCATGTCAACTCAGTAAAATAGGCCTATTATCATCATCATTTCCATTTTACGGACAAACCACCTCAGGCCCAGAGAGAGTGAATAACTTGCCCAAAGTCATATATGTAGTAAGAGAGAGGTGAAATTCGAACACAGGCAATTTGATTCCACAGCCTGCACTCTGAGCACCTATGTTATATTCTCTCTGTCTTATGATGTGAGCTTCTCACCATCCTTTGAACCCATTTTACAGAGGAGGAAACAGAAGCAGACAATTGTCTAATCATTTGCTTAAAATCACTCTGCTAGTCAGTACTGCAGAAGATCCCAGTCTGTGGTCTCTCCCAAGACCACCCTGCTGTCTCAGAGGCCCACCTTCCACCTCCTACACACACACACACACACACACACACACACACACACACGTGCGCACGCGTGCGCGCGTGCACACACACCACCCAGCAGGCACCCAGACATTTTTGTGGTCAGGATGGCTACAACCTCCTTTGAAAAGCAGCCAGCTCTTTGCCCTCCACCAAGTAACTTTGTTTTATTTATAGTCTCCGGCTCAGAGCTTTTGAACTGGCTGCTCATTCCAGGGAAGATCTTGATAACAACTGTTTCTTGGAGTGGGTTCATAGGAAACAAGGTGAATAAACACCACAGAGCCCCTGCCTGTCTAGCAGAGCTTTGCTCCTGGGGGTGTTTATAGTTGGTGTTGGTGTCTGGGTGCAAAAACTTTGAATTCAAAATGGCAGTTTGAACATTTTCACTTTTTTTTTTTTAATTCAAAAAAGTTCACCCTTTGCCTTCAACACCCCAAGGCATAGGTGAAAGACAAAAATTATCTTTATCCAGAAGTTAACTCCAAAAGGAGAAGTCTCTTCTACTTTTTACATTCTTGCTTTCTTTTCTCCCTGCCTGGCTGGGGGCCTAGGACAAATTTCTGTAGTGACCATGGGATGGGAGTAGGGTGAGGAGACACGCCATGAACTTATGAGGTAACACAGCAGTAGGGATGAATGGCATTTCAGAAATTTGGCAGGGGGGGCGGATAAGAAACAAGAAAAGAAAGATGAAGAAAAGAGAAGCCTAATAAGATAGTGACCCCAGGAGACTATAGTATCTTCTGACTTGTGGCCAAAGGTGTCATCCTTAAGTATGACTGTCTGTCACATGTGCCTGAAATTGTTTGGCCTGAATGTTAATCTTGGCTTCACCAACTGCTAGTTATTTCACCTTTGTTTGTAGAGAGGACAAACTCTCAGGAACATTGTGAGAACTGGCACCTACCAGGCCTAGTTCCAAGAGAGCATTCACTGACCCCTCATAAATGGTAGCTGAAGAGTTGTCTAATGATAGTTATCCTCATTGCTTCCTTTGTGATCCTTCTAGGCCTCATCAGGATGAAGTGGATCAAAGGGGAAGTAGAGGTAGTAGCAGGTTGCTGATGTGGCTCTCAATCACCTTTATTTGCCTTGAGTGAATCTGTCAGGGGCTGTTAGGGTCACATGAAGTTTCAGTATTGGAGCCCTCACAATGACTGATAAAAGAAGCAGAGGTCCTCAAGGGTAGGGCAGAGCTCGGCCACCTTATGGGTCCTGTGATGTCCACAGTTGGTTTTCTTGTGGGTGTGTGGAGTCAGTCTCCTTAAAGGTCTAAGAAAAGAGGAAGAGGCCTTCCTCTAGGATCATTTGGGAGAAGTGGATGGTGTGAGGGAGAAGAGTGTCTGGAAGGAATTTACTGGAAGATATGGGAGTTTCAAAGGGAAAACTTGTGTTTTCATGAGGCCTGAGTGGGGGACATTATCTCTATGTCAAAGCTACTGGGTGAAAGGACTCCACAGGGGAGGCCTGGATGAAGGTCTTTTGGGTGGCCTCGGGGGTCCCCACGATAGGATCAGAGTCTCACGGTTCTGTAGGAGGAGGTTTCTGGAGAAGGGCAGAGCTGCAGAGCTGCAGAGCCACGGGGCCTGCACCGGAAAGCCAGAGTGTGCGCGGGGATACGAGGTTCCCGGCCCGCGGCCCCGCCCCCCCAGAGCGGACTACACTTCCCAGCAGCCACGGGCGGCGGCGGCGCGGGCGGGAGAGGGCGGCGATGTGAGAGGCGGAGGGGGCGGCGCGCGCCGGGCACGCGCGCCAGCGACCATGGCGTTCGCTCGGCTGGCGCGAGTATATTAGCCCCGGGAGGCGGCGGCGACGGCAAGGGAGCGAGCCTCAAGCGGGCGGGCCTCAGCCTGAGGGAAGGGAGGAAGGGGCGGGGAGAGCGCCAGAGGGAGGCCGGTCGGCCGCGGGCGGGCGGGCAGCGCAGCGCCGAGCGGGGCCCGCGGGCCCATGAGGAGGCCCCGGGACCATGGGCTCCAGGATCAAGTGAGTGCGGCCGGGCGGAGCCGAGCCGGGCGCGGGGCGGCGAGGCCGGGCAAGGGCTGCAGGCCTCGGGCCGCGCGGGGACTTGTTGCCGGGACCCGAGGGGCGCTCCGCGTGCCGGCGTCACGCGGGGAGGGGGACGGTTGCCATGGCGATGCTCTGAGGCGTGGGGGCGGGGTGTACGCGGGGTGGAGGGGCGCGGGTGGTCAGGTGTCCCCTCCTCACCTGAGGGCCGGAACGACTGAGATTACGGTTGAGGTGGCCCCCTCCGCGGGTTTACAGAGGGCCCCTGAAAATGGTCAGGCTAGTGTTGGGAGGGCGAGCGGAAAATCTCCGGAAGTAAGTCCCCAAATGGGTGTGTTTGGGGCGCCCCCGAGAGTTGGCAGGTCCGGGAGAGGTTGCCGCTTGGCTGCTTGAGGCCTGCGGCCCCCCCCAGAAGTCTTGTGAGCTTCTTAAAGGGAGGGGCCCCTAGTGGATTGAAGGTCTGGATGGCGTGGGGTGGGGGAGGCCCTTCTCTCTCCTCCTGTTTCACCCTCTTTATCTCGAAAGTCTCCACACAGAAGGGGCCAAAGGCTATGAAGAAAGATACCTACCTCTGTGTTGTAACTGAGCACCTGATCTTGATAATGTTGGAAAGGCCCTGTAATCCAATCTGACATTCCTTCGCTCATTCATCCACCTGGAGTCCCCATTGGGGGCTTAGTTTTCTGGGGAGATGGTTGATCCATCTAACTTCAGAACCCATTGAAACATTGTTGCCCTTCTTCTAGACATAAAGTTGACTTTGGAAAGTGCAACTTTTATATGGTCCAATTTGGGTGTGTTGCTTTGGACTCTATCTCCCCTCCCAGCCAAGTTCTCTTCTGGCCTCTCCCTTCCTCAGCCCCAGAATGTGAGATGCTTTATCTCTAATCACTAAAAAATGTTCACTTCTACTCTGTGACTAATAGAATTGTTTAAGGGCATTTAATAACAAAGTTGACAGCATATGCTTTTCTGTAAAATAGCTTTCACAGGACACTTTAAACTCTTATAGGAAAGTCTATGGAATGTGTTTATTTAGTATATTGAGAACTTTAATAGGGATGTTTGGAAGTGAAGGGCCTCAAGGGCAAAAATCTAATAATTATTCAAATGTTGCATAAATGTTGCATATCATGTGCAGGTGATGTCCATGCAGTGTGACCCTTGCCCAGCTTTGCAGTCACTTGAGTGGTCAGGCTTTTTGTTTACAAAATGTTTAATACATGCCACAGCAGCCCTGATACATTTGCTAAATGAAACAAAAGTTTTTTGTTTTTTTTTTAAATGATAACATGGAATCATTAGATGAGCATACTGTTAATTTTTGTGGAAATGAGGAAAAAAGTTAGAAGCATGCTCTGAACAAGAGCTTGAGAGGATGGAGAGGTTAAAAAAACGTAGTTTGTGAAGTACTAGGATTAAGACACTCCAAATTTAGTTCCTGTTTCTAAGTAAGAGTTGTAAACTTCATTCAATAGCACTTAAAACACTTTTCAAGAGCCACCTTGGAGTCTCAGAGTATGCATGAGGATGCTTACCTTTCTTGTTACAGAAAAGTTCAGAAACTTGCCCGACATGAGGCAGCAAGTGTCAGAACTAGCATTAAAATCCAACAAGCAGAAGTACTGATGACTGGTTGTTAGGTTTCTCTTGCTCTCAACAGTGGCATGTTGACAAATATATTTTTCAAGTATGTTTTGTGGAACCTGTCACCGTACCATCTGAGCATTTGGGCAAGAGAATTTACTAAGGCATGAAATTGTATTAAGCGTGAAATTAGTATGAAGACTAATAGCCTTATTGATCTTAAAGCTAGACTGTTCTGTGGTAAAAAATTAGGCTTGGGAAGTACGTTAATTTGTGGCGAGACTGAAAGAATATGAAAAGAGAAGTTATTGAAAGTAGTTGTGATTTATAGTGACTGTTAATTACGCAACTTCCGCCTACAGCAAGGAATAAGGATGGACAAATGGTGAGGAAAACATCTACTGAGGTGCTGCCCTAGTTGGAAAAAATAGAGCTTTGACTACTACATGTCATTGCATCCTGGCAGGGTAGAACAGACTTTAGGTATTTACTTTTGTATGTGTGTGTGTGGGAAGCTAAATGTGCAGGCTCCCTTGTACAGGACAATGGGAAGGGGACAGACAGAACACTCTGAGGCCCCCCAAGCAGTAGAACACAATGGCTGCCTGTGTTTTCTCTTGTTTATCTCTAATGCCCTGTGGCATTACAAGGACAATATGGACCCAGATCTGGGTTCAAATTGCAGCTTTTTCATGCTAATATGAAACTTTGCACAGAGTACCCCTAGCAACTTGTGTTTCCCTGGGAACAAGGAAATCAACTTTGTGTAGGTTGCAGGATCATTGTGAACAATAAATGTAGTATTAACTCGAATGCCAGGCTCATGTTAACAACTTGGTAATTGTTAATTTTCTTATACACCTTATCAAAGGACTAAACATATGGTCTATTTTATGCCAGAAATGTTAGAGAAAGGTATGTTTCAGGTAATGGAGAAGAAAATTTCAATGATCAAGGAATTAGGCTGTCAATGTGCAGAGTAGGACTTAATATTGTTGCCCTTATTAAAAAAAAGTTGATTAAACACAATGCTTTGTATAATTGTGAAGTTGGTGTTTGTTACATAGTTAGTGCTTAAAGCATGTGAGATGCTAGGCACACATGTTAAGTTTTAGTGCTTGATCAGACTTGATCAGCACAAGCTCTGTGTCAGACACCATGATAAGCTTAACATGAACCATTTCATCAAATCCCCACCACTGTCTAATGGTACTGTTTATTAACCACATTTTTCAAATGAGAGAATGGGAGTCTATAATGTTAAAATTAGGTATCATCCCTAGGAAACTTGCCTTGATGCCAATTCCCCATTACCCGAGTACCCATCTGTATCTACTCCAGGCCTGGGCTGCATGCCCCTCACCTGCCTTTCTGTGCCTTCTTGCATTTAACACTGTCATAGTGCCAAATCTAGTTCCTTGTGTGTGTCTCATCTAAGCCAGACACAAACTGCTTGAGAGTTCTCTGTGTCAAACTCAGTGACTGGAACCTGGTTGTTTAGGAAGAGTTTATGAAATACATTTAAGTGTTTAAGAAATGCATAACCAAATGGATTTTGTGGAAAAAAACAAACAAACAAACAGTTGACAGGCTTCTCAGAAGAGATTGGGACTTAAACTGGAGACTTGGAAAAGGGAGGAGGGAGTCCCCAAAATAGAAGTTATATAGTTTGAAAGTGGTGATAAACACATCTCATTGTTTTCAAGTACAGAGAAGCAGCCTTGGATCTTTAAAAAAAAAAATTTTTTTTTAAATACCTTTGTTTTATTTACTTTTATGTGGTGCTGAGGATCAAACCCAGTATCTCACACATTCAAGGCGAGTGCTCCACTGCTGAGCCACAACCTAGCCCCAGCCTTGGCTCTTAATGCAGATCTTTACCAAGACTCTGAGTTCTCTGATTTGAATGTACATGGAGTTAAAAAAACAATTTGCTATTTGAACCTTTGAGGAAGAATAATTTTTTTATATTTCATAATTTTAAATCCTATTGCCCTGGTCAGGGCAGAACATTCCTTACTTTTACTAGAGTGTATGTATAGCTTGTTTATTTTAATGAGGAATATTAAACCAGATATCTAATTGACAAAGGAAAGACAGGGTCATCAGTACAGAGGTAGCACCCTAAACTAAGATTTTGAGGAAATTTAAGCCAGAGCAGACATTTATCTAGGGGGGATCAAAGGAACAGTGACAACTGACAGTCTTTGACAGGTATGTTTAAATCTTATTTAGTGTTTGAGTGATCTTGGTGGACTGGAATGTGGTTAATATGAAGCAATTTAACTGATAATGTAGACACACAGCAGGAAACTGTGGCAGTTTAATATTGTTTGTGGTGACATCCTAGAAATTGCTTTTAGGCAGCAAGTACAGGAAGTGGGTTGCAAGTAATCGAAGGAAATTTCTAAGTGAGTTTGAAGAGACCTGACATTTATGGTCTCATAGAAATGCATACTTTTAAGATTTGAAGGCTTAGGGACAATACAGGGCAACTGATTTGGCCTTGTGGTGTTTGTTCTGCGTTATCCTATATACCTACTTGTCTTCTGTCCCTGTCAGACTGATCTCTTTGAGGTTAGTGTCCAAGAAATGTATCATTTAATATTCATTCATACCCTTTCTATAGAATAAGAGTGTCAAGCACATATTAAATACTTGATAAATGTTAGCCATTAATACCAAAATTAGTAGAATTGGTGTGCCTAGCATTGTGTTAAGTTCTAGGGTCACAAAAATGCTTTAAAGTTTTCTAAAGTACTAGACACAAATGCAACACAGAAACATTCCCTCCAGACTTCCTCCCTACTAAAAAATCCAAGTATAAGAAGATAATTGCTATGGCGGTACTGTAGCCAGGATGAACAGGTGAGGAAGGGAAGGAGAGACTGTGTACCTTGCAGGAGGTGTTCAAGAAAGGAAGGATTTCTAAGCTGAGAGATGAGTAAGGGTGTGAAAGGGTGAGGGTAGGGTCAGAGAGAGTAGAGGTGGTGAAGGTGGTATCAACAGAGGGAGCAGTACATATGAGGACATGGCATATTAGGAAAACAAGAATGTTACCTTTTATTAAGTGCTAGAAATTATGTTAGGCAGGGATTTTAATGGTGAGCAATACTGATGATGGGTTCCTTATAATGATGCTTACAGTGTGGTAGACCTGACAGATAAACCAAGTACCTTTACATAAAGCTATGTAAATGTGTTATAAATGAAAAAAAAATGCTAAGAGAAAATAATGGGAGTGGCTGTCCTATTTTAGAGTGGTGAGGGATTCACTGTGGATTTGGCATTTGAACTGAAACTTAAAGGATGTAGAGTGATTAGTCATGTCAAGAGATTGGGTAAGACTTTATTTGAGGCAGAGGGTAGTACATACGTAAGGGCCTGGAGACAAGAGAACCCTGGACATGTTTCAGGAACTTACAGTAAGCCAGTGGGTTTGAGTAGTAAATGATGGCAAAGAGACTTGAGGTGAGGTCAGGGAGAGAGCAGGGCCTTATAGGTCATGATAATCTGAAAACTGTCTTATTAAGATGTGATTCACATACTAAAATTTTTACTCTTTTAAAGTAAATGGCTTTTAGTATATTCACAAAAGTGTGATTGACTATCACTATTAATTCCAGAGCATATTCCTCATCCCAGAAAGAAACCTCCCGTACCTGTTAGCAGTCACTCCCCACATCTCCAAGCCTTCTCAATCCTAGTAATTACTAATAGTTTCAGTTGCTGTGGATTTGCCTGTTCTGGGTATTTCATATAAATGGAATCATATATGACCCTTTATGTGTGTAGCTGCTTTCACTTAGCATAATTGTTTCAAGGCTTATCCATATTGTAGCATATATGAGTGTTTTGTTACTTTTCATTGCTGATTAATATTTCATCATATGGATATACCCATTTTACTCCTCCATGAGTTATAGGTATTTGGATTTTTTCCTCTTTTTCACTGGCATGAATAATGTTGCTCTGAAAATTTTGTGTGGACACGTGCTTTCACTTCTCTTGCTTATATACCTAAGAGTGGAATTGCAGGATCATGTGGTAACACTGTTTAAGATTTTGAGGAACTGTTAAAATTGTTTTCTGAAGCAGCTGCACTACTCTGTGTAAAGTGATATTTTACTGTGAATAAATTGTGTAGAAAACATAAAATCAGAGTAGACAGAGTTAGGCTTCTCAGAAGATGTTGGGACTCAAACTGAAGGAAAGGGGAGACTTGGAGAAGGGAGGATGGAGTCCCAAAGGAAGAATAATAGAAGTTATATATGGCTTGAAAATGGAGACAAACCCATCTAATTGTTTTCAAGTACAGAGACGCAACATTGACTTCTTCTTTTTGTGTGTGTGTGGTAATGAGGATTGGACCTAGGGGTGCTTTACCACCGAGTCACATCCCTAGCCCTTTCTTATTTTGAGATGGGGTCTTGCTAAGTTGCTAAGACTGGCTTTGAACTTGTGGTCCTCCTGCTTCAGCCTTCCAAGCTGTTAGGATTACAGGCATGCACCACCACGCCCAGCCCAGTCTTTGACTTCTTAACACTGCTCCAGTGTTTTTTGGATGGCTCTCATTACCAAAGTGCAGGGCAGACATGATATTTCTTGCAGCCTGTCCTGTAGGACAGAAGACCAATATCTGCTTGTGATGAGACTAAGAGTGGAAATGTGATTTCCTCTTCAGTCCTTCTCCCTCTACTGCCATTTCTCCTCTTTCCAGCATCCCAATCCCCACAGGAGTCTGCAGAAAGACCCAGGATGGAGGAATAGAAGTGTGCTTCGAGAATACACACTCCAATATTAGTGCCCGGAGTCAGCCACTTTATTTATTTGTTTGTTTTTACGTGGTGCTGAGGATCAACCCCAGTGCCTCATATGCACTAGGCAATCACTGAGCCACAACGCCAGCCCTGGTTATGGTATTTAGAATGTACTTTGCTTTTAAAGATTCTGTTAAATACAAATCAGTATTTGTATTTAACAGAATCTTTAAAATCAGAGCAAGGATATTCCAGGAAGAGGGAACCCTGCAAAAGTCATAAGATAAAAGGTATAGCTGAAATATAGTATACATGGATTCAGATTATGGGTTTGTGCCATTGGGACATGACACTGTTGAATAGTTGAGTATGAGAAGTACTACAGTCATATTTGGGTTTTTAGGTAGATTACCTGGGTATCAGTAGTTTGGATCAGTGATATCCCTGCCTTGTGTAAGATGATCCATTACAGCATGAGAAATATATATTAGAGCTTACATTTATTTTTATAGTCAACCTTTAAAATTTTGCTTTTAGGTACTGGGGATGTAAGTCAGTGGTAGGGTGCTTCATGAGTGAAGCCCTGATTCAGTCTCCAGCACCACACACACACACACACACACACACACACACGAAAAAAAGTTTGTTTTTGTGTTTTCTAATGTCTGTATTAGTGTAGTAAGGCATTGTCTTTATATGATACATATCAGATGTATACTGTGGGAGATCAAGGCTCAAAGTAAGGTATTAGCGGTAAAAAGAAAAGGGATGGATGGGGCGAGATTTTAGGTAGAATTGACAAAACTTGGTTACAAATTACATGTAAGAGGCAAGAGAAACAATCAAAGATGACCTCCCAAACTTAGCAAAGTTATATTGTAAAGGGGGTATGTGTAAAGTGAGGACTGGTGGTGCAATCAGTTTGCTTTTCTGAAGATAAGTGAAAATTGGAAGAAGGCATTTTGGTATTCAACGAGAAAGGAAAAAATCTTTAAGGGCTCCATGGTGAATGTGTGTGTTGTTAGATAAGTAAGACTAAGGTGGGCTGGATCAAATTGCTGAGGGGAAATCTGTTCATGGTAGATTTAGAAAGGGAGTGAGTGAGACAAAACAAGACAAAACAACTTTTGAACTCACTTTAGCCACAGGAAAGGTTTCAGGGTTGTTGCATTGATCTTGCCCCAGCTGTATGAATAAATGGAAGGAAGGAAATGAATCTAGAGAAGATGCTGTTTGATTCCAAGCAGGCAGTTCATGTACTCCAGGGCTTGAGAGGAGCTAGGATGGGGATGTGGGTTTTAAAAGTTTTGAGTCTTTAGAATTACATGTAATTCCCCTTTGAGTTTTCAATTTGAGCCTCTTTTTTTTTTTTTAATTTATAAAAGGAAGCAAATAAGGTTACTTAAAAGGTGATTGTGAGGATTAAAACAGATCTTGTGTCTAATCCTCAGCAGAGTTGTGACTGCTAAATGGCAGCTATCATGACTATTGCTTGCAAAGGATGAAGCATGCAGTTTTCTTTCTTTTTCTTTTTTAAAGACATTTAGCCTTTCTTAAAAAATATCTTTTTAGTTGTTGATAGACCTTTATTTTATTTGTGTATTTATATGTGGTACTGAGAATCAAACCCAGTGCCTCACACATGCCAGGCAAGTGTGCTACCTCTGAGCTCCAGCCCCAGCATGCAGTTTTCTTAAAACATGAAGGTTTTTTTTTTTTTTTTAAATCAAGAAAGCATTTTTTTTTTGTACTAGTGATTGAATCTAGGGGTGCTCTACCACTGAAATACATCTCACCCCTTTTTATTTTTTGAGACGGTCTCACTACATTGTTGAGGCTGTCCTTGAACTGATGATCCTCCTGCCTGAACCTCCCAAGATGTGGGATTTCAGCCTTGCACTGCCACACCTGGCACAAATGCATTTGTGGTTTGCTTTAATAGTGTTGTAGTTTTCTTTAATACAAACTGCTTCTTTTTAGTGAGAATGTTAGGATGATGTATAGTATATTTTACTGAATTTATTTGAAGATTTGAGATCCTTTATTTTATTTTTTTTAGTTGTAGCCGGACATAATCCTTTTATTTATTTTTATGTGGTGCTGAGGATCGAACCCAGGGCCACGCATGTGCTAGGCAAGCACTCTACCGCTGAGCCACAATCCCAGCTCCAGATTGAGATCCTTATATGTGAAAAATACTATTCCTCTTGTTGGTTGGGGAGAAAGGAAAATAGAGAAGATAAGCATGCAAATAATTAGAATTATAATATTTAAAAACATTTTATACTCCCTTTCATATATATTGGAAAATTTTAATCATATATATTAGAAAATTTTATTTAGTTTTATAAAAGATTTACAACAATGTATTTATTTGTTTAGTTGGTACCACTATTTACTTTTGGCCTTTTTAACATAATTTTTTATTTCTTTTTCTGTAATACTTAGAATTATTATTTTTAAACTATTTTGTATTAGAAAAATTTAAGCATCTATAAAAATAGAATAGAATAGTGAGCCCAGTAACTGTCACCCAATTACAACACTTATTAATTTATGGCTTACCTAGTTTCATTTGTAGGTAACTGATTGTAACTTCCTCTTCTACTCTCCAATCCTGGATTATTTTGAAGCAAATCCCAAATGGCATATCTCATTCTTAAGTATTTCTATGTGTATCTCTAAAAAATACTCCTTAAAGAAAATACAATAATAACTTTATCATACCGAAGAAATTAACAAAAAGTCCTTAATAATATCAAACATATAATTACTGTTTTAAGTTTTTTAGTTTTACAATGTTTTTAAAAATAAGATTTGTTTTTTTTTAATTGGTTATTCAAAACATTACAAAGATTGCAGAATCACATCAGTTACACATCCACATTTTGACATAATACCATAATAGTAACTGTTGTATTCTGCTACCTTTCCTATCCTCTACTATCCCCCCTCCCCTCCCCTCCCATCTTCTCTCTCTACCCCATCTACTGTAATTCATTTCTCTCCTTATTTTTTTCCCCATTCCCCTCACAAACTCTTATATGTAATTTTGTATAACAATGAGGGTCTCCTTCTATTTCCATGCAATTTCCCCTTTTCTCTCCCTTTCCCTCCCACTTCATAACTCTGCTTAATGTTAATCTTTTCCTCCTGCTCTTCCTGCCTGCTCTGTTCTTAGTTGCTCTCATTATATCAAAGAAGACATTTGGCATTTGTTTTTTAGGGATTGGCTAGCTTCACTTAGCATAATCTGCTCTAATGCCATCCATTTCCCTGCAAATTCCATGATTTTGTTATTTCTTAGTGCTGCATAGTACTCCATTGTGCATAAATGCCACATTTTTTTAATCCATTCATCTATTGAGGGGCATCGGGGTTGGTTCCACAGTCTAGCTATTGTGAATTGTGCTGCTATGAACATCGATGTGGCAGTATCCCTGTAGTACTCTCTTTTGAGGTCTTCAGGGAATAGTCCGAGAAGGGCAATAGCTGGGTCAAATGGTGGTTCCATTCCCAGCTTTCCCAGGAATCTCCATACTGCTTTCCATATTGGCCTCACCATTTTGCAGTCCCACCAGCAATGTACAAGAGTGCCCTTTTCCCCACATCCTCGCCAGCACTTGTTATTGTTCGACTTCATAATGGCTGCCAATCTTACTGGAGTGAGATGGTATCTTAGGGTGGTTTTGATTTGCATTTCTCTGACTGCTAGAGATGGTGAGCATTTTTTCATGTACTTGTTGATTGATTGTATGTCCTCCTCTGAGAAGTGTCTGTTCAGGTCTTTGGCCCATTTGTTGATTGGGTTATTTGTTTTCTTATTGTTTAATTTTTTGAGTTCTTTGTATACTCTGGATATTAGGGCTCTATCTGAAGTGTGAGGAGTAAAAATTTGTTCCCATGATGTAGGCTCCCTATTTACCTCTCTTATTGTTTCTCTTGCTGAGAAAAAACTTTTTAGTTTAAGTAAGTCCCATTTGTTGATTCTTGTCATTAACTCTTGTGCTATGGGTGTCCTATTAAGGAATTTGGAGCCCGACCCCACAATATGTAGATCGGAGCCAACCTTTTCATCTATCAGACGCATAGTCTCTGATTTGATATCAAGGTCCTTGATCCATTTTGAGTTAACTTTTGTGCATGGCGAGAGGAGGGGATTCAGTTTCATTTTGTTGCATATGGATTTCCAGTTTTCCCAGCACCATTTGTTGAAGATGCTATTCTTCCTCCATTGCATGCTTTTAGCCCCTTTATCGAATATAAGATAGTTGTAATTTTGTGGATTGGTTTCTGTGTCCTCTATTCTATACCATTGGTCCACCCGCCTGTTTGGTACCAGTACCATGCTGTTTTTGTTACTATTGCTTTGTAGTACAGTTTGAAATCTGGTATCGCTACACCTCCTGATTCACACTTCCTGCTTAGAATTGCTTTTGCTATTCTGGGTCTTTTATTTTTCCATATGAATTTCATGATTGCTTTATCTATTTCTACAAGAAATACCGTTGGGATTTTGATTGGCATTGCATTGAACCTATAGAGAACTTTTGGTAATATTGCCATTTTAATGATGTTAGTTCTTCCTATCCATGAACAGGGTATATTTTTCCATCTTCTAAGATCTTCTTCTACTTCTCTCTTTAGGGTTCTGTAGTTTTCATTGTATAAATCTTTCACGTCTTTTGTTAGGTTGATTCCCAAGTATTTTATTTTTTTTGAGGATATTGTGAATGGGGTAGATTTCCTCATTTCCAGTTCAGAAGATTTGTCGCTGATATACAGGAATGCCTTTGATTTATGCATGTTGATTTTATATCCTGCCACTTTGCTGAATTCATTTATTAGCTCTAGTAGTTTCTTTGTAGACCCTTTTGTGTCTTCTAGGTATAGGATCATATCATCCGCAAATAGTGATAATTTAAGTTCTTCTTTTCCTATTTTTATGCCTTTAATTTCTTTCGTCTGTCTAATTGCTCTGGCCAGTGTTTCGAGAACTATATTGAATAGAAGTGGTGAGAGAGGGCATCCCTGTCTTGTTCCAGATTTTAGAGGGAATGCCTTCAGTTTTTTTTCCATTTAGAATGATGCTAGCCTGAGGCTTAGCATATATAGCTTTTATAATTTTGAGGTAAGTTCCTGTTATCCCTAGTTTTTCTAATGTTTTGAACATAAAGGGATGCTGTACTTTGTCAAATGCTTTTTCTGCGTCCATCGAGATGATCATATGGTTCTTATCTTTAAGTCTATTGATGTGGTGAATAACGTTTATTGATTTCCGTATATTGAACCAGCCTTGCATCCCAGGGATGAATCCTACTTGGTGCACAATCTTTTTGATATGTTTTTGTATACGATTTGCCAGAATTTTATTGAGGATTTTTGCATCTAAATTCATTAGGGATATTCGTCTGTAGTTTTCTTTCTTTGAGGTGTCCTTCTCTGGTTTGGGAATCAGGGTGATATTGGCCTCATAGAATGAATTTGGGAGTTCTCCCTCTTTTTCTATCTCCTGAAATAGATTATGGAGTATTGGTAATAGTTCCTCTTTAAAGGTTTTGTAAAACTCTGCTGTATATCCATCCGGTCCTGGGTTTTTCTTGGTTGGTAGTCTTTTGATGGCTTCTTCTATTTCCTCCCTTGATATTGATCTGTTTAGGTTGTTTATATCTTCCTGATTCAATCTGGGTAGTTCATATGTCTCAAGGAATTTATCTATGCCTTCACTATCTTCTATTTTATTAGAGTATAGGGTTTCAAAATAATTTCTAATTATCTTCTATATTTCTGAATTGTCTGTTGTGATGTTGCCTTTTTCATCCCGTAAGCTAGTAATTTGGGTTCTCTCTCTTCTTCTCTTTGTTAGCGTGGCTAGTGGTCTATCAATCTTATTTATTTTTTCAAAGAACCAACTTTTAGTTTTGTCAATTTTTTCGATTGTTTCTTTTGTTTCGATTTCATTGATTTCAGCTCTAATTTTAATTATTTCTTGCCTTCTACTGTATTTGCTGCTGATTTGTTCTTCTTTTTCTAAGGCTTCGAGGTGTAGTATGAGGTCATTTATTTGTTGGCTTTTCCTTCTTTTAAGGAATGAACTCCATGAAATGAATTTTCCTCTTAGTACTGCTTTCATAGTGTCCCAAAGATTTCGATATGTTGTGTCTGAGTTTTCGTTTACCTCTAAGAATTTTTTAATTTCTTCTTTGATGTCTTCTGTAACCCTTTGTTCATTCAGTAGCATATTGTTTAATCTCCATGTGATGTAGGGTTTTTCCTTTCTCATTTTATTATTGATTTCCAATTTCATTCCATTATGATCAGATAAAATGCATGGTAGTACCTCAACTCCTTTGTAATTGCTAAGCTTTGCCCTGTGACATAATATATGGTCTATTTTTGAGAAGGATCCATGTGCTGCTGAGAAGAAAGTGTATCCGCTTGATGTTGGGTGGTATATTCTGTATATATCAATTAAGTCTAAGTTATTGTATTATTGAGCTCTATGGTTGTATTATTGAGCTCTATGGTTTATTGAGCTCTATGGTTTCTTTATTCAATTTTTGTTTGGAAGATCTGTCCATTGGTGAGAGAGGTGTGTTAAAATCTCCCATGATTATTGTGTTGTGGTCTATTAGACTCTTGAACTTGAGAAGAGTTTGTTTGATGAACGTAGCTGCACCATTGTTTGGGGCATATATATTAATGATCGTCAAGTCTTGTTGGTGTATGGTTCCCTTGAGCAGTATGTAGTGTCCTTGTTTATCCCTTTTGATTAACTTTGGCTTGAAGTCTATTTTATTTGATACAAGTATGGACACCCCTGCTTGCTTCCGGGGTCCGTATGAGTGATATGATTTTTCCCAACCTTTCACCTTCAGTCTGTGTATGTCTTTTCCTATCAGATGAGTCTCCTGTAGGCATCATATTGTTGGATCTTTTTTTTTAATCCATTCTACTAGCCTATGTCTTTTGATTGGTGCATTTAAGCCATTAACATTTAGGGTTACTATTGAGATATGGTTTGTATTTCCAGCCATATTTGGTTATATACGATACTTAACATGATTTGTTTTTCCTCTATGCTTAGTTTTTCCTTTATTGTACTACCTCCCGTTGTTGGTTTTCATTGTTATTTTTCATTTCCTCTTCCTGTAATGTTTTGCCAAGGATGTTTTGAAGAGCTGGTTTTCTAGCTGCAAATTCTTTTAACTTTTGCTTATCGTGGAAGATTTTTATTTCATCTTCAATCCTGAAGCTTAATTTCGCTGGATACATGATTCTTGGTTGGAACCTTTTTCTTTCAGCGTTTGAAATATGTTGTTCCAGGATCTTCTAGCTTTCAGAGTCTGTGTTGAAAGATCAGCAGTTATCCTGATTGGTTTACCCCTAAATGTAATCTGCTTCCTCTCTCTTGTGGCTTTTAAGATTCTCTCCTTATTCTGTATGTTGGGCATCTTCATTATTATGTGTCTTGGTGTGGATCTCTTATGATTTTGTATGTTCGGTGTCCTGTAGGCTTCTAGTATTTGGATTTCTTTTTCATTCTTTAAGTCTGGGAAGTTTTCTAGTATTATTTTATTGAATAGATTGCTCATTCCCTTGGTTTGGACCTCTGTACCCTCTTGTATCCCAATAACTCTTAGGTTTGGTTTCTTGATGTTATCCCATAATTCTTGGATGTTCTGCTCATGATTTCTTAACATTCTCGCTGAGCTGTCTATGTTCTTTTCAAGTTGAAAAACTTTGTCTTTGTTGTCTGAAGTTCTATCTTCCAAGTGTTCTACTCTGCTGGTAATACTCTCATTTGAGTTTTTAATTTGGTTTATTGTTTCCTGCATTTCCAGGATTTCTGTTTGTTTGTTTTTTATATCCTCTATCTCCCTATAGAGTTGATCTTTTGCTTCTTGGATTTGTTTATGTAATTCATTGTCAAAGTGATTTTTCATTGTCTGAATTTGATGAATAATGTCTTCCTTGAGACTCCAGATCATCTGAAGCATGTATATCCTGAACTCTTTGTCTGACATTCCATCAGCTGCAGATATTACCTCATCTAATGTTGAATTGACCTGTATTGTTTGTGGTCTTTTCTTTCCTTGTCTTTTCATACTGCTCATGATTCTTTCTAGCTTTGTGAAACTGTTGAGCTAATGTTTTTCCCCTTATATATTTGTATTGTTCTTGAATAGCTCCAAAATCCCTCTTTTGCGGAGAAAGACAATGTTAACAGATCCCAATATCAACAGTACATTATCTAAGGACAAGTTTTCATTATTAATACATTTATAGTTAGATTCTAAGACTATAGATATTGGATTTAATTATTACTTAAGAATATATTCCTTAGTTTCATAAAAGGCGTACCATATCTGGTGGCATATAGAAAACTTAATTTCAGACGAAGGATGTTATACTTAAAGGGAAAGGAGTGAGGGAATGAGGTTAAACTAACTTAGCACCTTTGGAGAACTCTAACCACTCAACTGGTAATTTATGGAAGAATGTATACACTCAACCTCCTATTTAGATAGTTACCCTATGTATAGATAGCAAAAGTTAGGAGATTGAAAGTGGTATAGAGAGAATACGAATTAAAAAAAAAAAGAAAAAAGAAAAAAATAACAAGGAAGAAAAGAGAAATAAGAGAAGGGAAAGGGGAGTGAGATAGAAATAAAGAAAAAAAATTGGGGGGGGAGGTGGGGTATATGCAATTCCTCTATATTATATTACTTTGGTAATTCAGTTGTTCATGCACAGTTCTTGGTTTCACATATGCTGAAGTTGTGGAAGAGAGAGAAGAAAAAAGAAAAGAGAGGGAAAAAAAAAGTCTCTCAGAACACTGTTTTCCTTGCTTCCAGTAGGTGGCGTTGTCTATTCCTAGTTTGAGCCTCTGTATTCAGGGTGGTGGGTATAGCCAGTGTGAAGGGAAATGAGCTTCCACCTGTATCTTCCCCACTCTAGTCTCTGAGGTAGAAACCAGGTGCCTCTACAGTTGTTGTTTTGTGTTGATAGCTACAATCCCCAAAAGCTTGTGGGAAATATTTTGAGTTATCGAAGCTAAGGGTGGGGGAGTTGGAAACGGGTACCTGGATCAGCCGCAACTGTGCTGGTAGCCACACCCACTTTGATGGGTTTTAAGGGTTGATGGGCTTCCTGGAGACTAGCGCTCCGAGCGGGACCGAACTTCCTCCTCCAGTCTGGCTGAGCGGCTGGCGCCTTCCTGCTCCGGTCTGGCTGGGCGGCTGGCGCGTCTTCCTGCTCCCGTCTGGCTGGGCGGCTGGCGTGTCTTCCTCTAAGATTTGTTTGAATCAATCAGGTCATACATTGTAGTTGGTTGAATGTACATTGTAAATCTCTTTTTCTCTCCTTGTAATTTTTTTTTCTAAATATTTTTAGTTGTAGACACTCATACGTGGTGCGGAGAATAGAATCCAGTGCCTCACATGTGCTAGGCAAGCACTCTTAACACTGAGCCACAATCCCAGCCCTGTAATTTTTTTTTTTTTTTTTTAAGATTTTGTTTTTATTTTTTTAGGTGGGGTTGAGGATCAAGCCCAATGTCTCTCAACATGCTAGGCAAATGCTCTACCACTGAGCCCCAGCCCCAGCCCTGTAATTTGTTTTTTATATAACTTCATTGCATCCTTATGTTTATTTAATGTGTTTTATCTCTTAATTTCTATAAATTGGTAATTAGATTAAGTAACTTGATCAGATTTAATTTTATTTTCTTGGCAAGAGTACTGAAAAATGGTAATAGTTACTTCAATCAGGAGGCACATTATGTGTGGTTCTCTCTTTTTTGGATCTATTAATTATTAGAGATAATAAAATAGTAATATTTTGCTTCTGTCCTCTCTTTATATTAGCTGGAATACTTGTATACAGGAAAACTTTTGTGTATCAAACATTTGATTACCCTGAGGTACAATTTATCCAGTAAAGGCAGAGTAAATGCTTGATTTCCTTTATTAGTTTTCAAACAATTTTCTAGTAATTTTCAAAGGTGACTAACTGATCTTTTTTGGATAGAAGGTCACTTTAAAAGCATATATTTAATTCTATATGCTGTTTTTGATCTTCATCAATTAATTTGTTCTCCTTGTTTAGTGAAAACTGTTTGAAGTGAACTTCTGAAGTCCATTTGACAGGATACTTAGTTTCTTATTTGTTAGTTTGTTTTTCTGGTGCTGGGGATTGAACTCAGGGTATTGACACATTGTAGGCAAGTGCTCTACCTCTGAGCTGTGTAGCCTGAGCCTGAATTCCAGTAGTTCCTAATAGCTCCTTTGCCTTTTGGTATATAAGATGTTCCAGGGTCATCTTAAGTATGTTTCTTATTCCAGACTTAATATTTCACTGTTTCTTAGGAGTCTTTTTTCTTTTTGGTGGGAAATGATATTAGTGATTTTTTTTTGTGTGTATTTAAAGGTAAGTTATATCACATCTTTCTATTGATAGTTATAATTTCAGACTATAGCAGTTTTATTTAACCTCATCACCCTTATATCTGAATCTCTCACATCCATACTAACAGTCTTGATTTTTTCAACAACACCAACATTTTTGCTTTATTTCATAAAGTCTAGACAGTTCAACAGCAGTACTAACAAAGCCATCAACAACATGGTTAATGAAAATAGTTGCTTATTTATTATTTTAATTTGGTAGTTAATCAAATTACTGTTTTAAAACAACTAGAAAAGCCAGGTGTGGTGGTGCATGCCTATAGTCCCAGCAGTTTAGGAGGCTGAGGTAGGAGGATCTCAAGTTTAACCAACCTTAGCAGCTTAGTGAGACTGCGTCTCAAAATAAAAATAAAAAAGGGCTAGGTGTGTAACTCAGTGTTAGAGTGCTCTTAAGTTAAATCCCCAGTACCACAAATTAAAAAATAAATAAAACTACTAGAAATAGTTTTTCTGTGGCTGTTACCACCTCAGTAATAGGTTTGTGTGTGTGCATGTGCGCATACATATGTGTTTGTGTGTGTGTATCTTTTGGGATTGCTTTTTCAAAGTTCATTTTATAATTACATAAAATATTTATATGGTTTCAATACCAAATCTACAAAACAAGTATATTCATAAGTCTGACTTCTGTCCCAGCCTATAACTTTATCCTTTCCCTCCTCCATAGGTAACTAGTTTATTTTAGATTTTCATTACACTGAAAAAACAAAAGGCAAATATATAGGTATATTCACACCCCTACTTTTCAGGCCTTCAGGTAAGTGGTAGTGTTCTAGGTGTACTTTTTCCCACCTTGACTTTTCTCATTTTTGAAATTAATCCTATAATATGAAGAGATCATCATAATTTCTTTATAGGACAACATAGTACTCTTTTGGATGGGTGGATCATGATTTAATTTCAACCAATCTCCTATTGATGGACATTTAGTCTCTTATTACAAATGGTGTGGTAATGAATAGTGTTGTGTATGTGTTCTTTGTATTTTATTATTATATCATTGAGATAGATTCCTAGAAGTGGGATTATTGGGATAAAAGGGTAAGTTTTTTATGTAATTTTGCTGGATGTCATTAAATTCCATCCAGTTCATATTCCCACATACAAGAGTGCTTGTTGCCTTACAGTTTCATCAAAAGAGTTTGGAAGACTGTAAAAACTATTTTAATCAAAGTCATAAACACGTTAACTAATCAAATAGATCTTAAGAGTCCATGATGAAGAGCAACAGTACTCTACCCAGCTCTTTCTGAATCCTGCCATTTCGAGATTCACTCCGTTAACTGATGCTAGTTTTACTTCTTTTGGTGGTTCACTCATAACCCTAGGTAAATTTGTGTTAACTAATTTTAGATGGTATCCATTGAGTCCCTGGACTGAAATATGAGTACCTTTATAGTATTTCTCTCTTATCTTTGTCCAGTGGAATTTTTTTTTTTTTTTTTTTTTTTGGCAGATTTCAAGGCTTTGCATTAACTAGGTAAGTGCTCTATCACTGAACTACATCCTTAGCCCCTGTTTAGGACTTATTTATATTACTTTAATTCTTATAATGATTATTCTCCAATTTATATTTAAACTTTTTTATTGTTCCATTAACTTTTAACAGTGTCTCTTTTTCTTCTATTTTCTTTATAGTAAAAGCTATACCTCTTGCTCTCCGTTCTCTACTCTCCACTCTGGCTCCCCCCAACCCCCAGGATGCTTTACCACTGAACTACATTCATAGTCTTTAAATTTTTTTTTTTTTTAACTTGTCAATAGACCTTTATTTTATTTATATGTGGTGCTGAGAATTGGACCCAGTGCCTCACACATGCTAGGCAAGTGCTCTACTACTGAGCTACATCCCAGCTCATTCCCAGTCTTTCTTATTATAATTTTAATTTTTATTTTTAATTTTTAAAATTTATATATGACAGCAGAATGCATTATAATTCTTATTACATATATAGAGCACAATTTTTCATATCTCTGGTTGTATACAAAGTATATTCACACCAATTCGTGTCTTCATACCTTCATACCTTCTTTATTTGGCTAATAATGATCATCACATTCCACCATCATTAATAACCCCATGCCCCTCCCTTTCCCTTCAACTCCTCTGCCCTATCTAGAGTTCGTCTATTCCTCCCATGCTCCCTCTCCCTATCCCACTATGAATCAGCCTCCTTATATCAAAGAAAACATTCAGCATTTGTTTTTTTGGGATTGGCTAACTTCACTTAGCATTATCTTCTTTAACTCCATCCATTTACCTGCAAGTGCCAGGATTTTATTCTCTTTATTGCTGAGTAATATTCCATTGTGTATACATGCCACATTTTGTTTTATCCATTCATCTATTGAAGGGCATCTAGGTTCGTTCCACAGTTTAGCTGTTGTGAATTGTGCTGCTATAAACATTGATGTGGCTGTGTCCCTGTAGTGTGCTGTTTTTAAGTCCTTTGGGTATAGACTGAGGAGAGGGACAGCTGGGTCAAATGGTGGTTTCATTCCCAATTTTCCAAGAAATCTCCATACTGCTTTCCATATTGGCTGCACCAATTTGCAGCCCCACCAGCAGTGTATGAGTGTAACCCACCCCCATCCTCGCCAACACTTATTATTGTTTGTATGCATAATAGCTGCCATTCTGACTGAAATGAGATGAAATCTTAAGAGTGGTTTTGATTTGCATTTCTCTAATTGCTAGTGGTGATGAACATTTTTTCATGTATTTGTTGATTGATTGTACATCATCTTCTGAGAAGTGTCTCTTCAGATCCTTGGCCCATTTATTGAGATGCTCTTACTGAGTGGCTGAGGCTGGGCTTGAACTTGCTATCCTCCTGCCCCAGCCTCCTGAGTTGCTGGGGTATTATAGATGTGTGCTGCTGTGCCCATCTAAATTTTTTTTTTTAATGAGGTTATTTTAATTTTGATCAATGACTAGAACCAAGGCATTTATCCTTAGGTTGACTCCACAAATGGAATGTTATTATGAATAATTAAATATAAGTATTCAATTCCTCTAGACCAGATAGTGTGCTAAAATAACAATTTATTCCCATTTGAAGGAGAATGAACTTTTTTCTTACAATCTACCCAGATTTTAAAATTTTGCTTTCTTTCATATTTAGATTATAAAAATACTTTTCTAAAAAAAGCATTTTTTACTTCTCATTTATTTGTATAGCAAAGGAGGATACCATCTCTGTATAGAAACCAGCCTCTGTAAGGTATTTCTTTTCTTATGTTGGCAGATAAAAACCTGTTTTGCCACCATTATGGGAGCCTGGGCATCTTTATCAGCCTATATCTGGGCCTGGTCCTTAGAAACTCACATTCTGCTTCCTTAAAAAATGTCTTTACAATCAGGGCTTATTGGTGCCATCTTGGAATTGGTTGTATTTCATGTGGTTCTTAGACTTGGTCATATCTGCTGTGCTGCCTACAATGCAGAAAGCACTTGAAACTGGAAAAGAGCCACCTCTGAATTTTTATTTTTTTAAATAGTATTCTTAGCTGGGCTTGATAATGTACACCTATGACCCCAGTTACTTGGGAGGCTTGGGCAGAAGGAGTGCAAATTCAAGACTAGCCTGGGAAATTTAGTGAGAACCTGTCTCCAAATAAAAAAAAAACAAAAAGGGCCAGGTGAGGAGGCACACACCTGTAATCCCAGCAGCTCAGGAGGCTGAGACAGAAGGATTGTGAGTTCAAAGCCAGCCTCAACAATGGTGAGATGCTAAGCAACTTAGTGAGACCCTGTCTCTAAATAAAATACAAAATAAGGCTCAGTGGTCGAGTGCCCCTTAGTTCAATCCCTGGTACTCCAACCCCCCCCCCCCCCCCCCCAAAAAAAAAAGTGATAGTAGTGTAGCTTAGTGGCAGAGTGCCCTGGGTTTAATCCACTGTAATGGGGGGAGAAAGTATTCTTTCTCTTCCTCTTCCTGAGTTTCAATTTAACTTTATTTTTAAAATTTTGACGTTAGAAATTGAATCCAGGCCATGGCATCAGGCAAGCGTTCTACCACTGAGTTAGATCCTCAGTCTTTTTTAAATTGTATTTTGAGACAGAGTCTTGTTAAGCTGTTTAGGTTGGCTTTGAATTTAGGATCCTCCTGCTTCAGCCTCCTGAGTAGCTGAAAGTATAGTTGTGTGAATACCCTGCCGACTCTAAACCTTTTTTCTCCTTCTGTTGTTTGCTGTATTATATCCCTTAGTTTTTTCTAAACTTGAAATCATACTTCTGGTTTTATTGAAACTCCTTTTTCCTCCCCTGATGGTTCCCTCCCACTTTTGTATACTAGACTGTACAATTTGTTGGAATGCTTATTTCAGGTTCTCACAGGAAACAATCACAACAGTGGACTTGGCAGAAGGATTGCCTTAAAAGTAAACTGAGTTCTTGATCATGTCTGAAAAATATCTACTTTTCCATCTTTGATCAGTAGGTTGTATGGACACAGAGTTTTAGGTTGACAACATTTCTCACTGAACTTTGAGGCTGTTTTCTTTACTCTCTTTTAGCTGGCTTCTTCTGAAGTTTGGAAGGAAAGAGATGTGCTGTGTCTTGTTATTGCCAAGTTGGGCCTTTATGTCCAACCAGGTTCCCGACTCAGCCTCCACTGATATCCAAGATGGGGGATTTCCAGTTACTACAGGTGGGGGTGGGAGCTCTGGCTCACTGTGGGCCTCCACTTCCTTGGCTGAGTAGGATAGAACATTCTTACTGTTCTCACCATGGCCTCAATTGTAGTGGTGGGGTGGCATGGGATGGAGGGGAGTTTTTGTGGAAGTGATGAAAGTTCTGTCTTCACCAGGCCTCCTTGACATCATCCCAGTGGATATGGAGAGGGAGGCCCCATTACGCCAGGTGAGGGTAGAAGTCTGGGTGCTCCAGAGTCTACACTGAAATCACATGTTGAGGGCTGGGGATGTGGCTCAATCGGTAGCGCGCTCACCTGGCATGCGTGGGGCCCGGGTTCGATCCTCAGCACCGCATACCAACAAAGATGTTGTGTCCGCCGAGAACTAAAAAATAAATATTAAAAAATTCTCTCTCTCTTTAAAAAAAATTAAAAAAAAAAAAAAAAAAAGAAATCACATGTTGATGTCATCTTAACTGCCTGGTAGGGATGACTGAAAGTCTAGACTCTCAGTTTTCTATAGTACCATCTTTGTAGGAGGTGGTAGATAAAATACCTTATGGTAGCCTGGAAATCTAGGCTCCGAGTTTGTCCTTTGTGGATGTAGGTGAGAGTTGGGACTGCAGGGTTTTCTGTGGTATTTTCACCAAAGTTTTCTGCTTATGGGCTGCCTTTTTTCTGGTCTTTGGCTAGTGTCAGCAGGCTTTTGTTGTAGCTTTTGTGGAGACTATATCAATTGGTGTTTCTAGGTTGCCACCTTCTTTAGCTTCCATTCTGCCATTATATACTTTTAACATTTGCATTTTTGTTTTATTTACTTACATGAGTAAAGTACACAGATTTTAAGGATACCAGTTGATGAATTTTTTATAGTTGTATACCCATGTAATCACCCAGATCAAGGTCTAGGTTATCTCTAGTACATTGTAAAGCTCTTCTTTACCTACTTCACTCAGTACCTATTCAAAAAAAATCACTGCTCTGAATTCTGTCACTATAGCAATTTTGCCCATTCTTAAACTTCAGATAAGTCTAACAGTTTATACTCAAATATCTGACTTCTTTTGGTTAACATTATGTCTAGAATTCGTCTACCATTCTTTTTTAATTGCTATGTAGTACTCCATTATATTAATAACCACAATTTATTTATCCTTTGTATTTCCACAGGCATTTAGGTTGGCTCCCGTTTTTGGCTATTATGAATAAAATTACTATGAACATTCTTATACATATCTGACTGTTAACAAAGAGTTCCTTTGTACATGGTATATATTTAGGATTGAAATTGTTTATTTAGAATTTATGAATATATTTAGCTTTAGTAGATGCTAAGTTTTCCAAAATGGTGTAGCAGTTAACATTCCATCAGCTAAACAATGGCAGTTCCACTTGTTTCATATGCAACACTTCATTTTGTCAGTCCTTTTATTTTTAGCCATGTCTGCCATTAATGGTGTGCATTAACAACTTAACTTGGTTTTAATCTCCATTTCCCTGATGACTACTGATGTTGAGCACTTTGTCATAAACTTCTTGGTCATGAAGATAGCTTTTTTTTTTTTTTTTTTGGTACCGGGGATTGAACCCAGGGGTGCTTATCCATTGAGCCACATTCCCAGCCCTTTTTATATTTTATTTAGAGACAAAGTCTCACTAGTTGCTTAGGGCCACTCTGAGTTGCTGAGGCTGGCTTTGAACTCCTGATCCTCAGCCTCCACTGCACCTAGAGCAGGTATCTTCTTTTGTGAAGACCTTGTTCAAATCTTTGCCTATTTTTAACTGGATTGGCCTTTTCTCAATAATTGGCAGATATCTGTTATATAACTGGAGATGAGTACTTTGCAAAATGTTTTGAAAAAATCAGCCAGGTGCAGTAGCGTACGCCTATAATCCCAGTGGCTCCGGAGGCTGAGACAGGATGATCGGGAATTCGAAGCCAGCCTCAACAATGTGAGGCACTGAGCAACTTGGTGAGACCCTGTCTCTAATAAAATACAGAAAAGGGCTGGGATATGGCTCAGTGGTTGAGTGCCTCTGAGCTCAATCCCTGGTACACCCCACTCCACCAAAAAAAGAAAAATATTTGCCAATCTTCATCATGCCATTTCGTTTATTTAATGGTGTCTTTTGATTGACTGACATTCTTTAATAAACCTTTTCCTTTTTCCCTTTTTAATATATTCTAAGAAATTCAAGAAATCTGCTTAACCTAAGGACTGTTCCTTGTTCTGTAAATTTTTACATTTAAAATTTTTATGTATGATTAAGTTGTGGGTCATCGTTAATTCCTTTTTTTAAATTTCCTATGTGATTGTCCAATTAACTTAGCACCATTTTTTGAAAAGATCATCCTTTCCCCATTCATTTTCATGGCATCTTTCTTATGAATCAGGGGTTTGTGTGCGAGAGTGTCTTGTCTGTCTCTGGACTTTTTTTTTTCCCCATTACACCAGTACCACATTATCTTAATTACTATATCGATAAGTTCTTCACTTTTGTTGTTCACCAGATTCTTTGGACTATTCCAAATCCTTTGCAGCACCAAGTGAATATTAGAATCAGCTTGTAAATTTGCATCTTGAGTGCAATTGCATTGCATCTGTAGAATAATTTGTAGAGAGCTGATATTAACAATATTGAGTCTTCTAGTCCTTTAAGTTGGCATTCTTACATATCTTCTTTCATGAATGTCTTGTAGTTTTTAATATAGGGTCTTGATCATTTTTTGTTTGATTCATAGATATTTGATTTTTTAAAAGCTATTGTAAATGGCATTGCTTTTTAAATTTATCTTTTAATTGTTATTAATATAACTGGGTGCAGTTTCGCACTCCTGTAATCCCAGTACTTGAGAAGCTGAGGAAGGATTGCAAGTTTGAGGCTGGCATCAGCAATTAAGCAAGCCCCTAAGCAACTTGACGAGATCCAGAGCTGGGGATGTAGCTCAATGGTAAAAGTGTCTCTGGGTTTAATCCCCAGTACCAAAAAATAAAACTTAAAAAAAAATTGACCAGTTTATAGAAATAATTGTTGTTTGTATATTGACCTTTGTATCCTGTGACCTTGATAAATTTGTTAATTTTAATAATGTATTTGTAGACTCTTGTACTTTCTGTATACATAGTCATACTTTCTGTGAATAAATTTTTTTTTTTTTTTTTTTTTTAAATTCTGTAGTACTAGGCATTAAACCCAGAACAATCACACATGCTAGGCAAGTGTCCTACCATTGAACTATATCCCCAGCCTTTTTTCTTCTCCCCATTCCCCAACTTTTGTAAATCTTATTTTGAGACAGTGTCTTGCTAAGTTGCGCAGGCTAGCCTAGAACTTGCTATCCTCCTGTTTCAGTCTGGTGAATAACTGGGATTATAGGCATGTGCCACTGTACCCAGTTCCAGGTATTAGATCTTTAATTTCTTGCCTCATTTTTCTGGGTAAGACCTCTGATGTGATGACTGATAGGCCTAATGAGCACAGATATAATGGTTCTATATCTGAATTCAGGGAAAGTGCTAAGCTGTAAGTTTTTCTTAAGATGCCTTTATCAGGTTGAAAATTTGCTGCCATTCCTAGGTTGCTGTGAGTTTTTGTCATGAATGAATGTTGAATTTTATCAAATCCTTTTTCTGTAGTTGAAATGATTGTATGAAATTCCCACCTCCCCCCGCCCCCGTGAAGTAGTAGATTACATTTATTTTCAAATATTAAATAAACCTTGCATTCCTGCAATAACTGCATTTGGTCATGTTATCCCTTTTTGGGTATTGCTATATTTAACTTACTAATATTTTGTTATTTTTGTTTGCATCTCTATACATAAGTATATATATATAAGAGATTCTGGCTGTAATTTTCCTTTCTCGTAATGTTCTTGTCATATTTTGGCATAAGGTAATGTTGTGTTTTTTTTTTTTTTTTTTTTTAAAAACCTCCTGTAGTCTTTTCTTCTTTACTGGCCCTTGTAGCTTTCTGTTCTGGTTTTGTAGTGGCTGTGTTGTTTTCTGTTCTATTAAATGATGTCAGTTTTCTCAGTCACCTTTCTTAATCTTTTTCAGAGATATATTCTTCTTCCAAGAGATGAAGTCCCTTTCCCATTTGCACTATTCTTAGGTCTTTTAGTTTTCATATGCCCTGGAGCAAGGACAGCTCTGTGTACATATGTTGTTTGCTGTGGTGGTGGTGGTGGTGGTACGGGCACTGTTCTTTGAGCCTGTGGGTGATAGTTGGATCCCCTTTTCAGATTGTAGCTGAAGAACTGGTTCAGTTTCATTGTTCCCAGTTGAGTTCTGAGTGACTAGGAGATATATGTACTACTGAGGTAAAATTTCATTTTCTCATTGCTTGATGATATGACCATATTTTGAACTAATGACATACAAAGGAAATTGGAATTTCTCTGATGGAATATACTCTATCAGTTATTCTCATCTCCAAGTTTCACTACACTCTGTAATTATTATAAACCAATGTAACTAATTTTAAAAGTAATTCAAGAGATTAGATATTTCCTCCTACCTGTTAAAATGTAGGCAGGATTGAAGGGGGGAAATAACTGAAGCTGGAAGAGAATTAGTCTGATATAATAGAACAGAGGTAATAAGAGATTTGGGCATTTTCTTTGCTTTGCATTAATTGTCTTTATTTCAAGAATCCATTTGTCAGTGAGCATTGCCAAAAAGTACTATTAGAAAATTCAAAGGTCTTGTCTTCACAACCAGGTGGATGATGACTCCAGAATTGTAGACTAAGAGAAACATGTCAGAGTTAGGATGAAAAATTAGGAAACTCAGGTTTTCTGGGAAATAAACTATTGGTTTGCTTTGGGATATAGCAAGTGTGTGGTTATTATTCATGGGGGACTTCCAGGAGCAGTTGAAATTTGAAACTGAAGCTTATGAGAGAGGTGGTAGCTAACAGTACAGTTTGAGAATTAGAGTGGTGAGTAGTGGTAACTAAAGAAACTTCATGAATCTTTAGTCAGAGGGAGATCACATTCTAATACAAACATCAAGTCTTGTTGGTTGGTGCATTTATCTCTTCCTCTTCCACTGCTGTCCAGTTGGTCCATGTCACCATCCTTTTCTGTCTTAATGGTTGACATTCCTCCTGAGTGAGTTCTTTCTGCCATTTTTGTCTCTCTTCAGTTTAGTTTGTGTACAGTAGCCAGTATGAGCCTTCCAAAGGGCAAATCTGACCATATTAGTTCACTGCTTAAAAATCCTTCATTCACACTCCACTCTTGCAGATAACTCCACATACCTAATGTGACACATAGGGCCCTTTTAAAATTTTTATTCTTTGGTGCTGGTGATTGAACCTTGGGCTTGTACATTTAAACGCTTGCTCTACTACTGAGCTACACCCCTATCCCCTAGACCCTTTGAGACTTCAATTTTGCCTATTCATATAAAAATAATAACATTTATTGTATTTTTTGAATATTAATACTTATTCTAAGTACTTTACATTTGTTATTCTCATTAAATCTTTGCATTCTTTTCAGTTTACCCTCATTAATAACCCTGTGGGGGAAGGTATTGTTATAATCTCCATTTTGCAGATGAGAAAGAGGTTTCTAGTTACCCAAAGTTGCAGAGCTAACAAGTGGGAAGTGCATAATTTTACATGCATAATATTATTTAACTTTCACCAAAGTCATATGAGAGGAGTTGTTATTTCTGCCTTTTACAAATGAAGTAGTTACAGTCAGAGATGTTAGCTTATTTGTCCAGGAGCACACAGGAAATGCATGGGGAGTGGGGATTAGAGCCCAGATCTATGTCCCTCTGAGTGTGTTCTCTCCTCTGGGCTGGTATGACCCCATCCTCAGCCATAGCATCCCTCACCTCCCACCCCTGAGTACATATGCACATGGTGACTTCTCATTTGTTTGGTTTAAGCTTAAATAGACCTCTGGCTGGAAACCTTCCCTGAACATCCCCTTTACTCCTCCTGCTGCACTTGGAGGCACTTTCCCAATGAGCCTTGGCTGTTATTGTTCTTTGATTGTCTTTTCCATAGCCTGAGCTTCATGACACGAGGTGCTGTGAGAGTCTTGCCCCCTATAAAACCTTGAGTGACTTATATATGTGGCACATAGTAGGCGTACAATACATGACATGTTAAATAACTAAATGAATGTTCAACTCAGTAAGTTTGATGTTGACTGGGTTTCATTCATATATTTCACTTTCTCTATGTATATTTGTGGTTGTTCCATATAATTGATAATCCCCAAATTGTGTGATTTTAGCAACCCCTTTTGGGATTATAAATACTTATATTTCTGTTTTTTTTTTTTTTTAGGCCAATGTTGTTATGCTTTATCTGTCCAGTAAATACTGATAATTAACAGATAATTGTCATCAAGATGTGCTGCTGGTTTAACTGGAGAATGCAACCTAGGGTATCTCACTTACTGTGACTAGAATCCAAAGTCATTCTTACACTCATCATTGAAAGTCATTTTTGCTCTGTGTGTAAGCTGGTTATTTTCTTTGGTGCCACAGGATAGGTAGTTATAGCCTGGAATACAGGAGGAAGAAATTTATAGTGTCTGATGGCTCACTTCTTAATATTTTCTCGGGTAAATTGGTCTGACCTTTTCCACCTTGGTCTGACTTCCTCATAGGAAAAGTTTCACAGTGCATAGGAAAGAACAATTTAGCAGAAATTTAAGTTGCAAATTATTATTTTAGTGCTGCTTAAACATATTCAGGTGATGGAATACCTTAAAGTCATGGTATTCTGTGGAATACTATGAAATATTTATATATTAAACTTCAAACTACATTTTCCCTCCCTAAATCCAAGACTATTTTATATTACATTCTAGAATAGAGAGTAGCAGGTGAGGGAATGTTTAAGAAAAACTTATGGTAGGAAAACTTGTATTACCTAATTTTTTTCATGCAAATTGGGAAAAGGCCATTTTTGGACCTTAGTCTAGCTCCTAAAGCTCCTGCATTTCAAGTAGCATAATTGGAGAACCATTAAATTAATTGAATATGGGGGACAGAAGAGAAGCTGCTGTGAAAGATAATGATTATATCACAATTTCCAGTTTGGAAGCATTAAAGTAGCATTCATAGAAACTGGAGAGTCTGGAGGAAAACTGGCCTTGAGGTGAAGAAGGATGAATTTGGTTGAGTGTAAACTAATGATAGGCTGAGGAGAAATATGCAGCAGGAAGTTGGGAGATAGGCTTAGTGCCTGTCACACAGCAAGGCTGACAATAAATGTCAGCTTCTACTATTACCAGGAAGAGAAGGTAGAGATTGATGCCTTGGATAAGAAAAATAAAGCTATGAGAATTATTTTAGGAGGTTCAAGACTTGAACCTTGGGGAAAAAGTTCATTGCCAGTGGGCTCAGAGGAGAGTTCAAAACTAACTCTGGTTATTTTCCTGAGCTCTTCTCTCTCTAATCCCTCCTCAGTTCTCTGGGGTTCTTCTTCTTCTTTTTTTTTTTTTTTGTTCTGGTATGTAGAATGTTGGGGTTTCAGCCCGTCTCTGCTGCACAATTCCCATGACTACATTTGTGGTCCAGGCCTAGCAGTGGGAGGGCAGAGAGGAAAAAAAATTAATAGGGCAGCTGGTTGTCTTGGCACAGGCCTGTAATCCCAGCTACTTGGGAAGCTGAGGCAAGAGGA
Organism: Callospermophilus lateralis; assembly: GCF_048772815.1. Classification (NCBI taxonomy): domain Eukaryota; kingdom Metazoa; phylum Chordata; class Mammalia; order Rodentia; family Sciuridae; genus Callospermophilus; species Callospermophilus lateralis. The sequence continues at coordinate 10,686,278 of NC_135306.1, forward strand.
TTGCAAGTTTGAGGCCAGCCTGGGCAACTTAACACGACCCTTTCTCAAAAAAAAAAAAAAAAAAAATGGATGGGTAGTGGGAGCTGGGGATGTAGCTCAGTGTACAACATGCATGTACAGGAAGGAGGGACTGTGAGAGAGAATTTTCCATCCTCTTAAGAATGTGTTTCTTCTGGAGAAAAATCCTTCTCTTGGTGCTTTAGCAGCTTGTGGATCCCTCCTTGAGCCTGAACCAGATGACTTCTCCTGAAACCCTGTTCATTCTATTCCCAATTTCAACTTTGGCGCTGCCTTGAATCTGTGCTGAGTGATAATGGAGGAAAAAAAATGGTAAACTCATCACTGGCTTGGTGGTACTTTGAATTGTAGCTTTCTACTCTAATCTACCTGCTGTTGTTTATTTTCTAAGTTTTTTCAAATAAGCTGTTCCATGAATTCTGCCCTAGTTTTTTATAGATGTGTTTTATAGCTGTGGAGAGACAGGGTGGAGTATGCCTACTACATTTTACTTGGAACCAGAACTTCTAGATTTAAAAAAAAATTATCTTGCTATTTGTTTATTGGATAGCTTGAATGTGTAAATGTGTTCTTTTTTAAATTTCTTATCTATTTTCAGACCAATAACTGTAAGAAGGTAGGAATTCCAAAAGGTAAACAGAGAATTAAAAGCAACTTTCTAAAACCAGCTGTTGGTTATGCCCCATTCTCTTCTCCGTTCTGGAATATTGATTAGATTTATGCTATACTTTCTGCATCTGACTTTTGTTTTATTTTTCATTTTTTTTGTTTTGGTTTTATTTTTATACCTTTTCTGAACCCAATTTTGTAGAATTTCTTTAAGCCTACTTATTATTTTATGGTTATATCTTTTTTACTTTTAAGCCATTCATTGAGTTATCCATTCTTATTTTGAAAAGTATTTTGTTCTTTTAAAATTTTGCTTAGTCATGTCATAGTTTCTTATTCTTCACTGATTTTTAGTGACTTTTATTTCTTTATTAAGTATTTATCTCATATCCTGTCTCTGATAATTCTAGTATCTAAAGTCTTTGAAGACCTTTGAAGGTCTGATTCAAAGAACATCTTACTAAAGTTCTTATTTATTGTCTTGTTTCTTCAAAGGTTTCCTTCCTTCCTTTCTTTTTTTGGTACTGGGTAAACCTATGGAAGCTCTAGTATTAAGCTACATTCTTATCCTTTTTTATTTTGCAGAGGCTGGCCTGAAACTTGCAATCGTACTGCCTCAGCCCCCAAATTGCTAGGATTATATGCACCACCATGCCTGGCTAACAGTCTTCTAGTTTTTGCCCATGAGCTCATGTTTCTTGGAACTTTCTATGAGTGAATTTTTGAGGCTACAATTGAAGTGAATTTTTCCAGAGAAGATTTACACTTTCCTTTGTTAGTGCTCCTGTGGCCACTTTTAGTTTGGGACCACTTCAACTTAAATTCTTGGGTTGAGTTTTTTTTGGACCACTCAGTAGCAATCCTTGTGAGGGTCAGCTTGTGGTTGAACTTGGGGGAATATTTCCCTTTCCCTCTCTTTGCTAAATTTGGAGACTAGTGGTTTTTATTACAGTTCCTAAGATGTGTGTGGATAGATTTCTTTCTTGATCACCTTAGTGGTCCCAGTTTAAATAGTGGAGCGAGATCTTCTATTAGATTTTCCACCATAGGCTGACTCTTAATTTTATCTGAATTCCTTGAGCTCCAGCAGATTGAAAGAATGACATTTACATGGGACTCTAAATGCCTTCCAGGAGAAGGCTAGTTAGCTTCCTGTCTTCACTTAGTTGTTCTTCTGAATCTTCCTTATTATTATTTTTTTGCAAGCTCATCAATGTATTTGAGAAGATGGGAAAAATCCATTATTTATAGTTGTTTTCAATGGAGGATCAGAAACATACTTAGCCTGGCATTTTGCCAGAATGGAATTTGCAGCTGCAATTTTTCCAAGTTTGTCAGACTGATTTTGGTGCTGTTCTTCACACTCTGCATGATCATTCCTAGCACTGTGCTTGGTTCAGGCTCTAATCCCTGCTTGTAGTCCCTTCTCTCCTCTCCACCCAACTACATCCTTTTCATCCACAGTATTCATTTCATGTTCTACCTCTTCATGATGCTTGTCTTGAGTGCTGTAGCTAACTGGTTCCCAAATGTTTGGAACATTTGTGTCAATAGAAACAAACAAAACAAAACAAAACATATTTTGTGTCCTTACATTAAAATGATTATTTCTTGTCACCATAATTTTTTAAAAAAATTATTTTTATATCAAAAAGGCAGGGGGAGAGCTGGGATGTCCGCTCAGTGGTAGATCACTTTTGCCTTGCATATGTGAAGTCTTGAGTTCAATCCCCAGAACGGGATGGGGGGCAGGAGAAACATGTCAGATTTGGACAGATATTTATAATTGAATTAAATGCCTTTATGTGGAAAATACACCGTATTGTCCCTATTTTTTTTTTTTTTTTTTCATTTTGCTACTGACTGGACAATGTCTCATTGCAGATTGTACACAGATGGTCTGGACCAGGGCTTTAGCTTGGAATGATGTCTTCAGTTTGCAAACATACAGCATTTTGTTTTACCAGTTACCTGGACCTTGTCATTTATTTTCTTATGACTGCTCATATTTGCATATTTACCTTTACATTTTATTATGTTTTGTCTCCTTGACTAGGTTGTAAGCTCAAGAGCCATTATCTGTATCTTTTAACTAGTGGCTAGGTAAGTTTATTAACTAAATGAAATTCCCTAAGGAAAAAGATGAGTAAGCAACTTAGGAATCTTATTAAACTTTTTTTTTTTTCCCCCCTGGAGAAATAAACAACATTCTGAGCGGTGATACACTCAAATGAGTGCTCTATAAATACTTCTAGGTTTCAACTATTATATGAGACATCTAAATTTAACTCATTCAACACATTAATGAATAATCTTAATACATACAGATAATGGCTCTTGAGCTTACAATCTAGTCAAGGAGTCTGACAAACGGAGTCAGTCATATTTTCTCTCCAAAAACAAGGTCTTTTGTTAGGGGCATGGGAATACAGAGGTAAAGTGAAACAAGGTTGCCAGTCTAGTGGGCAACATGAAAATGTAAGTAGGAGGCATAGCATACCACTTGGGAAGCCTTATAATAGAACTTTGAAACAAGTTTTGTGCTAATGTAGAGAACTGAATTTTATAAAAGAAGCCTCCGAGAGGAGAACACATTTGTTCATTCACTTATCCACTCATTTGACAAATCTCTCTTAAGTGCCTGCTACTTGCCAAGTGCTGGTTTAGATGCATCTTGAATGAATCAGGCACTATTAAGAGATAGAACACATTTTAGGCAGGGAAATTGTGATCAAGATCATCCCCTTTTGTGGCTCAAGCGGTAGCGTGCTTGCCTGGCATGTGTGCGGCCTGGGTTCGATCCTCAGCACCACATACAAACAGATGTTGTGTCTGCCGAAAACTAAAAATAAATAAATAAATATTAAAAAAAAAAAAAGATCATCCCCTTTGAAGTAAGAACAATCTTGGGTTGAGTTCATACACAGCCACTCTAGATATTTGTCTTTGGGTAAGCTATTTGATTTTTTTTGGTACTGGGTATTGAACTTAGGGGCACTCAACCACCGAGTCACATCCCCAGCCCCATTTTGTATTCTATTTAAAGACAGGGTCTCTCTCTGAGTTACTTAATGCCTTGCTTTTTTGCTGAGGCTGGTTTTGAACTCATGATCTTCCTGCCCTCAGCCTCCAGAATGGCTGGGATTACAGGCATGCACCATTGCACCGGACTAAGCTATTTTAATTCTACAGGACAATTTTGTTAAATGCTGCAGAAACTCCCTACCTCATTGCAATGTGGATAAATTGAGGGTGCAGTATATAAAGTTAAACTTGGCCCTTCTGAAGTAGATCAATAAATGGTAAATGTAAATAAATAGGCATATAAGTGGGTGAGGTCTGATGGCTCAGCTGACTATAATGATGGGGAGAGTGGATGTTGGTAGGGTTGGTGCACAGATGAGGCTGAAGGGTTTTCTGGAACTGCAAATAGACTTGCCTGTCATGCTAATGATTTTTTTTAAATAGCTTTATTTTATTTATTTATTTTTATGTGGTGCTGAGGATCGAACCCAGGGCCTCACATGTGCTAGGTGAGCGCTCTACCACTGAGCCACAACTCCAGTCCCTAATTTTTTTTTTTTTTTTAAATTTCTGAATGCATAGGTGGAGACTTGGAGATTTCTTCTGTTTTTGTTACTGTATAGTGGCATACTGAGCTCTAGCATGTGGTTAGGAGCCTGGTCTCTGGAGCTCAACTGTGTGGGTTCTTGTCCCAGCTGCCTCACTTTCTACATATGCCTGACTTCAGGCAACTACTTTAACTACATATACCTTAGTTTCTTCATTGGTAAACCGGATAATAAAAATTCCTATATGTTTGCTTTGTTTTGTCTGCATGCATGTTCTTTGAACCTCTTGTTTTTAAAGCTGTGGAACCTTTTGTCGAGGAAATCTTATTGGAAATTATTTGACATACAAAAGAGTAAAAGCAGGTCTATCTGTGGGCCACTTTGATTTTCTTTCCCATCTTGCTAAGGCCTCTGAAACATGTGCTTCACACAAAATGCCATTTTCCTAAACCAGCTGACTCTCATTTATGTCTCATTTATGTTATTTGTTGAATTGATATTTGGACAAAGGACTTTTCCCAGTTGGGAACTTGGAAACTTAACATTTGTATTGATCTAACTGAACGTTTTGATGCAGAAATCATGAATCTTCATATTAACACCTAAACTATGACTTAGTATTTCACAAGTAGGGAAATGATTTAGATTGATAGAGCCATAGAATGTCAGAACTGGAGGGCTGGGAATGTGGCTCAAGCGGTAGCACGCTTGCCTGGCATGCGTGCGGCCCGGGTTCGATCCTCAGCACCACATATAAAGATGTTGTGTCCGTTGAAAACTAAAAAATTCTCTCTCTCTCTCTCTCTCTCTTAAAAACAAACAAACAAAAAAAAGTTTTTTTAAAAAAAGAATGTCAGAACTGGAAAGAGCTAAGTGCCTTGTTTAGAGACAAGGAAATTGGGTACTAGAGAAGAAAAATTTTAAGGTAATGCTCTGGACAGTCAGCACCTGCTCACCTTTTCAGACCTCACAGCCTGCTTGAAGCTGCACAGCCAATTCTGTGCCAGAATGAAGGGCAAGCAGACTTTCACTATTCCAGGCCTATGTTTCTTCAACTGCAACTCTTGCTGTTTTACAGTATGTGTTCTTGGCTCAACTCTGAAAGATTATTTGGTGAGTTTGTAGATTGTTTTTTGTTCTCTGTTTGGACTTGATGCTCTCTGAGAGCACTTGAGGGTCTGAACTTGGACTGATATTCCAAGATGTTTTTTCTCATATGGATAGTTTGAATATCGGTAAACCTGGAGCAGGTAATTACATGAAAAGTAAAGATATTCTGAGTTACAAATGCATTTTATAACTTCCAGGGCTGAAAATTTTATGGGAAATTAAGATTGTGTTTTCCTGTTTGCTAATAATCTTTATATTGAGATAGTAGATACTAGAGTATCTGTGGCAGGTCATCTAGAGCCTGGGCCTGCATGCTCGGCAGTGGAGTTTTCAAGGTCTAGGCTCTTCTGGTCTGGCTTTCACATCTTCCTCTAGACTCAGTGGACACTTCCTACCTCTCGTGGCCTAACATCATCCCCTTTCAGTTTTATGCATTGTTGTTTAGCAAGTGCGATGCAAACCTGGTTTGGTTATGCACCTGAATCACCTGGGGAACTCAAATTTTTCTCTGGGCCTCATTCCAGACCCCTGAATCAGATTCTCTGGTAACTAGGAATTTGGGAAAAAAAAAAAAAAAAAAAAGTATCTCAGGTGATTTTGAGGAAACAAATCATTGCCCTGAACTTTGAACTGATCCTATAACTTGCTTTGAAACTCTGGGGAGAGAAAATATAACTGACTCCGGATGTCAGATGTCTGGGTGTGTGGGTGTGTGTATATATATGTGTGTGTATATATATATACACATATATATATGTGTGTGTGTATATATATATATATATATATATATATATTTTTTTTTTTTCCTCCCCAAACTCTTCCTACATTAGTGTTGCATGAGTTTATGTTGAATAGTGCTGGATAGTTTGCCCCCAGTCAGTGAAAAAAATAAGTAAATATACAAAATGTTTGAATTTTAGGTTAGTGTTTTCCTTTGTTGAAAAGAAATTTTTTAATTTTGATGTCCATCAGTTTTTCACATTACAACTTGTGCTTTTGAGGTCTCCTGTATGTCTACCAATCAGATGATGGTTTAGGCTTTGGACACCATCAGGGAGGGAATGCAAATAGCAACTCCCAGACAGAGATTATATGGAAATGGAAGAACTGTAAACAGATGAAAGAAAATGAAGTAACCTCAATTTTAACTTCAAAGTTGAGATAGGTGATCATATTGTCTGTAAATAGAAACAATTTTATTTCTTCCTTTTTAGTCCATATGTTTTTTTGTTGTTGTTCTTATTTCTCTGGATAAACTCTCAGGTGATGGAGCAGTAGTGATTTTCTTTGCCTTGTTTCCAGTCTTAGAAGGAATGTATTTATTCTGTCACCATTAAGTATAATGTTAACTGTAGGTTTTAAATAGATGTTCTTTATCAAGTTGAAGAAAAGAAAATTACCATTTTTTTTTTTTAAAGTTTTATGAGGTTTGATTTTTCTTTCTTTCTTTTTTTGCTGTGCTGGGAATCAAAACCAGGACCTTGCACATGTTAGGCAAGCACTCTACTTTTGAACTACACCACCAGCTTGAATTTTCTGAGTTATGAATGGGTGCAAAATTTTGTCAAAAGCTTTTTTCTGCATCAGTTTTATAATTATGATTTTTCTTTAGCCTATTAACATGGTAGATTATATTGGTTTTTCAAATATTGACCCAGCCTTGTATCCCTGGAATAAACCCTACTTGGTCATGGTAAATATTGTTGAGTTCTATTTGCTAATATTTTAATATTAAGGATTTTTGTGAAGGACATTGGTCTGTACTATATGTATATATATACACATGTATATATACATACATACTTTTTTTTTTTGTACTGTATCTTCTGGTTTTGGTGGGAATTGTTCCTTCTTTTTCTGTTTCCTGGAAGCTCTTGTGCAGGATTGGTATTAATTCTTCTCAAGATATTTATTAAAATTCTTCATTAAAAAATATCTGCATCTGTTGAGATGATCATTAAACCTGGCAAAGTGGTAATCCCAGTAGCTCTGGAGCCTCAGGCAGGAGGATCACAAGTTTGAGGCCAACCTCAGCAACTTAGTGAGACCCTGTCTCAAAATAAAAGTAGAAAAAGGACTTAGAGATGGAGCTCAGTGGTAAAGCACCCCTTGGTTCAATCCCCAGTATAAAAAATAATAAAAATAAGATGATTATTAGACCTTTCTCACTTAATGCAGGTAGTTGTCATTTATCATGTTCTCTATTCCTTGGTATAGATCCATGTTTCTGTCTGGCATCACTTTCTTTTTGTCTGAATGACTTAACATTTCTAGTAGTGCATATCTGCTGGGGATGAGTTTTTTCAATATTTGTAATGTCTAAAAAATCTTTTTTTCCTTCATTTTTGAAATATTCTCTGAAAATACAATTCTAGGTTCAGTTTTTTTTTCAGCAGTTAAAAAATATTATTCTACTCTCTAATCATTTGCGTTGTTTCTGACAAGAAATCTGCCATTCTAATGTTTGTTTTTTTCTGAATTTATGTGTGTTTGTGTCTTCTTTTAAGATGTTATCTTTATCATTACTTTTGAACTATTCATGCTAGGGTTGAGCTTGTGTACCTGTACATTCATAGTTTTCATCACCTTTAGAAAGTTTTTGTTTTTTGCGGTGCTGAGGATTGAACTCAGGGCCTCACATATGCCTGGCACTGATCTTTACTCCCAACCCAGATTTAGGAAGTTTTTGATCATCCTTTCAGATAATTTTTCCTGCTTCATCTTCCTTGCTTGGAGATTCTAATTACCAATCTCTTAGGCTGCATGAAGTTATACCACATGTCAGTGGTGCTGTTTTGTTTTGCTTTTGAGTTTTCTCTCCATCTCATCTTAGATAGTTTTGTTGTTATATCTTCAAGTTCACTTTTCTCTTCTTCTGTAATATTAACCTACTGTTAATCCCATTTAGTGCATTTTTCATCTCATATGTTGTAGTTTTTATCTCTAGAAATTGAATACGAACTGGGTTTGGTGGTTCACGCCTGTAATCCCATTTGGGAGGCTGAGGCAGGAGGATAGTAAGTTCAAAGTCAGCCTGGGCAACTTAGCAAGACCTTGTCTCAAAATTAAAAATAAATATATAAATAAATAAAAAAGGGCTAGGGATATAGGTCAGTAGTAGAGCTTCACTTGGTTCAATCCCTAGTACTGCCAAAACAAAACATGGTTTGGGTCATTTTTAGATCTTCCATATCTAACTTTTTGAATACATGGAATACAGTTATAACTGTTTGAATGTCCTTTCTACTAGTTATAATTTAGGTGTCCTCCTTATTGGTCATATTTTCCTGACTCATTCTGTGCATGCCTGATGAGTTTTGATTGAATGCAAGACATTGTGTATTTCACCTTGTTGGTTGTTGGCTGTTTTTGTTAAACATTCTAGGGCGTATTCAAGGCAATAATCTGGGGACCCATTTCAGGGGATTGCTGTACTCCTGTGTCTTGAAAATCATAGTTTCATATATTTTGTCAAAGTTACTTTGAAAAAATTTGATCCGAGTCTTGCTTTTAAAATTTAAGTGGGACTGAAACAAGTGCTCAGTTTAGGTCTAATTGTTCCCCATTACTAACATAATGCTATACTTGTACACTATATCCAGTGCACCATAATTATGAGTTTATCCACCTTGGTTGGTGAGAACAGACATTTCTTTTTTTCTTTCTAGTTGTAGATGGACACAATACCTGTATTTATTTATTTTTATATGGTACTGAGAATTGAAACCAGTGCCTCACATGTGCTAGGCAAGCACTCTACCACTGAGCCACAACCCCAGCCAACAGACATCATTTTTAAACCTGTGTGAATACCAGGCATAGTTACCTCTAATCTTTTTTGGTCCTGCTTTCACATCTTGTAGTAATTTCTTCATACTTATGCTGATCAGCACTTAAATGTGAATTGAGGGGAGCCTTGCAGATCTCTAGAATTCTTTTACTGTGTAGCTGTCTCTACTCCTTACTCTGTGCTCAAACTCTAATTGCCTTGGTTTTTGTGGACTCTTAGTTGTGTCTTCTCAACTTGAAGCATTTTATAAATATATAAATAAATAAAAAGGGGCTGGGGATGTATGGATGTCACTGGGTTCAATCCATAGTACTGCCAAAACAAAACACTAGTACTTCCTTACACCACAGCTTGGAAGCTCTCTCAAGGTGGTAAATGGGCGGGTGATCCAAGGCTTAGCTCATTTGTTTCCTGTCTCTCAGGAATTACTGTGCTTTGTTGTCTGACCTACAGTGTCTTTTTCTTTTCTTTCTTTCTTTTTATTTTATTTTTTTTCTTTTTATACTGGGAATTGAACTCCAGGGCCTCACATGCTAGGCAGACTCTCTGCCATTGAGCTATATCCCCAACCCTTTTGAAAAAGTTTATTTTGAGACAGGGTCTTGCTTGCCTGTGCTGGTCTCAAACTTCTGATTTTCCTGCCTTAACCTCCCAAGTAGTTGGGATAACAGGTGTGCATCACTGTTCCTGACCAGTGTCTTGAAAACCACAGGTTGGTAGATAGAGGGTTGGTATTGTTTTGATTGTTTCAAATGGAAGGGTAAATGTTACTCCATCTTGAGTGGAAATAAAATTCCACTAAATTTCCATACATTTGGGGTTGTGGCTCAGCGGTAGAGCACTCGCCTAGCACGGGTGGGACCCGGGTTCAATTCTCAGCACCACATTAAAAAAATAAATAAATAATAAAAGGCATTGTGTTGTGTCCATCTACAAAAAAGAGTAAAAAAAAATTCCATACATTTATTTAAACTTTTGATGACTGCTATTGCCTATAAAAGATGGTATTTGATTTAGTACCATTTTGTCTTTTTTTTTTTAATATTTATTTTTTAGTTGTAGTTGGACACAATATTTTTATTTATTTTTATGTGGAGCTGAGGATTGAACCCGGGGCTTCGCACGTGCTAGGCGAGCCCTCTACTGCTGAGCCACAACCCCAGCCCCTGTCTTTTATTTAAAGTGTATGTTTCAGGGTCTTCCAAAGGGTGTCGTGATTTCTAATTTGCGATCTTGGCACATTTGAGAACTATTGTGTATCACAATGGTTCCCAAATCCAACTGATCAGAATCACTTGGGAAAATAGATTCATAGATTAATGGATCATTAGAATCACTAAAATAGATTCCTTGGGCTTTACCCCTCACCTAGTGAATCAGTCTGCATGTGTTGAACTTGGGACTTTGATTTTTAAAAAGCTTCCCAGGTGATTTGACATTCTTGAGGGTTGATATATTAGAAGTGAAGTGTTAAGAATATGAATTCTACAGAGGCTCTGTAATCTGTGCTAAAAAAAATCACTAAGGGGGCTGGAGTTGTGGCTCAGTGGTAGAACGCTTGCCTAGCATGTGTGAGGCACTGGGTTTGATTCTCAGCACCACATGAAAAAATAAAGGGCCACCACCAACTAATGAAATATTAAAAAAAAAAAAAAATCTCTAAGGTTTGAATGCAGCTGTGCCAGAGCAGGGGCAAGTTCACTTCAGGAAGGGAGCTTAGTACCATGAAGGAGAGAGGTACTCAGATGTTTTGGGGGAGCATTAGGAAGGCAGGTCCACCTTATAATTTCTGGGTCTTTCTGAACTTAGCTGATTGGCTATCTGGGAGGCCCAGAGGACTGCTCATGGAGTGCTTGGGACCTTTAGCCCACTGTTCTGAGGCCTTTACAGTTGCCCTTAAGTGCTAACACAACAGCTAGACCTCTGGTTTTTGAAGGGAATGTGTAGGAAGAAAATAATTAGCCTATAGTAAGTTTTATTAAAAAAGAATCAATGGAGTAGAAATTACTGGTGTGTGCAGTTGCCGAAACTTGTAGAACTATACACTTACAATGAGTGCATTCTAGTGTATGTATACTAGAATATATACAGTTGTGTGGATACAATTGTATATTGTAGGCATTAAGTCAATTTTAAAAATAAAAGAGGATGGACTCTGGGGCCATACTACTTGGGTTGCATACAAGCTACATGATCTTGGACAATCTTCTTAACTTTTTTGTATTTCAGTTTTCTCATTTGTAAAATGAGAATGATTTCTTAGGGTTAATGAGAAGAATAAATGAAATAACATGTGAAAAGTGCTTAGAATAGTAACCAATAGATAGTTAAATGTTTAGTAATCCTTAGCAAGGTTTAGAAACTACTCAGTCTTATGCAGAGTATCCACTCTTAATAAATGGGACAATGGTAATAACTTTCCTCTCATGGGCTTCGTTTGAGGATTAAATAAGAGTGTAAAAGTAAGGCATCAGTGAAACAAGGAATTCTTGTTGCATGTTTCCATAAATAGCTTTGTGAACTCCCTGAAGTTATATGTAAAAAAACACTTCAATTTAACTGCTTTTCTTCTGGGGAGGGTGGTGAAGATTTTTTTGAGCTCCTTGGAGGCATCTTGTGCCCACCATCCCCCAGCCTCTCCATTGTGATTACCTGCTACTCAAAACAATCCCAATAGTGTTTAGATAGGCAGCATGGAAGGCATAGGTTTTGGAATTTGAAAATCAGAATTCAGTTGGAATTCTACTTACTTCCTAGCCTTGGTCTCCTTTATTGTACAACAGGGAAAATAATACTACCGTACTTCCTGACAAGGATTGACAGTCTGCTTCAGAGACCTGTGAGATTTCCAAATTTACATACAGGATTATGCAGATTCTCACAGTGTTACTGAGGGGATAGAAGTTGTATCCAGAGACTATTGATTTTTATACATGGTCTTTGTATATTTTCCTTTATAGAAGAGAGAGACTTTTTCTTCTTCAGTTTTGGTAAAAATAGTTTCATTCTAACTGCACAATCTACCCCTTATTCTTAAAATACCTTTATTTGTTTTCCAGACTAACATTTTTCTTTGGATAGTTCCTAGTTTTCTGGATTGCTTTTAGTAATAACATTTGAAAGCTTAATAGTTTTGAGTCTTTGAAATTTACAGTAATGTATAGTTTACTTATAAGATCAATTGTAAAGGGAAGATATTTGTTTTAATAAATAATAATTCCTTTTACACCTTTTAAAACCTTGGTTTAGCACCTTTTAATTTACAAAGCACTTTTATGTTTTTATCTTATTTGATTGTCTCATGAACTGGACGGGTTTTCTCTCTCTTTTTAAAAATTTTTTTTAAAAATTATTTTATTTATTTGTTTTTATGCGGTGCTAAAGATTGAACTTGGTGCTAGGCAGGTGCTCTGCCACTGAGCTACAGCCCCAGCCTGGTTGTTCTCTCTCGATAGGGAGGAAGCTGATGCTTTGATTAAACAGCTTGTTCTCAGGTGAATAAGGGATCTATCTGGAATTTGAACTCAAGCCTTCTAATGTTTAGTCTTGGGTTCTTCCCATAGAAGAATGTCTGTCCTGTGAGAAAGTCCTGGTAAAAGGCAGGTCAGGGATATCAGTATTAATGAATGAATGGTATTGTTTTAATTTCTTAAAAAAAAAAAAAAACAGGCTCTTACAGAAAAGTTGTCAATATAGTATAAAGAACCTTTAAAAAGCAAAAAGTGCCAGTTTAAAGTGAGGTGCTTATCTGATGCCCTATAATTCATATTTAACCACAGTACAATTATCAATATCAGGGAATTAGCATTGTTTCCTTTCTACATCTAATACTTAGATCCCATTCAAATTTCAATACTTGTCCCAATAACATTCTTGATAGCCAAAGGATCCAGTTCAGAGTCCACATTGCATTTAGTTGTCAGGTCTCTTCAGCTTGGAACAATTCTTCATTCTTTCCTTGTTTTCAGGATCAGGACACTTTGAAGATTATAGGCCAGATATTGTTTAGAAGGTTCCACTGAGTTTGTTTTTTCAGGTTAAGTACCTCTTATGGAGACAGAAATGGTGGTGTGCTCTTCTCAGTGCATTGCAGCAATTCGTCCCATCCTGCTTTGATAACTTGATTCAGATAGTTTTTGCTAAACTTCTACACTGAAAAGTTACTGTTTTTCTTCTTGGATTTAATAAGTGTTTTACTGGGTGGTACTTTGAAACTATGATAACTCCCAATCACTCAACTTCTAATTTAGACATTTATACCAGATTCATGGCTTCTAGATTCATGGCTTCCTATTTTATTCAGTGGGTTAGAATCTGTTAATATTATTAGTGATTTTGATGCTCAAATAGATTTGGCCAGTGGAAATCCTTTCAAGCTAGTTCTTTTTTTTTTCCCCCAAACAATACTTTTATTTTATTTGTTTATTTATTTGGTGCCCGGGAATCGAACCCAGTGCCTCGTGCATGCTAGGCAAGCGCTCTACCATTGAGCCACAACCCCCGCCCCTCAAGCTAGTTCTTTTTTTTTTTGACACGTTTACCATTCTTTGAACCCCTCTTTGCCTTCTAGCAAGCTGAGGTTTTCCACTTGCATCTTTTTTTTTTTTTTTTTTTTTTTAATACTGGGGATTGAACCAAGGGACATTTTATTACTGAGCTACATCCCCAGTTTTTTTTTTTTTTTAAATATTTTTCTTTAGTTGTAGATAGCCACAATTACTTCATTTTATTTATTTATTTTTTATTTTTATGTGGTGCTGAGGATCGAACTCAGTGCCTCATACATGCTGGACAAGTGCTCTACTACTGAGCTACAACCCCAGTCCACATCCCTAGTTCTTTTTATCATTTATTTTGAGACGCATCTTGTTAAGTTGCTGAGGGTTTTGCTAAGTTGCTGAGGCTGGCCTTGAACTTGTGAACCTCTTGCCTCATCCTCTTGAGTCACTGAATTATAGGCATGCACCAACACACCTGGCTCCAAGCTCATCTTGTACATTGACTGTCCAGCTTGGAATCAGTTTTTCTTCAAGGAGCCCAGGTTTGCTTTAGAGAATTGTATTTAGAAGCCAAAGGGTTGGGTACTAGGTGTGCTTTTTTCTTCTCTGAAGCCCTCTTAGTAGAGCTAGGAAATATGTGTATTAAAAGTAACTTGCAGGGCTGAGGCAGTAACTCAGTGGTAAAGTGCTTGCCTTCCATGTGTGAGGCACTGGGTTCAATCCTCATCACCACATAAAAATAAAATAAAGATACTGTGTGTTCATCTACAACTAAATAAAATTTTTTTAAAAGTAACTTGCATTTTATTTCTCTATGAATCAATATGTAATATAAACCTTGAACCTCACACTCATGTCCAATTTAGATCTAACTCCATGGAAATCATGCTTGTTGTTTGTTAACTTCAGCTATGAGAAATCAGACTTACATAAGCGTTCCATTTATTATTATTATTATTATTACTACTACTACTACTACTACTATTTATTTATTTATTTATTTTGGTACTGGGGATAGAACCCCCAGAGGTGCTTAACCACTGAACCATATCCCCATCCCTTTATTTTTACTTTTGAGACAGGGTCTCACTAAATTGCTTAGAGCCTTGCAAAGTTGCTGAGGCTGGCCTCGAACTTGTAATCTTCCTTCCTCAGCTTCCCGAGTAACTGGGATTATAGATGTGCACTGCCACACTTGGCTTCAAGCCTTCCTTCCTGTCTTGGGCACAGATTAGGCATACTGCCCCTTCACCTCCAGCCCATGTGGATCCTCTCCTCTCACTGTGCTATCTTGGGGGGATCACACTGCTTATTTGGTTTTTCTGTATCCTCCTCCCTTCCCATTGCCCTATTTGGACTCTGACTCCATAGCACACTGGGCACCCCTCCATGTCTCATGCCTGTTTGAACTTCTACACCCACTCAAAGATGCCCTTATGCCTGGTCATGCTCCATAATCTCTTTGGCTCTGACACTCTGTGTTGGGCTGCCCTTATGTGGGGACAGCTCTCATTCTGCCTATGCTTCAACACCCCAGGCCTGGCTGCCCCATATGTGAATACCCATCTCATCTCCTCAAGTCTTTAGCTTCCCATACAGGCTGTTCTCTGTGTGGCTGTCTGCCTTATCCACTTGGACTGGGCATCTCATGCCAGGCCACCCCTCACATGGATATCCTTCTATTGTGCTCCTGTGCTGGCATCCATTCCTCAGCTGCTTAGGCCCTCTGCATGTTGGGCTATCACCAGAATGGACATCCATCTTGCTCTGCCCATCTAACAGCTTTAGGACTGAATAAATCATTCATAAAGGGAAAAGGACAAGTTAGGGAAGGGTGAGTTTTGTTTTTTTTAAAGTATTTTTTGTAGATGGACACAATACCTTTATTTTATTTATTTATTTTTATGTGATGCTGAGGATCAAACCCAGTGCCTCACATGTGCTAGGCAAATGTTCTATCAATGAGCTATAACTCTAGGCTGGAAGGGGGAGTTTTTAACTCCTTTTAAGAACAAATATGTTTATTGATAATGAAATGGATACCATTTTTGCAAATACATCATTATTGTTGAGAGTTTGGATTTTACACTGCAGCTTGGTCTACCAGAGAATTTATTAAAACTACATGGATAGCTGGGTGCGGTGGTACTTGCCTGTAATCTTAGATCCTTGGGAGGCTGAGGCAGGATAAAAGTTTAAAGCCAGCATCGGCAACTTAGTGGGGCCCTAAGTAACTAATAAGACCCTGTTTCAAAATATAAAAAGGGCTGGGGATGTAGTTTAGTGGTTAAGAGCCCTTGGGTTCAATCCCCAGTCCCCCAAACCAAACCAAACTAAACAACAACAACAACAACAAAAAAACAACTACATGGAATGCTGTGCTTCAGAATGGTGCTCAGCCTGTATCTCTGCCTGGACTGCAGCTAAACCTTTTCCAGTCATTTGCTTATACATTCAGTTTAAGAATCTTTCCATTGGGATATGTGGAAGGCAAAACTTTGTAATTCCATTCATAGCAGTATCTATATATCTTTATTAGTCTTATTCTGAGAACATTATTAGAAATGAAAAGTTAAGCATAAAATCTTAAAACGACTTGTTTGTATAATTACATGACTAAGTTAATCACTTTTAACAAGTCTCAACAATGACTGCATTCTCCTGTGAAGGTGTTAACTTGTTATGGGTTAGAAAGCACCCTTTGATACAGCCTTTTCAGTTTAGAAAAACAGCTTTAATTTCAGGGTTCACTGAAACAAATGGAGACTTGTTGGGAATATTAACACTACCTTTTTGTCTAGCTTAAAGGAATCAATGTTTATTAGGTGATGTTTGCTAGCATGTTCTGAAGTGTATACAGTTTCTGTTGACCATGTTATCAACTTTAAAACAGTGCTGTTGGTATGAATTTTGAACATTACACTGGACCCTCCTCAGCATCTAAATTTGAAACTAAAGAAGCCCTGTGCTGGAGCTGACTTGAAGTTGTGAAGTTGTGAAATGAGGAGTCTTAATGCTGTGCTTCAGATCCGTAGCTCTAAGTTACAAGGGCCTAGCATTGTGGCCTGGTTACCATATGCAGCCCAGATTCATTTTGCAAGGAGTTAGTGTCACATTTTTCTTCTAATCTTGTAATATGTTGTAATTGAAGAAAAGTAGGTCCTAATTGAAAGCTGATGATCCAGCAGAGTGATCAATAACATGATGCTTTGCGAAAAAAACAACCATTAAGCTATCCTGCTGCCTTAATATTGTCAAAGCCTTTGTCTGTTTGGTGACTTCAAGCTGAGTGTACTTAATCATTTTGAGACTATGTCCATGAGCACTGAGCGGGGCCCTTCCAGTGAATCAGAATTGTGTTCAACAGAGTATTTGAATAGAAATGCTTTTGTGGCTTACTCTCAGCCTTCGCTCTCCCAGAAGCAAGAATTGAGCAGACTTCCCTTTTTTTCCAAACACATTTTAGCTGTTTGTGCCTATCATTTTTCTGTTTTTAAGAGCTGAGGCTGTTGTCAGCAGGTGTGACTTACTGATACTTTTGACTCCAAAAGAAAACATCTTTAAAGAATAGTGGTCAGATGAAAGAGGTGTGTGTTCTGTAAACTGCCTCTTGCCAGAAGAGGAGAAGCTGGAAACTATATGTTAGATGTTGGAGGAAAACTCACCCCCGACACATTTATTTGCCAGGTATTGCCCTTGGGTTATGAGAAAACACAGCTCTACCCTCAAGGAGCTACCATTTTGGTGGGGAAGAGAGAGATTTAATCAGAGACACGTGAGTGGTTCTCAATTTTGGCTGTACTTCAGAACAGGTTGAGGAGTTTAAAAAACATACTGATGCCTGGGGATTCCAATTATGTTGGTCTGAGGTGCAATCTGAACATCAGGATTTTTAAAAGCTCCCCAGGTAAGCTTGTAGTTGTCCCAGGTTGATTGTGGTAAGAGCATTGAGACTAGTTCCCTGGGAGGACAGGGTGCCCTGGGACCATAGCAGAGGAGCACTTAACCCCAGCTGGGCTATTTATGTTGTGAGGAGGTAGAGAAAACTTCCAAGAGAAGATCGTATGCCTGATTTGAGGCTTAATGAATGAGGCGGTCAAGCAAAAAAGACTGGACAGATGTTCCTTGTGGAAGAGCAGCTGAGTAACAAAGAACAGGAGAGTGGTTGGTGCTTTTGAAGTAAGTTTCATTCCGCTGCTTCCTTTCTTCATCATCGGTCAGTTTGTCCTCTGTGAGTTTCAGTGTCCTCATCTCTAACCTCAGGCTAATATTACTTGCAGTGGGAATAAGATTAACAGAGATAATACAAGGTAGGTTCACTCCTGGCACAGAGGAAAGGGTGACTGGTGATGGTAGTAATGGTAATGGTTTCATTATCATAGAATTGGAGCATCGTGTGTTGAGGCTAAAGTGGTTGTGTATAGCTGGATCTTAGGGTGCAAGACTGCAGGAGGTGGGGTAGGAAGGAAAAAAAAAAAAAAAACATGCTTGGCATGTGGGCAGGGTTCCAGATCATGGAATGCATAGGAATATAAGGCAATTAATAAAGGCTATCATAGCAGAGCCAAGGACATTTCCATGATAATATGTTAAAATATATCATAAGAGTTCTGGGAAAACTTGGGTCCATATTGGAAAATTGGCTATGAATATGGTATGCTCAACATCATTATGTGTTCTAAATTAGCAGAGTGTTAATAGGACAGAAATAGGATTTTCAGTTCTTTTAGTCAAGTAGTTAAAAATATTGAGCATCTTGAAGAGTAATGGAGGAATAAGCAATCTCAAGGTAGTTCCAGAGATCCTCTCAAAATTATTATAACCTTCATTGTTTATAGGCTTAATGAAAACATTAAGTAAGGGTTATGTGGCCATTTGCATTTAGAGGAAATGCTTTTTAATTTATATTTTGATTTGCAGAGAAAGGCTTCCATCTGCATTAACTTCACTGGTCCTTAAAATAACTTGTGTATATTTGTTGGTATGTTATGTAACTTGTCACAACATTAGTCACCACTTCTTCCATAAGGCAACATGTAAACGATCATGGATAAGCATGACTATAACTTATAATTATAGACCAATTTGTTCATAGCATTTTAGTCAGCTTTTTTCTTTTCTTTTTCTTTCTTTCTTTCTTTCTTTTTTTTTTTTTTTTTTTGAGAGACTGTTATAACCTTTGTCTCCTTATAATAGAATTCTGCCAGCTATTTGAACTGAGTAAGTACCTTTGGCTTATTATTTATTACTCATTACTGTGAGACACTAACAATGGAGATCAGTAGAAGAAAGGAGTGGGCTTTATTATTTCTAAAAATGCCTTTTTTCTTTGAAATGTATCTTTTATTGCAAATACCGTTGCAATGATAGATTGTTGAGGTATACCTATATTTTATGTTATATGTACTAACTTATTTGGAAGAATTCCATTTATCTAGATCTGTGGTTCTTGAGGTATGCTTGCCAGTCCAACAGCTTCAGGATGAGCTGGGTAGTTGCAGAAATGCTCATTTTTGGTTCCTACTTCAGAAACTCTGGAGGCAGGGACAGAAATCTATCTTCCTTCTACCCGGTATTTATTTGTTTATTATAGTATTAGGGATTGAACCCAGGGGTACTTTGCCCACTGAGCTACATCCCTAGCTCTTTTTATTTTTTATTTTGAGACAGTGCCTCTCTAAATTGTTGAGATTGACCTTGAACTTGAAATCTTCTTGCCTCAGACTCCTGTGTAACTGGGATTATGGGTGCATGCCACTGCACCTGCCTCCAATATTTGTTTGGGCAGCTACCAGGAAAACACTTCTTGGCCTGAAAGATAAGATTCAGGCTCTTCAACTGCTTACGTTTAGAAGAGGAAGACTGACCATAACCAAGGTTGGGATAGATATAATAGGGAGAATTAAAATTAGGTGAAAGTATGATAGAGAAGCCTTTCTGAGAAGGGCAAGTGTAAGCTGAGTTTTGAATGATGGGAAAGGACTGCTTAAGTTGAGATCAGTGTAAAGTTTTGGCTATAAGGTAGGAATGAATGTGGTTTGTTTGAGGAACAGAAAGAAGTCTAGTGTGGTTGGAGTTCTTTGGGCAAGGGGAGAGAGGTCTGGAATAACATTGGACAGGTTTGCAGAGGCTAAATCTTGCAGGTCCTATAAGGACTTTTTTTCCCTCCCACATTTTTTTAATATTTATTTTTTCAATTGTAGTTGGACACAATACCATTATTTTGCTTATTTATTTTTATGTGGTACTGAGGATTGAACCCAGGGCCTCGAACATGCTAGGCGAGTGCCCTACCACTGAGCCACAACCCCAGCCCCTTCCCACATTTATTTTTATTGTGGTAATATACAAATAATGAGAATTTCTGTCTCACGATTTTAAGTGCATAGTTCAATGGTATTAAGTACATTCATATTGTTGTGTGACCATCACCACTATCCATCTCTAGAACTAGAAGTTTGACTTCACGCTAAGCGTATGGGAAGCTTTGGGGAAGTTTTGAGCAGATGGCTGACATAACCTGAAATTTAAAATAAAAGGATTACTGACTGCTAAGTTGAGTTATGTATAAATCTAAGGGAAAGGGTGCAAGGAGGGAGACCAGGCGGAATACTGTAGTTTTCAGGTGAGATGGTAGTAATCTGTTATTCTGAAGGTAGAATTAACAGAATTTGCCACTTGGTTTGTTGATTCTGCAATATATAGCAAAGAGAGGAGTCTAAGACAATATTGTTTTGTTGATTTCAGTAACTGGTAGACTTCAGGAGATGCAGATTTGAGGAAGAAAAGTTTTATCTATTAAATTAGAAATGCTTCTTAGATGTCTGGAAGGGGATGTTGAATAGGCTAAGGAAATATGGAGTCGGAGAGGAAGTCAGGTTGGAGACATGACTTTGGGGCTTTTCAGCATATGATAGTAATTGTAGCCATGAGACTGAATGGGATAATCAGAGTAATAGTGTAGACAGAGTCCTTGATCAAGTTCCAGAGCAGCAAGCTCACATGTTTGAGAATTAGCAAAGTAGCAGCTGGTGAGGAAGGAAGAGTACTAGCAGAGTGAAGTCTTGGAAGGAAGGGGAAGAAAGTGTTTTAAGGAGCAAGACCAGTTGATCAACTGTGTCAGAACAGCTGAGAAGCTAAGACAAGCACTGAGATTTGTGCTTTTTAGCATGTTTTAGCCATGT
Organism: Callospermophilus lateralis; assembly: GCF_048772815.1. Taxonomy (NCBI): domain Eukaryota; kingdom Metazoa; phylum Chordata; class Mammalia; order Rodentia; family Sciuridae; genus Callospermophilus; species Callospermophilus lateralis. The sequence continues at coordinate 10,707,060 of NC_135306.1, forward strand.
GACAAGTTGTTTCAGTGGTGTGGTGGATTCAGAAGCCTGATTGAAATGCGTTACAGAGAGAAAGGGAGAAGCAGCAGATGTCCGGTGAGTATACACAGGACATTTTCCACATAGGTCTCTCTACAAAACAAAACACCTTGTGACACAGGTTAATGTGTTGCTGCCCCAGTTTGGTAAAATTTGGCATGTAACACCTTCATGTGCTTTTATTAATTATTTTTATTTAAAAAATGGAAGTCTAGGGCTGGGGATGTGGCTCAAGCGGTAGCGCGCTCGCCTGCCATGCATGTGGCCCGGGTTCGATCCTCAGCACCACATACAGACAAAGATGTTGTGTCCGCCAAACACTAAAAAATAAATATTAAAATTCTCTCTCTCCTCTCTCTCTCTCTCTCTTTCTTTTTTTTAAAAAAAAAAAAAAATGGAAGTCTAGATAAAAACCGGGGACAGTCTGAAGACCCTCCATGGAATACTAGGATCCCATGGAATACATCTAAAAAACTACTTGCTTTCTTCTTTTTTAAACTGGAGATTGAACCCAGGAGTGCTTAACCACTGAGTCACATCCCCTACCTTTTAAAAAATTTTTTATTTTGAGACAGAGAGACAGGGTCTCATTAAGCTGCTTAGGCCTCACTAAATTGCTGAGACTGGACTTGAATTTGCAGTCCTCCTGCCTTAGCCTTCTGATAACTGGGATTACTGGCATGTACTACTATGTAAAACTATTTTCTAAATGCAGAGGAATGAAATTCTGAGATTAAATTCAATCAGTTGCAAGAGAGTCTTAAAGATATTTTTAGGTTTTGGAGGGAATTCTGATTTCAGATTAAACTACCTATTATTTATGAAAGATGACATTAGAATACTCCTTTCTTTCATCAAATGCTCTACCTTGAGAGCTTCTTAATGAATGGGATGTTTCCATATGGTATTTTCCACAAATGTGTCAAAGGGTGCAAACTTTGTAGGTCATTTTGTACCTTCTTTTAGGGAAAAAAGTGTGCAAGCCTTTTTTTTTTTTTTAAGGCCTTCTTCAAACTTTATTTTTTTAAAAGTAAGATTCTGATTTAGTGTCTCATTTAAAAAATATTATATTTGAGAAGTTGTATTTAAGTGCCTTGCATTTCAGAGCAGTCATTTCTTTTTATCCTCTAGGCACATGTTTAAAGCAAAAGTCCATGTTTCTTTCCAGTGAAAATCTGATGATCCTCCACAGGATAAATAAGTAGCTTCTTGATTCACAAAACACATTTTGCTTTCTATTTCTAAGGAATTAGAGGAAATATTATCATATTTTATTGACTTTAAGACACGATTACCTATAAGATGAACTATTATTTTGTATATTACTAAGAAAGAAAAAGTTGCTGCCATTTAGAATTGTAAAATGCTATGAGCTGCAAGAGATGTGAAAGGGTGGAGGATGAGAGTTCACCTTAGAGTCAATGAAACATGAAATTTGAGGGCTGGGAGCTGAGTTCTGGTGCTGGCTGTGTTTCTAATTAGCTGTGGGACTACAGACCAGTTACTTAGACTCTCTTTGTCTCAGGTTCCTCACCTGCATGTTGAAAGTCATGGCCAACACACCTTCCTCATAGGGTTATGATGAAGATGAAATGAGATAAATGATGTAATTATTTTGAAAAGTTTTAGACTTTACTGGGAAAAATTCAAAGTATTTCTGTGATTTAAATTAACCCTTAGACACTATTAGACAACTCAGTTTTTCTTATCTGACTTTTGTTGTCAGGTTTAAAATAGAATTTAGTTATAGACATTTGAAAGAATATTTTCTTCTGGTAAGTGATTTTCATTCAACTTAGAAGTAATCTTTTTTAATTGTAGTTTTGATATTAAAGGGAAAATCCGAAGATAATATAATATTAATATATATATATATAATTAATATATAATAATATAATATTCTTTATCATCCAGAATTATTAACTCTTAAATCTATTAGTGCTGAGATCTTTTTTTAAATATTTTTTTAGTTGTAGTTGGACACAATACCTTTATTTTTACTTTTATTTGGTGCTGAGGGTTTAACCCATGCCTTGCACGTGCTAGGCAAGTGTTCTACCGCTGAGCTACCACTTCAGCCCCAGTGCTGTGATCTTTTAAATAAATACTTAATATGAATATATTACATAAAAGGTAAAAAAATAATAATGAACTTTTATACACTTGCCATTGCCAGTACAAGTGAAAGTCACTATGTGGAAACAGTATCTTTAATTTAGATTAGCATCCTGTTTTCACAATGTCTAATAAGGTAGGGCACTGTTTATCTTGTTTCAGTCTTTAAAAGCTATAAACAGCATGTTTATTTTATCATATGAGTGTTACATTTTGGAATAAAGTAGAATGGGCTATTTTTTTTACTGGGTTTCTTCAAAATTCTACTTATGAATTTGGAGATCCAGCTATGGAAGTTGGAAATATGACATCTGTCAAATAATGGTAATGGCTAACTTTTTATTTGCCAGACATTATGCCTAGACAATTTTTGCTATTTTCCAGAAGTTTTATGGTAATTCTAGTTAGCTGATTTTTATTTTGTAGATTAGGAAGGTTGTGGTGCAGAAGTTGAGTAGTTTGTAGAAAGTTCATTGGCTATTTAGTTGCATGCTAATGATTTTAAGCCCATAGGTTTTGCCTCATACCACCTCAGTTCTTGTCAGTAATCACAATCTGTTTCTTTTATAGGCAAAACCCAGAGACCACATTTGAAGTGTATGTGGAAGTAGCCTATCCTCGGACAGGTGGCACTCTTTCAGGTACTTTGCATGTTCAATTATGATTTGATGTGTTTCCTTATTGTATGAGATAGCCATGCACATGGAACAATATGTGATTAAACTGTTATTTGTCTTTAAGTCTATGTAAGTGCCTTTCCCTTTTTTCTCATGCCCACATTATCCTAGGAAGAATGGAGAATAAAAGCACAGTGAATATGCTGAATTGGAGTCACTGCGATAGCAGGCTTAAAGTATGGCATTATTCATTGTAATCATTGAATCTTCATTTGCATCTGTCACAGTTGCCTGGAAGTCAACTATTTAATGTGAAATGTTGTCACCTTGCTAATGAGCAAGGCTTAGAATTAGATTATGGGGTACAATATAATAGAGAATTCTCTGACATTAAACTGAAAGGAGATGCACAAAGTGAACTTAGTTTAGCAAATGCTGATGGTAAAAAAGAAGTCTGGAGACTATTTGAAGGAAACACTTTCTCTGTTTTAGCTTTTGGTCTAATTTGGATATGTATCCTGGACAATAGGGTCTTATATAAGTTTAGGGAATCTTGAACAGGCTGTGTATATCTCTTCTTGATCTAAAATTTTTTTGGTTAGTGAGAAAAGTAACCTTACGATCTAGTGTTCTTTTTCTTGATTCCTGAGAGAGAGATGCATTTTGACAAATGTTAGGGGCTTTGGGTTCATACACACAAACACTCTCATTTATTATTTGGTGCTTAGGGAGAATGAATTTACCATAGATTGGAAATTTGCAGTAATCAGGATTCTAATGGTAGTTATATCCTTAATTGGCTTTACAACTTTGGGCATATTTTCTATTTCGTTATTTTAATTAGATTATAATAATAAACTTAGCTATCTTTAATTGAGTCCCTGTTGTTTTGCTTTACTTGCTTGATATCTGTATTGTTAACCTTACAGTACAACCTTTAATGTTAGTTGAGTGACATTCTCATCATTACTGTGAGAAAATAGAATCTCAGGTAAAATAACTTACTGAGTTTGTGTAACTACTATGTGGAATGGCCAAGATTTTTGTTTTAAGTTCTCTTTGCTCTGCTAAGTTACCTCTTGGGGTCAGCGAATATAGCATATGTGTCTATTCCTGTTACTTGCAGTGATATTAATATTAAAATGAAAGAATTTTCTTTCATAGAAAACTTGAAAAACTATATTCTGTCTTCTGGATTATTTTAGGAAGGCTGTGAAGCATATTACAAATTTCTGATTCTCAGAAGGTAAAACATCCCTATTAACTTGTGTCTTATTGTTCATTGGGTTTAGAAGGGAAGTACTGTGTTATCAGGTGCATGTTCACATGCAACAACTCCTGCATGAGCTAACTTCACAGAGTAGTTATTCCATGATGGCTATGATTTGACAGATAAATTCAAAGATAAAAGGTTTTATTTTTACAGTTTCTAATGTTTTCTTCTTTTAATATTCTAGGATTTCCCTGTGAAAATTCAAATTAATTTTTTAATTATTATTTTTAATTTTTTAAATAGATTTTATCTTTTTAAATACACAACAGTGGAATGCATTACAATTCTTATTACACATATAGAGCACAATTTTTCATATCTTTGTATATAAAGTATGTTCATGCCAATTCATGCCTTTATACATGTACTTTTTTTGCATTACAATTCTTATTACACACATAAACCACAATTTTTCACATCTCTGTTTGCATATAAAGTAAAAATTAATTTTTAAAAAATATTCTTTTAGTTATAGATGGACACAATACCTTTATTTTATTTATTTATTTTTATGTGATTCTGAGGATTCAACCCAGTGCCCCACATGTGCCAGGCAAGAAAGTGTGCTGTCACTGAGCCATGACTTTTTTGGATATAAACAAATTTTGAAAGGTACAAAATGAGATGAAAGAATGAATAAAACAAAGTCTTTATCCTACCCCCTTATCCTAGCCATCTAATTTCTCCTTTTTTTTTTTTTTTTTTTTTTTTTTTAATATGCAACTCTTTTCTGGGTTAAACTTTAGGATTTTAACAATGTATTTTGAAAGAAAAACTTAAAAGAATAGTTCATGGGTCGGGGGTTAGCTCAGTGGTAGAGCACCTGCCTCACATGTGCAAGGCCTTGAGTTTGATCCCCAGCATCACAAACAACAAAACAAAATAGAACAAGTATAAAGTAAGTGGCCATGTTACCACTATCTAGGTTAGAAGTTACAATGTTGCATGGTTCTGTGGAGATACCTATCCTGACAGGAGGGACCCTTGACCTGGCCCTGTTGTTTAGGGGGCCACTGCTTTAGGGGGCCCTAGTTGGGCACTTATCTTCTGATACAAGGAGTGCCTGATCCTCTGTATGGGACTTGCTCAATTGGAGCCTGAACCCTTTCATCCTGGACCCTGATTTGAGTATCTAGGATTTCAGAATTTCTTGCCCGAATGGTTCAGAGCTGGCTTTCAGAACCTGTACAAGTCTCTCCTCTGGGGTCTGTCCCCCTGAAGATGGACTGAGCTGCTAGTATATTTACTCCAAGGCCTAATGGTTGCTGTTGGTGGTTTTGAGTAGAATATGGGGCAAACCTTTAGATTTGTCAGTGGGGGTGATTGCACTTGTGTGCAAAGTCCCTTCTGCGGTGGATACAGAAGGGGACAATGGCAGTGAACTGTGGCATGCTCATGGCACCACCACATTTCTTTGTGGAACCCTAGGGAATCCACAAATGCTGACTGTGGCCTTAAGTTATTAATGTATATTTATCATGATAGGGTAGACCTTATTTAATAGTTTGTAAGCTTGTGTAACTTTTAAATTATTAGACATGTGGTCTGTGGGTCTCCCTTTGTACCCTTTCTAGGACTTATAAATGTTAGAGGTGGGCTTGGCCAGCACCCTAGATGTTCCTCACTCCCCTTCTCAGAGGTTACCACTATCTGGACTTTTCTGGTAACCATTCCTTTGTTTTTCTTTTTTTTTTTAATATTTATTATTTTTTAGTTGTAATTGGACACAATACCTTTATTTCACTTATTTATTTTTATGTGGTGCTGAGGATCGAATCCAGGGTCTCATACATGTGAGGCGAGCACTCTACTGCTGAGCCACAACCCCAATCTTCCTTTGTTTTTCTTACTAGTTTCATTATATCAGTTTACCTCCCTAAAAAGTATAATCAAACCTATTTCTGAATTTTATAGAAAAAAAATTCCTCAGTATATAGTTTTGCTGCTGTTTTTACTTGATTATGTTTGTAAGGGTCCTCTCTGTTGTATGTAACAGCATTCATTTATTTTTTCATCAGTATGTAAATACAGTATAAAATTATATCATAAATTATTTATTATATTGTTGGGAACATGGCTATTCCAAGCAATGGATGCTGTGATCTTTCTTACACATAAATTCTGGCACATGTAAGCAGGCATTTCTGTAGAATATATAATACTTGATTACTGGATCATGCTAAACTGATATTCAAAACTGATTGTGCTAGTCTGTATTCCTGTCTTCAGTGCTTAATAATTCTTATTGCTCTACTACTTTGTCGGCCCTTGGTATGGTTCAATTTGATTTTTGCTAACTTGATGGTTGTATAATAGTATCTCCTTGTTGTTTTTATTCATATTTTCCTGATGACTAAAGAGATTGAGTACCTTTTCATATGCTTATTGATATCTTGGGTATCTACCTTCTTCTTCTTCTTCTTTTTTTTTTTTTTTGTGGTGCTGGGATTTGAACCTAGGGCTTTGTGCATGAAAGACAAGCACTCTACCAACTGAGCTATATCCCCAGCCCTCTATCTTCTTTTATAAAGTGACCTGTTCAAGTTTCTTCTTAAAACTTTATTTTTTTCTCTTTGATTTATAAGAAATTGCATAATATGGATATTAATTATATAATTATATGTGTTACAGATATCCTCTTCCAGTCTAGGGTTTGTTTTTACTGTTTTTAGAATATTTGATCAAAACATTTTGGTTTTAATATAGTACAATTAATATTTTCCCTGTGCTCCCAATATAAAGATATTTTCTTCTAAGAGATTTCATAGTTTTGTCTTTCACATTTAGGTCTTACCAAGGATTTTAGTTTTCTATTATGTGCTTAATATCTGGAAAAGTTAAACTCTAAATTTCTTTCCTCATCCATGATTTGTAAAAATTGAGAAATTAAATAAACCCTAATTACTAAGGTATGCTATGCTTCTACTTAAAATATAGTTTACAGAGTAATCAAGTACATCAAATCACACCTACAAAATTATCTAAAATTAAAAAATGACATGTGAGAAAGGCTGGTGAAAAATATTACTAAACTTTAAAGAGAGCTATTTTTTTCATTGATTATTTTTAATATATACACTAGTGAAAACATGAAACTGTCCCGCACAGGTTCTGTTTTATGATAAATGTCTCATGACTCCCATGGGAGAGACATGTGATCTGTCTTCGAAATTATAGTAAGATCCCCTAACACTGAAGGGAACACCTTCCATAGATTGTATGAATAAAATTTGGCTATATAGACAAACTTATGATACTGCTTGTTTTCTTTGGAAATTGTAAAATTTCCTAGTTGCTATTACCACTGACTAAGCTGTCACTGAATATTTGATTTTTAGACACCTTTGTCTACTTCTATAACCTTCTTGTGTTTACTTTTTTTTATTACCGGGAATTGAACCCCAGGGGTGCTATACTGCTGAGCTACATCCCCAGTCCTTTTTGATTTTGAGATAGGCTCTTGCTTAGTTGATAAGGCTGGCCTTGAACTTGGAATCCTCCTGCCTCAGCCTCCTGAGTCACTGGGATTATAAGCATGCACCACCAAGACTGTTATGTTTGCCTTTTTCCTATATTATTTAATGTATTATTTTTGCCATTTTAGATGATTGTGAAGAATCTGCCTTAATATTGGTCTTTGTTTCTTGAATCTGAATCTCTGATGTGTACCAAAGTATCTGAGCAAACGTAGATATAAACCTTACCTTGTACAGTACTACTGTCTGGGCATAATCTTCTCTTTGAAATTTGTTTGCATCTCCCTAAAGGCATTAAATCCCTCTGTGAGAAGGTAAGTTAGAAAGCAGAAAACTTCTGTGGGAGTTTTATTCTTAGACTTTTTTTTTCATATTGTGTTATGTTATGTTCCCATTGCAATATATATACTAAATTTTTTCTTAGGGTATTTAATACATATTGGCAGCTTATGCTAGTGTATTGTTTTCTATTTCTCAAATTTTTAGTAGCTTGTTTAGTGATTAGTTCTTGAGTATGCATCAAATTTTAAAAATTTTGAAAAATTATAAAGAGAAATTATCACTCAGTAATACCTGCTGTTAATGTTTTGGTGTATTTATTTCCTTGTAGTCTTCTTCTTTGCCTCAGCTCCTGAGCTGCTAGGATTACAGGCGTGTGCCAGCGTGCCCAGTTTGCAGTCTTCTTTTGTGTATGTGTGAATATTATGTTTAGAAAAAATATATATCATTTTTTTCTGGATTGTTGCTATGTGTTTTTTCCTTCCCTCAGTTAGTCTTTAGCTTACCCTAAAATTATTAATATAGCTTTGTAAAAATCATTTAGTTACTATGAATTGTTGTATAAAATGTATATGCTATATTTATGTATGATTAGGTCTTTAGATTGCGTCCAGGATTCTGTCATAAATGGTACCAGTGAACTTCTTCGTGTATAACACTTGCCATTTATGTGGTGCTGAGGATTGAACCCCGAGCCTCATGCATGCTAGGCGAGCGCTCTACCACTGAGCCACAACCCCAGCTCCCCACCCTTTTTTTTGGTGGTGCTGGAGATTGAGGCAAGCACTCTACCTACTGAGCTATGTCCCCAGCCCCATTTTGAGATTTTTGATTTACTTTGTTCTTAATTTTTTATGCTGTCTTTTTGCCACATTTTATTTTTGTACTGAAGCTGGTGTATTTGTTAAGAATTCACCTTTACTTAAGGATTCCAGAAAATCAAGGGAATCACCTCACCCTGGAAAGCTGCCAAGGCTGAATTCAGCCTGTATGTCCAAACATCTCAGAAGAGGGTGCTCTTGCAAGAGAGATCAGCTTGTAAGCTTCCATGATTAGATGTTGCTGGCCATGCAGAAACTCAGGAATGCATTCCCAACACCCGTTGCTCATTGTAGCTGGCATCTCTGAGCCTGCATGGGCACTCTTCCTGGCAGACGCTAAGTTAGCATTGGAAGAGTGGCAGCATCAGGTTCTTCAGGGCTGCTCAGTAGACCAGCTTCCACCTGTGTCCACTCCCTTTACAGCATTTTTAATGCGTTAGTCCAGTGACCACTTTTTAAAAAGAAGGGGCTAATCAAGTTGAGAAACTTGTGAGGATTTTGTGAAAGCAATGCATAAGCCTTGGTGTTTTGGTAGCTGAGTTGTTCATTTACCTGAGTGTTAGCCTTAAGAAAAAACCTTTGCTTAAAGTCTCTCTTAATGGTTGAGAATATGCCTCAGTTAGTTTGAATTTTAGCTTTCATTTTAGAAAATTGTAATTGTGGTCGAGGAACTTTGCTTGAATTTATGGTTACAGAGGATATTCACTATTACTAGACATTTACAAAAATGAACTTAAACGATGCTGTCTGTTTTGAAGTTGTATGGTGTGTGTGTGTGTGTGTGTGTGTGTGCGCTCACACATGCAAAACTCTTGAGAATGAAGGTTTTTTTTTTTTAGAGAGTTAAGTTTTATTACAGATTTAAATATTCTTGACAGATACCAACTAAATTTATTATCATTTTCTTTTTCAATAATATTAAGGATAGTGAGTCACAACAAGCTTGAACAGTAGTAATGAAAGAGCTTACTTATTGAGTCCTTAGTAAGTCTTATTCACTTTTCTTAATATTATCTTTTTCAACCTTGGATAACTCAATAAAATGGGTCTTAGGTTTGAGGAAACTGAGGCTCAGAAAGTCTAACTTATCTAGGTTGGAAACCTCTAAGTTTTAGAACCAGCATTTTAATTTTAGTCTTATGGCATCTTCCATAAAATTATTGGCTGATATTACCTATATGTGTAGTGGTTAGAAAAATCAAATAATGTTAATTTGGGGGGAAGAGAAAACAGGCTTGTATAGAAAATCAGTGGAGAGATGGTTTTATAAATGAGCTAAACAAGTGTTCTTACAGTTTTCTGATGAAATTACTTTAGCTTTTCTTTTTACTTATCTTGAATTTTCCAGTGAAATGGATCTTGATTCTTAGTAGCATAGTTGAAACAAATTGTCATTCACTCAAAAGACATATTAAGCCAATTCTTCCCAAGTACTTGACAGGCTAGTTAGAAAAAGTCTTGTTTGGCATATAGGCATGGAACTTCATCCCACTGAACTTTTAAAACTGATTTTAAAATGTGAGGTGTAGCTTTGAGAATTAACATGTGCCTGTCTCATTTTTTCAAGATTCTCATAATAATGATTATTTCTTTAAACTAGAGGTGAGCCTAGTGAGAACTCATTATAATAAAACTTTTGCCCACTACTTAAGGAAGTAAAAAAATATTATTCTAATTATATACATATAAAAATAGGGCTCCATGAGGGTAGAAATTGTTTTGTTTACACCTGAATATTTCAGTATGCAGAAGAGTACCTGGCAAATAATGGGCCCACAAGTATTGAATAATTTATTTATTTACTTTTTTTGGTGCTGGAGATCATACCCAGGGCCTCTGGCATGCTATGTATAGCACTCTGCCACTGAGCTTCAACCCAGCTCAGGTACTGAAAATAAAGCTTAGAGACAAGGGGATGTTTAATTGATGGAGTTGGGATTTAAATTCTATTCTGTGTATATTCTTTTTAAAAACTTACAAAACTATCGCACAAATTACATAGTATGTATGTTTGTATGGAGTTTAAAGAACAAATGAAAATGCATGTACCTGCTACTGAACTGAAGAAACAGAACATTTTGTGCCTTTCTCAATTTGCCTGTTTAGTTTTTTTTTGTACTGGGAATTGAACCCAGATGCGCATTACCACTGAGCCACTTCCCCAGCTCTTTTAATTTTTTTTATTTTGAGACAGAGGACAGAGTCTCATTTAGTTGCTTAGGGCTTTGCTAAGTTGCTGAGACTGACGTGAAACTTGCAATACTCCTGCCTCAGCCTCCCAAGTTGTTGGGATTACAGGTGTGCATAACAGCACCTGTCTCCATTTGCCTTTCTTTATGGAGAATTTTACATTAATTGTGTATCATTGTTTGAAGCTTGTGCTTTTAATTATACTATGCTGCTGCTCCAGATTGGTTATATTGAATGAGTTTGAATTGCTGTTCTTAGGAAGTAACAGAAATTGAGCTGTGTATTAATTAATGCTTAACTTTTTTTGAAGCAGTTTTTTTTTTTTTTTTTTTTTTTTGCTGCTAAAGTGTACAATTTTGGTACAAATTATAGGGGAGTCTTAGAATTCTTGGTTTATTCATGACAGTGGCTCTTCTTACTATATTTGTGATTCACATTATTAGGCCTTTGGCCTTCTAGGTGGACCAGAAATTCATTGATCTACTAAGCTTTAAAATCTATGCAAGCAGTGAGTGTGTTGAATTTTTTAAATGGATTGCTATGTGTGTGCTTTTAAAGTTTGTTAAAATAAATTCCCTCCAAATGCCAATCTCAGAGTCAAATTTTCTCAACTGTAAAGAGGGGTCACTACTTCATGATTAAATAGGAATGCACAGTGTATGAGACATGAAGAATTCTTTATAAATGGGGGTTGTTATTTTAAGTTATTTTTGTTTAAGGCAAGAGCTTGTATCTCATAGAACTCTGTTATTCAGCAAGTGTTATCAATTTAACATAGCTAAAAAATAGGAAGTAGAAGTAACTAGCTTAAGTAGGTATCTGAGTCCATGCGTTAAAACTGAAATCCTTTATTCATGAGAAAGTCTTTAGCCTGTGCCTCAAGGATTTTTCAGTATTATACTGCTCTGCATAGTTGCTGATCTTGTTGGTGACATTAAGTCATGATATTGATCAGGATTTTTTCATTACAAATCTGACTTGAGTATAAGAGAATTTTTTGGTTCTCAATATTGAAAAGTGCAGTGGTAAAACTGGTTTTCGGTTTTGCCAGATCTAGGTTTTCTAATCATGTTTTCACAGATCTGCCTTTATTTATTTATTTATTTATTTTTATTGATTGTTCAAAACATTACAAAGCTCTTGACATATCATATTTCATACATTTGATTCAAGTGGGTTATGAACTCCCATTTTTACCCCGTATACAGATCGAAGAATCACATCGGTTACACATCCACGTTTTTACATATTGCCATACTAGTGACTGTTGTATTCTGCTATCTTTCCTATCCTCTACTATCCCCCTTCCCCTCCCCTCCCATCTTCTCTCTCTACCCCATCTACTGTAATTCATTTCTCTCCCTTAATTTTTTTTCCCCTTTCTCCTCACATCCTCTTATATGTAATTTTGTATAACAATGAGGGTCTCCTTCCATTTCCATGCAATTTCCCTTCTCTCTCCCTTTCCCTGCCCTTAGCTCTGGGTTCTCTGTCTTCTGTGTTGAGTTCATTTCTGGGCAAGTGCTTCCATTACAGTGGTAAAGATAGCTACTAACAAATCAAACTTATATTCTACCATTTTAACTACCCAAATGGCAAAAGAGTGTCTTATAGGTCCAAGTACTAATTCTAATAGGTCCTGTCTGAGTCATGTGCACATTTGTGAACCAAACTCTGAGGTGTCTGGGGAGAGTGAGGGAGTCATTTCCTCCTGGATTCAATGGCCAGAGAATGGGGCAGGCTAGTAGTTTCTCAGAGGAAAATCTGGTGCTGTTCCCAGACAAAGGGAGAATGAATGGATGCTGGGCAGCTAAGAGATGCCTTTTGAAGTTATCAAAAAACTGTTATATTCAAAATATTCTTTCCAAAAAGGCAGTGAGATATATAATCTAGTTTGGAAAGATTTTCAGCTCAAATGATTAAGTTTCAATGCTTAAAAATGTAGATCTTCAACTTCCTTGAAAACTGTCATATAAAACTGATTTCCCAGGTGTCTGCATGATTTATTATCATGCATTTAATTCTTTAATTACCTATTCTTTGAACATTCATTTTTAGGTTTATCACAGCTCTGAACTGTAGAGAATGGAGTGTTAGCTTTATAATATAGGAACTAGGCCTCATGTTTTAAATGCTTAGAAGACTTAAAAAAAATAAAAACCTTTAGGAAGTTGTATTTTAGCTTTTGAACTTCTTTTGGTATTATTTCGTAACACATTTTGTATTTCCTTCTTTGTGTTACATTGAAAACATGCAGTCTGTTTGAAGGCTTTCATTAGAAAAAGAAAGATATCACCATGAGCTTGCTTTGCCCAGCAGGAGACTTTAATAAGTTGCTTGATTTAAAGAGAATTTTTTTTTTTAAAAAAGAGAGAGAGAGAGAATTTTAATTTTTTTTTTTTTTTTTTTTTTAAGTTTTAGGTGGACATAACATCTTTGTTTGTATGTGGTGCTGAGGATCGAACCCGGGCCGCACACATGCCAGGCGAGCGCGCTTTGGCTTGAGCCACATCCCCAGCCCCGAGAATTTTTTTTTAACCTTTAATGTGTTCTTAGGCATTAGACATTTCTGCTATCATGAAACTGTATTTGAAGAGAAAATAAATGCAGATTAATTGCATCTAGATTATAACAATGTCATTAAGTGACTTCAGGGATAATTTGTAATAAAAACAATGCAATGACAGACAAATCTGTAGGCTTGGAAATCAGACAGACTTAAGTTCAGATTTCTTCAGCCACTCACTAATTGTTTGACTTTAGGAAAGTTATTTAAACTGAATTTTAGTTTGCCCATTGTGTAAATGGGACTTTTATCTACTTGGTAGGTTGTTTTGTAAATTAGAGATAATATGTATTACAATGTCTAACACAGGAACTGGCACAAACAAAGTATTCTTGTGGTGACTTAATTTAAGATCATCCTCAAGTTAAAAGCATTATTTATGCTCCAAACAAAAACAAAACAGTAAAACTTCATAATTGTGATGTCATTAAGAGAGTAAATCAGATAGAATTTATTGAAATTCCTTTTTGAAAAGGTTCAAATATTAGAATAATAGAAATGATTACATGAAAGATATGAAAACTTGATGAAAAGAAAGCTGCCTGAATTGACCAGTTTTTTTTTTTTTGTTTTCAGGAAATGTAGGATTAATTCTGAATTGTTCTCAGAAAAACATACTTCTGGCACATGAATAATTTAAATGATCAACCTGTATATTTTTTCTTGCACTTATGTGTCACAGTTACATTTTAATAAGAACTCTGTGATCAATCCTCAGTAACTAGAGTTTTTATTTAAATTGTCTATTTGTGAGAAGATCCAGATGCCAAGAGAATAAGCTAGTATTAGAGATTTATTAAAATAGCCCATTTCTGGAATATGGTCTATAGTTAGTATATATTTAGCCCAGTTTTTGTTCCTCAACAGTAATGATCACTGATACTCAGAATGATGGAATTGGCTTCTTGAACATCAAAGGACATTTCCATTAGTTATTGGCTTATACTTATCATGAAAATAAAACACAATGAAGGTATTTGGGAAAGATTTTTCTACAGACTGAAGTGAAAAGTAATGTATTTTCATCACAGCCCTAAATGAAGTAGAAAATCAACTAAGTAGAAAATTTATTTTCTTTTCCTACTAAATATTTTTTTTTTAATATTTATTTTTTAGGTGTAGATGGACACAACACAATGCCTTTATTTTTATGTGGTGCTGAGGATCGAACCTGGGTCTCGCCCGTGCTAGGCAAGCGCTCTACTGCTGAGCCACAATCCCAGCCCCCTACTAAATATTTTTGTTAATAGAAATCTATCTCCTTAAAAACAGCCCCCACCCCAATGTAATTAGTAAAATCTATTGACAGTGTGGTGTCTGGAGTGAGATTGTCTAGGTTCAAATTCCAGCTCTCTTAGGACATAGTCTGTGTGATTTTTGGAAAATTACTTAATTTCTTTTAGTTCCCTAAACAGTAAAATGGGGAAGATGATAATGATAATAATATCTCATAGTATTATGAGAATTAAATCAGAAAAAAATACTTAAAATTAATCAGAGGACATGTCACAATAGCTCTTGTCTTTAAAAAAAAAAGATTTATTTAGTTGTTTTTTTTTTAAACATTTTCTTTTTCAAATATCTTTGTATTTATTTATTTATTTATTTTTATGTGGTGCTGAGGATTGAACCCAGTGCCTCAGCATGCAAGACAAGTGCACTACCACTGAGCTACAATCCCAGCCCCTGTTTTTTTTTTTTTTTTAAAGATACTGAGGATTGAATCCAGGGCCTTGCGCATGCTAGGCAAGCACTTACGAATGAACTACAGCCCCAGCCCCTTTTTATTTTATTTTGAGACAGAATCTCAATAAGTTACCAGATTGGCCTTGAATTTACAATTCTGCCTTGGCTTCCTGAATAGCTGGGATTACAAGTGGATTAAGTTGAAATTGTTTTGATCCTTTAAACTAGAACAGAATCATCAGCACCCTGAATTGAGGAAGTGCCACCTGCTCCTGTGGTGGACTGTCTGATTCTGCACACTTGGTAGAAGTAGGGCATTGGGACCAGTCCTAAGGCACTTAAGGACTAGGACCTTTGGGAGGCTTTACTAAATTTTGTTTTTGCCTTCAGCAGCCCCAGCAAGTCCAGTTTAGGCTTTTAAAAAGTTCATAATCCCTGGAGGACCCTGGAACACACTGGCTAGTTTCTCTTGTGTTTGCTGAATGGAGATTGAGTAGATCCAGGTTTTATTTGGGCATTTCCGGATATGCTGTAGGATCAAAGCTTGGGTCTAGATCCATTTTAAGTAGAAAATTGGTAGAGCTGACCATGGTTATGTGTTTCCTTTTTGTTTTGAAAGATTTTTAAAAATGTTACACTTCTCCATTTAACAGTATTTATAACAAACTTACTGTTGATAGGTAATGGAGATAGGGGAGGACATACTCATGGAAGGAAAAGCCATTTGCAAAGCCATGGAGAATATTGATTTCTGTTTTTATTAATAAATATTATTTTGAGTCAGTTTCTTATGAGCTTGAGGGTGTGATCTTGCTCCTTAAGAATGTCAGTTCCACTAGGGCAGAGAGCTTGATTTGATTCATTGATGTGTTCCTAGCACTTAGAACAGTGATTGGTACACTTAGTACATGTTGGATTAATGAGTGAATCGACATCATTCTAGCTTAATGCAGAGAACCTTGATGTTTTGATGATTATTTGCAGTTTTGCTGATGATAAAAATCACATTTCCAGTGGGTTAAATGGCTGTTTGATTTGTGCTATTCTCTTTTTCAATGGAAATCTGTGGGTACCTCTAGGGGGAGGGCATTTATGTTAGAGGCATGAATTCTGTTGCCATTTTCTCTCCAGTGATTTTTCTGGAAGATGCTATTCTGCCTTTTCTATGAGCAGATGTGCTCAGGATGAAAGGTTTAAAGGAAGGCGGGTTCACATTTGTCTCACCAGGCGAGGGATGCCTTTTCCTCTCCATTTAGTAAGTGTCCATCAGACTTCCCAGAGTACAATGAGGCATTTACCCCAGGCCTCAGCAGCAGCCCATACTTTTTGCATTTTAGGCTTTTTCTGCCACCCCTGGGAAACTGCCTGGTGGTCTGGCATCATGGGAATTTGTATCACTAAAAGCAGTTTCCCTGCCCGCTCCTCTAGCAGAAGCAGACCAGGGTGAATGGGAAGAGACTTGGATCTGAGTTATGATTCTGCAGCTAGTAGCCGAAGACCTTAAGGAATTATTCATATATGTATTTTTTGTTGAGTTTCTTATTTGCAGAGTTTGACAGTGCTTATCTTTCAGGGTTGCTGTAAGATTTAAAATAGTAACTATAAAATAATTAACAGTGCTTAGTTAGTTTTCTTTCTTTTCCTGTCACATCAAATCATTGGTTCCCACTCTTTCAACCTCTTGACACAGAAAGACAGCTATATTATTTTTCATAATATAGAAGAGAGCATTTGAAACACTTGGTAAAGCTTTTTTAAAAATTTTTCCTGAGGCAACATGGAATTTTATTAATATATTTTCAACGACATGGAACAGCTACTTTTTTGTTTATGTAAAAAAACCGAAGTACAAATTTAAAAACTTTTCCAGACTGTGAACTTAAAATCAGGGTCTTCTAAGACAGTTTCTATGCCAATATTTAGAAAGAGAGGGAGAGAAAGAAAGAAAAATGTATGTGTGGTAAAAGAGATATTTTAGCCTGCTTTTGTAACTTTAGCTTTGCATGCAATGTGCCAAAAGTTATTTCTCCCTAGGGACCGCCTCTTTCAACAGTTTGTGAAGGCAGCATAAATTCTCACTTGGTGTTCAAGGAAGATGGTAATACAATTTAGTACAACCAAAGTATTTTTTTTTTTTTTAACTTGTTAGAAACCAAAATGTGATTGCAGTGGCAAAGTTGTCAGCACACTTGAGTTTAACAAGTGTTCGAAGGATTAGTAAAGGAAATGTAGTTTACTCTGCAGCTTTTATGACAAAGAATTTAAAAGGTTTTGCTCTAAGCCCCACCATGTGTTTCTTCCTTTTCTCCAAAACATACCTCTAAGTTGAAAAGAGAGATGAATCTCTTAGGGAGAAACTATTAACTCTGAGGGAGTTTATCTTTGTTTGAGAGGAAGCAGAGCATTTACATTTGAATTGACTCTGAGTGTAGCTTGTGCCCTAATCTCATTCCTCCTAGAAGTTGGTGTGGAGTTTAAGTACTTCCTACTTTGTGTTCTGGTCCTTGTAGTGCCATCTTAATTTTCTTGGGGGATCATAAGTTTTGTAATTCAAAATAAGCCAACTTCTGGGACATAGAACCTTGGTTGTACACAGGCATATTTTCTGTAATTGTTGTATCAGTATTGTCTTGTAAAGGACCATTGGCCAGAATTGTCTCATTTTCACACAATTTACTACTACACTGAAAATG
Organism: Callospermophilus lateralis; assembly: GCF_048772815.1. NCBI lineage: Eukaryota > Metazoa > Chordata > Mammalia > Rodentia > Sciuridae > Callospermophilus > Callospermophilus lateralis. Next base: position 10,724,803 of record NC_135306.1, read on the forward strand.
CTATAGAAACACAAAATATCGCAGAAAGTTTGAAAAGAGAGAATACAGTAACTTCTATCACAGTTCTGAGTTTCGAATATTCAGAGTTTTGAATATTCTCATTTGACATAGTTGTAGTTGGTGTACAGTTTAAACGAGAAAAAGTAAGACCTTAATATTTATCATAAAACATTTTCATCCATTTTTGAGGCTGCATCAAAGTTTTATAATTAAATCAGCCAGCTCCCTATTATTATACATGCAAATTCAGCCTTTTTTTTTGAAATAAGATTAATGTTACTATTTTGTGGACTTTTGTGACCAAATCTTTTTTGGTGGTGGTGGTGGTGGTGTGTGTATGTAGAGAAAGGTATAGGGACAGAAGGCTGAGAAGGGTTATGTCAAAAATAAGGTATATTACAGATGAAAAGTCTTTTTTTAATTCAAAATTTATAAGAAATCTTGACATGAGCCATTATTTGGGAGCAAAAAAAAATGTATTAACAGCTTGTATTAATTAGTATTTTGCTCTATGATGATTAAAGTACTATTTTAAAAAGTTAAAACTTTAGATATTCTTATATTGATTTTAATGCCAGCTTCTATTGCTCATTTAGTTTTTTATATGATTTGAGGAACATTTCTGCTGATGGAGGATTTAAGTCATATTAGATTAAAGAGAATAGAAATCATCTACGTAAAGATTTGTTGATGGGAGGAATTCTTTGTATTTGTTCTTATGTTTTACTGGACAGTCATGGCCTAGACCCAAGGCTGGACTTTGCTTTTTCAGCAATTGTGAAATCCTCACCTTATAAACATAAAATGTTCTTGGTAAAGTTTGTTTCTATGGCTAGGGATTGACATGCAGACCCACCCCAAAATAGACAGGGTATGAATAATACTTCATGGGTGTCAGATGAAGAAAACTTGTTGGGGCTATGGTTTAATTAAGCCCAATGGCCTTTTGAATTAAAGAAAAAAATTTATTATGTATTAATAAGTTAGGGCTTGGGGAGGTAACCTATGTTTGCTCCTTAGAGGATGGGACAAGAGTTTTGATTTGGCCAAAAGAGCTTGTGTAGTGTGATACTAGCTTGAAAATGCTTTGCCTGGCATTTGCACTGGGTGTATTTGGAGAGAAGAGTCTTCTGGCCCCATGTATTTAAATGTGTTTGTGAGTGTGCTTAGAAAATGGCAGCATTTGCTGGTCTTGGTTGTCAATGTCTGCTGCTCCTGACTGTGTTTAACCAGAAAGGGAAACTCAGAGTAGAAAAGGTCTCACTCCCAAGACTTTACAAGAAAACCCCTCTTTGTTGATTTATATATATATATTTTAAAGGAGCTTGACATCTTCATCAAGTTCACAGTGGGCTTGCTTTGTTTGCTTTCTCTTGAATGCTTGATAAGATTTTTCTTCTATTGTTTTGTGCAGCAAGAACAGATCTTTCCATGGCTGGGGTGGGTTTTTTGTAAATCCACAATATGGTCATTGTCTGATGGTGAATAATTGTGGCTGCTTTTTGTACAACCAGAACTAAGGCTTTGGCTGTGAACAGATTCCTTCTTAGCGTGAAAAGGGACTAATCCATGTAAATACAGCCCCAAAATAAAGCTTTACAGAAAAAGGGGAAGGCCGCTAAGCAGGAGGGCACAGGTCAGCAATTTAACCTTTAACCTAACAAATAAGAAGCATGAAAGTTCCAGAATTGGTTTACAAAAGAAAGCTCCTGTGATCTGTCAGTTTTTCTTTTCAGGAGGGAACTGGGTGAGAGATCTGACTGACAGCTAGTGCCTTTTAACTGCAGATTGAAATTTTTTTTTTTTTTTTTTTTAAAGAGAGAGTGAGAGAGGAGAGAGAGAGAGAGAGAATTCTCCAATATTTATTTTTTGGTTATTGGCGGACACAACATCTTTGTTTGTATGCGGTGCTGAGAATCGAACCCGGGCCGCACGCATGCCAGGCGAGCGCACTACCACTTGAGCCACATCTCCAGCCCCTGCAGATTGAAATTAACTGCCAAATTGAAACTTGAATATTTGAAGGAGAATATTTTTTAAATAAGGAGGTGGCAAAATAGACAGTATAGGCATTGGTCAGGATCTCACATGGGATTTTTACCTTGAAAGCATGGAGTAGGCTTAGGACTAGACCACCTTTAGGATCCCTTCCAAGTTTAGTAGAGAGTCTGTGGTCTGACTCTTAACAGTCAAATTAGACGTGAACTTTGCAGTTTAAGGCCAGATGAAACTCTTTCCTTTTTCCTAGCATCATAACTGATACCCTTTGTAGACTTTTCATGGCTCCATAAATTAATTGTAGACTTTAACTAAAGATTTAAGAGCTTTTTGTAAATGTAATTAATATGTTTTCCACAAAAGAGCTATCTTGAGATTTCATAATATGTACAACTATTATGACCCCATGCATTATTAGAAACTCTTAAGTGTGGGGTAGAGCACTGTAAAGCAGAGGATGGAGGCTTGCTTTCATGCACTCCTGTGTGGTTCCACATGCTTAGGCATTATTAGCAGATACAATCAAGTAAACTAAAGTGGCAGAACATGAAGTATAAATGTTTATTAGGCAATGCACTGGGGAAATGGGAGATGTGCAAAATGAGGGCTTGCTCTTCTCCATGGACCAGAAGAGTTAAGAAAATAAGGTTTGTGCTAAGTGATAAGTTTTACTTTTATGCTGTTGTGCTCATTTACAAACTTTGCAAACAGTTTGTATTTATTTAATCACAACAGGTAATCTTGTTAATGAGTGTTAGTTTTTGCTTAAAGCATAATGCATGTGAAGTCAGCTGTTCTGTCTCACTATGGAGAATTCTGTAACTGATAAAAACTTTAATTACAGGAAGTCATTCAGATTAAAAAGAAACAATGAACTAATGACTTTAAAGTAGGCTCCCTGTAGATTAATAAGAATAGTAATTATACTTTGTAACTACATTGTGGAAACAAAGTCCCAGGGAGGATACTGATTTGGTTTTTCACTTGTCTTTACAGTATTGTATTCATTCTGAGGGCTTATTGGACTACCTCAGTTTCCCCAAGGTCTACAGAGATCAGAGGCAAGATAAAGCTTCAGATTACAATGAGCATAAAGTTAAGGGGCCACTCTTAAATAGCTCAGGTGTGTTTCTCTTTCCTTGCTGGCTATCATAGCCTCCTATCTGGCCTTTTTGCTTTCCTTCACAACCATATTTCATGTTGTTATTTGAGCTTTTTTTTAAAAAAAAATACAGTAGAGACCACATCATTCCCCTCCCTACTGCTTTCCATTGTCCTGTATTTCCCCAAGCTAAAGTTAAGTTCATCTGCAGGGTGAATAAGGTCTTCCATGATCCATCTTCTACCTACTCAACTTCACCCTAGCCACCTGACCTCCTCCTAAATGTGCATTTTCCAATGTGTTCCAACCAAATTTCATGCATGTTTTCTATTTCCATATCATATTTGAAAAAATATAAAAGGAGTTAATATTTTTGTCATGGGAAATGCAATGATGATGCTTTTTTAAAAATATATTTTTTAGTTGTAGATGAACACACTGTATCTATTTATTTTTGTGGTGCTGAGGATTGAATCCAGTGCCTTCCACATGTGAGGCAAGCGCTTTACCACTGAGCTACAGCCCCAGCCCCAACGATGATGCTTTGAATATTGCTAACATTTGTGTAGTTTTGTACTTTGTAAGCATTTCTGTGTTCTTTAATCTTCACAGCAACAATACAGAAGGGACAGTGTTTTCTGAGATGTTCTCAATAAAAATTTGAATAAATAGATGAATAAATGAATGAGTGAACGGCGGAGCCAGGAAACTGAATTTTCTCTCTGAATCCTACTTAATATCTGTATAATTTGGACAAGTAATTTAACCTCCCTGAGCCTATTTGCTAATCTGTAAAATTGGTCTATACTTGTCTTGCTTGTCACACTAGATGGTGTGAGGACTGAATGAAATAATGTAAAAAAAATGCTTTTAAACACTATGCAGATGTTATTATTGCTAAGATTCAAAGTTTACTACAGGTCCTATAAGTGAAGAGAAAACTGTCATAGATACAGATTTGTGTTTTGTTTTTTTTTTGGTGCCAGGAATTGAACTTAGAGGCACTCAACCACTGAGCCATATTCCTGGCCCTATTTTGTATTTCTTTATTTAGAGGCAGGGTTTCACTGAGTTGCTTAGCACCTCACTGATGCTGAGGCTGGCTTTGAACTCTTGATCCTCTCATCTCAGCCTCCAGAGCTGCTGGGATCATAGGCATGTGCCACTGTACCCAGCCAGATTTATGTTTTAATGACAAAGAAAACAACAGACCGGTTTCATTTAAGTAATTTAAATATATATCTATTTTGATAGAATATAGAAAATAGCATAGCCTTGTTTTGTTTCATATAGAAAACGTCAGGTTTTACTATTAGTAAATGCTAGCCAAGGAGCATATCGTATATGGTAGATGGATATTCAGGTGCAATGTTTAGATGCTCCACTGTAATCCCAGCAACTCTGGAGGCTGAGGCAGGAGGATCATAAGTTCAAAGCCAGCCTCAGCAACTTAGTGAGAACCTATTTCAAAATAAAAAATAAAAAGAGCTGAGGATGTGGCTCAGTGGTTAAGCATCCCTGGCTTCAATCCCTAGTGCCAAAAAAAAAAAAAAAAAAAAAAAAAAAATTCCACTGCCATATATATTCTCCTTGGGTGGCTCTCTAGAACCTTAGGGCCATATTTGCCTCCTAGTTTTGTAAGCTACAGGTGACTTTTCTAGTATGCTATTATTTTTGTGTGTATTTTTATATGCTATTATCCCTAATGTTGTTTTTCCTTCTTTTATTTTCCTTTTGTCCTTACTTTCTTGGTTTACATGTGTATTTTTTGTATTCTTATTTGTAGTTTTTAAAGTGATCTCAAGTTGTTTATGGGATGTGGTAGAGTATAAACTCTCTTGGTGTGATCTTAGTTGTCTGTTGGCTTCTATCACTTACACATTGACAGTTGCTCAGCCTATATCTTTGGCCTACACTCCTTAATTGCTAGACCTGGATCCATTGCTCTGTCAACTGATCCTGGATGCCCCTCAGGCACTTCAAATTGAATTCTAGGTTACTGGCTACTCCCAGAAAAGGGAAACAACAACAACAAAACAACAACAAAAAACTGAGAAGCTAATCCTAAACCATTCATTGCTTGTGTCAAAAACGTGAAAGTCATCCTAGACTGTCACCTTATGTCTAATTAAGCTCAAATATTTTTTTGTTTTTAGCAAGCTTTAAAGACATTTAAATATCTTCTAGAAAAGTTAATTATGCTACAAAGAACTTTCCCTCTGCTTGAGAATACATTCACCCTCAAATAATGGGTGAGTTTTAAGATATTCTCCTGTATAACCACAATACAATCATCAAAATGAGGACATAGTACTGCCATCTACTTCTCAGAGATTTGCCAGTTGTATTCTTTAGTTGTCAATGGACTTTATTTATTTAAATGTGGTGCTGAGAATCGAACCAAGTGCCTCATAGGTGCTAGGCAAGCGCTGTACCACTGAGCCACAACCCCTACTCTTCAGTAACATTCTTTGAGCTAAAGAATTCAGTTCAATTTCAAATTACATTTAACTTTATGTCTCTTTTGTTTCCCTTAGTCATTGACAGTTCGTAGTCTTCCCTTAACTTTTATGACCTTGATCTTTTAAGATTACAAGCCCAAATTTTGAGTTTGTTTCCTCGTCATTAGATTTAAGGTACACATCTTTGGCAGGAATATCGTAGAAGCTGTATTTTCAGTTTTCTGAAACTTCGATTTCTTCTTGAATCAGATAATATACAATTTCAATTTGTCCCATTAATGCTATGATCACTTGATTAAGGCAGTGTATGCCATACTTTTTATGGAAAAGTCATTCTTTATTTACTCCTTTGTAATTAATAACTGTTTTTTTGGGAAAAGTGCTTTGAAATTATGTAAATGCTCAATTCTTCATTAAACTTTCATTTTATTTGTTTATTTGATTTTGGACTCATCGTTTTCTTTTTAAATCAAGACTTACTGAATTGTTTGAATTATTATTTGAATAAATTATAGTATTCAGTTTGTTCCAGCTTTGATCAGTAGGTGTCAGTTTGAAGGGACTCTTGTGTTCTTTTCATCTGTCCTCATCTCATCATTCTTTAGATACTTCTTTGCTTTCTGGCACAAGATGTTCTGTTTCCCTTTTTCCTTAGCTCTGATATCTGCCATTTCTCTAAGGAACCCTGATTCCTTTTAATGGAGAATCTAGTTTAAAGGCCCAAATCTGGATGCTAGGTGTGCTTATTTCTATCATGATATTTTTGCTCCTAGGCCTTTTCAGAACGAGAGAGCATATGTTGTATATGTGGACATATATATGTTTACATCTCTTTGTATTTTTCTTTCTGGACGTGGAAAAGTGTGCCTTCACATCTAATTTCAACCAATATTGTAAAATTCATTCTAGTTTTCTCCCTTTGAATATTTGTTACTTTCTTTTCCAGCAGCAATAAGCCTATTTTTATTCTTCTTTTTTAGTGTTTTTTTTTTTTTTTATTGTTGGTTGTTCAAAACATTACATAGTTCTTGATATATCATATTTCACACTTTGATTCAAGTGGGTTATGAACTCCCATTTTTACCCCGTATACAAATTGCAGAATCACATCAGTTACACTTCCATTGATTTATATATTGCCATACTAGGGTCTGTTGTATTCTGCTGCCTTTCCTATCCTTTACTATCCCCCTCCCCTCCCCTCCCCTCCCCTCCCCTCTCTCTACCCCCTCTACTGCAGTTCATATCTCCCCCTTGTATTATTTTTCCCTTTCCCCTCGCTACCTCTTGTATGTAATTTTGTATAACCCTGAGGGTCTCCTTCCATTTCCATGCAATTTCCCTTCTCCCGTTTTTTTTTTTTTTTTTTTCTAAGATGTTGATGGACCTTTATTTTGCTCATTTATTTATATGCGGTGCTGAGAATTAAATCCAGTGCCTCACATGCTAGGCAAGTGCTTTGCCTCTGAACCCACCCCCAGCCCCAATCCCATTATTCTTAATGGTTATTTTTTGATTAATTCCTTCCCCATGGATGGCCTCCTTACCTTTAGTGGGCTCTGATACTCTACACTTCTTTGCCCTTCCTATCAAGATGCCTTATCCAATTTGGGTTTTAAAAAACCATGCTAGGCTGGTCCTTCTGTATTCTTACCTTCTTTGTCCTGGGTTTTGATACCCTATGCATGGTTTCTACCCTCTTCTAAGTTGTTCCCCACCTCATCCTGCCTGGGTCTGACTCTATTAGGGGGTCCCTGCATGAAAAGCCTTCTTATCCTGCTCCAGTGCTCTGATATCTCACACCAGGTTGTCTGTTAACATGCATGCTCTTCTTAAACTGCTTTAACTCTGACACCCTATCTAGGCAACTGTCCTTAATAGATGGATGTTTAGTTCTCCCTGTTTGGGCTATGATTTCCCACACTAGCTCACTCTCCTGTGAGGGTACTTATGTCACTTTCAGATTCTGTTGCCTTATGCTAGGTTGCCCCTTACAGCATGGACATCTACCTCATACACTGACTCCCAAGTCTTCCTATGTGAATGCTTGCTTACTCAACTCTGGGGCACTGTGGTTGTTTCTCACCAAGTGTGGATGTGTGTCCTAATTTCAGGATTAAGTTGTCAGGAAGAAGTAAGGAAGTCTAATTTCTTTCCTATATTTGTTTTCTTTTGACATTCAACTTCATTGTCTTTGCCTTAGTTCTAACCCTCCTAATTCTTCCTTGAATAACTGCCACTTCATTGGTTTCCTTAGCCAAAAGTCATCTTCTATACTGGTGTCAGACTGATATTTGTGTTAAATATCATGTTATCATGCCAATCTTCTGCTTAACCCTGGTGTTGGCTGCCATTACCTACAGTGTAGTATTCAACCTTTTAGCATGGAGCTCAAGGTCCTTCATGACCTGACTGACATCTCCTCTACCCTCTTGTCACTCTTTGACTTTGTGCTCTAGCTGAGTCACTTCAGTCTCTTTTGCTTTCATACCTTAGTACCTGGTCTTTCTGCTTTCTGTATCGTCCTTTTTTTCCTCTCCTCATTTCTTCCTTTTTCCTGGTTTACTTCTGTTGTCTTCTGAGACTAAGACAAGATGCCACTTCTTTTATAAGACCTTTTTCAGTCCTTCCATGTTTCTGTCTGCCCCTTACTTCCCTCATCCACTACCTTTCACACACTTGGTTAAATCCTCTTCCTCTTGGCCCCCTGCATATTGTATTATTACTGTCCTATCTAGTCGTCGTCGTCGTCGTCTTCTTCTTTTTTTTTTTAATTTGGGGATTGAACCCAGGGGTGCTTAGCTACTGAGTCACATCACCAGCCCTTTTTTGTATTTTATTTAGAGATAGGGTCTTGCTGAGTTGCTAAGTGCCTCACTGAGTTGCTGAGGCTAACCTTGTACTAATGATCCTCCTGCCTCAGCCTCCTGAGTTGCTGGGATCACAGGTATGTGCCACCATGCCTGGCTGTCCTTTCTGTTCTTGAGAGTGGGAACTTTGTTGCTTTAATTTTTCACTGAAGAATATTTCTGTTCAACAGGTAGCTGATTAAAGGAAGAGATATTTGTAAAATATTTCTGTTTTATAGAATTTCTTATTCAGTAGAATTTGTTGTGTCCAAATAAGCAAGGCTATGTAATTATAAGTGGTTTGTGAGTCCCATTACAAAGAACTGGAGGTTGTTATTATTGTTTTTAGGCTAGAGTTTTACCTACGGTTACATTTACTTTTGGAGAATCTCCAGTGACTTCTTGTTTTTCCTAGCAAGGTAAAAAAGAGAGTTAGGGTATTTTAAGAATTGGTTTGTTATCCTCTCTTTCTCTTCTACTGCATTTATTCCCACTGTGCATGCAAATAAGCTACAACAGTGTCCAGTGCTGTCTAGTTAGCTGATAAGGTATATGCTTGACCAAGAGACAAAAGAAGGCATTTGGACAGTTAACCATTTTCTTAAGTTGATTAAATCATGTCAATTTACTTGGTGTTTGTTGTGTTCTCACCCCCCCCCCCCCCCCCCCCCCGCCAAACACACTTTGTGGCATTGTTTTGTATTTTATTATTATTTTTTCAAAGATCTGAGTCAAAGTATCAAGTCACTTGGTCCTATAATATATATGCAGTGGTAGTTCTCTACAAAGGTTGCAGTTGGATTCCAGGAACAGTCTCTGGTTCCTGGGCAGCAAAGTTGGCTGAAGGTTGGAACAATGTTCTCTTTTTGCCATCTGTTAGGAGAGACCAGGAATGTTGATTTGTGGGCAGAAAAGTGCTAAGAATGATCATGTTCAAATGAAGATAATGTAACAAATTAAAAATTGATTTGTAGGCCCTTTCATCTGCCTCAATTATTACTGCTTAGAATTTGTTTTACTCAACCTTTTTTTTTTCTTGCAAATTATATGTTTAGACAATACAGTGATTATCCAAAGGTGATGGTATATATTTAACAATTATTCTTCCATGACAGCATCTTAGAAGAATCATTTTGGTGTGTTGTAATAATTATCTAAAAGAAGTGTTGTTTAATCTAATAGAAGTATTCCAGTCCAATGAGAGGACAGTAGAAGCTTTCAAGAAAGCTGGCATCTTATAGAAAGATGTTTCTTGAAATTACCCTGGTGGGATCCTGGGGATCATTGAACCCTTATTGTGTTTAAAAAAAAAAAAAAGAAAAGAAATCTCTTGGAAACCTTCACAGAAAGAAGTTTTCCTAAAGCTGAAGAGTTAACACAGTGAGCTAACTAGAACTTGTTTTAAATAAAGTATCTTTTCCTTTCTTGTTCTTTTGCCCAATAACTAGGGAGTCAATTCTACTTGCCCTTTTGATAACCTAACACTGATGGTTAGCAATCCTCCTGCCTTAGTGGCTTGTTGTAATGGCCAATGTTTTGGCCATTCTTGACGAGAGATGATGCTAAGGTCTGCACCTGTATCCAGTAGCCCATTAAATTCATGTCCTTGAATATTTAGTTTTAGCATGGGGCAAGAATCTAAATTTAAAGAAAGCATAGCCCAATCTACACCTGTGGAGTCTAATCCCTTAGAACCTCTTTCTACAGTTCAACTGGAAAATTTATCATGTAGGCTGGGCATTATTAGTAACTGGGCTATTCTATCTCCTGGTGAAATTATTGATATACTCTTTGGAGAACTGGCTATAATTTTTATTTCTGCTGTGAAATGCAGCAGCTGGTTATCCTCAGAGAAATCTAGATATGTTGTTAAGAAAGGGACCTTATGAGGATCAGCAGCAACAAATTGCATATGATCCTGGCGTATACATACAAATTGCTGTAGACGAGGTTAGGGCATGGAAGACTTTACAAAGACTTGGAGGTTTACAAGGTCAATTATCTAAGGTAATACAAGGAGCTAATGAACCTTATGCTGAATTTGTAGATAGGCTTATTCAAACAGCTTCCAGAGTTTTTGGGAATACAGAACAAGCAATGCCATTAATAAAACAATTGGCTTATGAGCAAGCAAATTGTTGGTGCAGAGAAGTCATTAGACCATGGAAACATGAAGATTTAAACACATATATTAAATTATTGGAGACATTAATGAACAAGGGCAAGTCATGACAGCTGCAGTACAACAGGTTTTTGATGTCAGGCAAAAAACATGCTACAATTGTGAATAAACAGGATATTTTAAAAGGAATTGCCCCATAGGAGGAGGGTTTAACAAAACTAGGTATCAAAGGAGTAGAATACCGGGTATTTGCCCACGATGCTGTAGGGGGAGACATTGGGCTAATGAATGCCGTTCTCAAACCACCATAGAGGGTACTCCATTATCAAAAAACGAACAAGGACCAGGTGTCTATCCACGATATCGTGGAGAAAGGCATTGGGCTCCATTGCCAAAAAATGGACAGGGGGGCCCAGTGCTTCAGGGCCCGAGACCACAAATATACGGAGCACTGGAGGAACCCAGCAACCCCATCAGGGTAGTGCCCAGGACACATTGTCCATTAAATCCCTCACTAGACAAACCAGAGGAAGCTCAGGATTGGACATCTGCGCCTCCGCCAGAACAGTACTAACTCCAGAGATGGGAGTTCACATCATTCCCACAGGGGTAAAAGGACCTCTTCCCAAAGGAACAGTAGGCTTATTATTGGGACGCAGTTCTTCTACTCTAAAAGGACTTATGATAAGTCCTGGGGTAATTGATCCTGATTATGAAGGTGAAATAAAAATTATAGCCAGTTCTCCAAAGGGCATATCAGTAATTTTACCAGGAGATAGAATAGCACAGTTACTAATAATACCCAGCCTACATGATAAATTTTCCAGTTGAACTGTAGAAAGAGGTTCTAAGGGATTAGGCTCCACAGGTGTAGATTGGGCTATGATTTCTTTGAATTTAGATTCTTGCCCCATGCTAAAACTAAATATTCAAGGACATGAATTTAATGGGCTACTGGATACAGGTGCAGACCTTAGCATCATCTCTCGTCAAGAATGGCCAAAACATTGGCCATTACAACAAGCCACTCAAACACTTCAAGGCCTAGAAGTGGTGACTAATCCCCATAGAAGTGCAATGGTATTAGATTGGAAGGATCCTGAAGGATGTGAAGGAACAAGCTAGACAAATAAAACAATGTCAAAATTGTGTGACCTTTTTTTACCACAAGTTAATCTTGGAGTCAATCCTAGAGGACTGATACCTAACCATATTTGGCAGATGGACATCACACACTTGCCAGAATTTGGAAAATTAAAATATTTGCATGTTACAGTTGATACTTCTTCCGGATTTTTGATGGGCTCCCTTCATGCTGGAGAAAAAACTAAAGATATTATAGCTCATTGCTTACAAAATTTTGCAACTGTGGGCGATCCAAAACAGTTAAAAACAGATAATGCCCCTGGTTACACTTCTACCTCTTTTAAACAATTTTGCTCATCATTTGGCATTACTCATATAACAGGAATCCCATACAATCCATAGGGACAAGGCATAGTTGAAAGAGCTCATCAAACTATTAAAATGTACTTATTAAAAGCAAAAAAAGGGAATTGGGAAGGAGTATATATTCCCCAAAGATAAACTTAAAATAACACTCTTTACTCTAAACTTTTAAAATTTGGATTCATCAGGGCTTAGTGCTGCGGCACCTGCCTAAGCCTCCCCAGTCACTGGGATTACAGGAATATTTGTCTTTTCATGTCTGGTTTATTTCACTTCTGTGTTAATGTTTTCAAGGTTTAACCATTTAGCATCAGAACTTCATTTCTTTTTATGGCTAAATAATAATCCACTGTATGAATATACTGATTGTTGTTGATCTGTACATCTACTGGTGGAAACTTGGATTGTATCTACCTTTGGCAATGGTGAATAATGCTTGTTATGATTTGGATATGAGGTGTTCCCCAAAACTTCCTATGTTAATGTAGGAATGTTCAGAGTAGAAATGATTGGATTGTGAGAACTGCAACCTTATCTGTCCATCCATCCTAGTTAAGTAGACTGGGTGGTAACTGTAGGCAGGTGGGGTGTGGTTGTAGGAATTGAGTCTATGGGGTTATGCCCTTGAAGGGATCATGTAGCTTCTTCCCCCTTCCCTCTCTGCTTCTTGGCCTCCAGGACCTTGTTCTTCTACCACCTTGCTCCTCTACCACGACCTTCTGCCATGATGTTCTGCAACTTGGCTGACAGCAATGGGGTTGGCCCACCATAGACTAAACCTATGGAACTGTGAGCCAAATAAGCATTCTGTCCTCTAAATTGTTTTTGACTGGTATTTTGGTCTCAGTGACAAATAACAACAATAACAACAAACCTAACTAAAACAATGCTGCAGTGAACAAAATGTCATTTATTGTTTGGAATCATGAGTTCCTGCTTTCAGTTCCTTGGGGTATATACCTAGGAGTGGAATTGTTTGATCATTTGATAATTCTGTTTTTAGATTTTGAGAAACTGCCGAACTTTTCCATAGCAGTTGCCCCATTTTGTATTTCCATTACCAATACATGAGGATTGCAGTTTCTCCATATCTTTTCAATGCTTGCTTGCTGTTGTCTTTTTTTTTTTTTTTAATTATATACATCCTAGTGGACATGAAGCAGTATCTCACTGAGTTTTGACTTGAATGTATCTCTTAATAGCTAATGGTGTAGAACACCTTTTCGTGTACTTGTTGAGCATTTGTATATCTTCTTTGGAGAAATGCCTTTTCAGCTCTTCTGCAATTTATTGATTGCATCTTCCCCTGCCTTCCCCCACCTTCTTATCTAGTTGTAAGAGTTCTTTACTGAATTGTAGGCATTCCTTATATATTCTGGATACAAGTCTCTTATCAGAGAAATGGTTTGCTATATGTTCTTCCATTCTGGAGATTGACTTTTCCCTTACTTTTTTTTTTTTTTCCAAAATACCTTTATCTTTTATTTATGTATATGTGGTGCTGAGAATCGAACCCAGTGCCTGACACATGCTAGGCAAGTGCTCTACCACTGAGCTACAATCCCAGCCTGCAACTTTTCCTGTTCTTAATTGTGTCATCTGAAGCCCAAAAGTTTAAATTTTAATCAAGTCCTATTTATCTTTTTGTTTGTATGCTTTGGTGTTGTATGTAAGAAACCATTGCTCATACTAAAGTTATGAAAACTCACTCCTATATTTTCTCCAAAGATTTTTATAAATTTTCCATTTGAGTATCATTTCAAGTTGATTTTTGTGTATGCTGGGAAGAAGGATTCTAACTTCATTCTTTTGCATGTGGATATCCAGTTGTCCTAGAACCATTTGTTGAAAAGGCTATTCTTTCACCATTGAATTGTTTTGGCTCTTTTGTTAAAAACCAAATTGAAATTTAAAATCGATAATTGTTAATATTTTTTCTCTGGGCTCTGAACCCTATTCATATCCTTACACTAGTCCTGCATGGTCTTGATTACTGTAGCTTTGTAGTTATTTGGAATTGAGTATATGAATTTTGTTGTTTTCAAGCTTATTTGACTCTTTCCATGTGAATTTTTTAATTTGTCAGTTTCTTCTAAAAAGTTGGCTGGGATTTTGATAGGGATAATTGGTTGTGTAGATCCCTTGGGGAGCATTGCCATCTTAATATTAAGCCTTCCAATCCATTAACATGGGATGTCTTTCCATTTGTTTATGTAATGTTTATTTTTTCCCCTGTAATATTTTTATAGTTTTCAGGGTATAAGTTTTGCAATTTTCTTGTTAAATTTATTTTACATTTATCTTATTCATTTTGATGTTATTTTAATCAGAGTTAAAATCTTTCTTTTTAGTATTGTTAATTGGTAGTGTATGGAAATATAATTTTTTATATTGATCTTTTATTCTGTAATTGTGCTGAACTAGCTTAGTAGTTTTAATAGTTTTTAAGTGACACTCTTAGAATTTCCATTATTCAAGATTATGTATAAAGAAATAGAGATACAAATAAAGATAGTTTTACTTCTTCCTTTCCATTCTGAGTGACTTTTATCTCTTTTTCTTGCCTAATTATCCTGGCTAGAACCTCCAGTGTAGTGTTGAGTAGATGTGACAGGAATAAATGTTTTTGCCTTCTTTTTTTTTTTTTTTTAATATTCACTTTTTAGTTTTAGGTGGACACAATATCTTTATTTTACATGTATGTGGTGTTGAGGATCGAACCCAGTGCCCTGTGCATGCTAGGCGAGCACTCTACCGCTGAGCCACAACCCCAGCCCCAGTGTTTTTGCCTTCTTATTCATCTTAAAGAGAATCTTTTATTCTTTCACCATCAAGCATGTTAGCTATACATATTTATTGATGAAATTCCTTTCTGTTCCTAAGTCAGTGCTTTTTATCATGAAAGGAGTTTGGACTTTGTCAAATGCCTTTTCTGTGTTTGTGATCATGTGATTTTGTTCATTCTCATGATATGGTTTATTATATCGATCTTAATTTTGGAGTGTTAAATCAACTTGGCATTCTTAGGACAATTTTTTGGGGGGTACCTGGGATTGAACTCATGGGTGCTCTACCACAGAACTATATCCCCAGCCCTTTTTAATTGTTTTTTCCTGTGAGTTAGGACTTCACACTATGTTGCTGTGGCTGGCCTCCAACTTTTGATACACCTGTCTCAGCCTCCTGTGTAGCTGGGATTATAGGCATGCATTATAACACCTGGCTTCTTAGGATAAATCTTACAGGGTCATGGTGTACAATCCTTTTTATTATTTGCTAGATTTGTTTTGTGAATGTGGTTGTTGAGGATTTCTTTATTTCTGTATTTTTTTGTGATATGTTAGTTTGCTTTTAGTATCAGTTTAATATTGGCTTCAGAATTAGTTGGGAAAATTTTTTATTCTGCTTTTTGAAAGAATTTATGCAGAATTGGTACTAATTCTTTTAATGTTTGGTGGAATTCACCAATGTAGTCTTTTGTTTTTTTGTGGAAAGTTTTAAAATTAGTAATTAAATCTCTTTATTTATTGCAAGTCCATTCAGATTTCTACTTCTTGAGACAGTTTTGGTGGTTTGTAGTTTTCTAAGAATTTGTTCATTTAATTTATCTAATTTGTTGCATTACTTTTGTTCATGGACTTTTCTTAAAATCCTTTTTATTTATGTAAATTTGATCCTCATGGTTTCTTTTATATCTCACTCATACACTTTGTAGCTATAGCTACTGTGTGAACCAACTGCTATTTTCAGATACTAGTTCTTTGTCTGAAATACCTTTTCTCTTGATGCAGTTGAGGAATTGTCATTTATCTTCAAGATAATTTTCTTCAAGCATTCTTCCCTGATTGTCCAAGCAGAGTGTTTCTTTTTTCTTTAAATTCCAGGGCACTTCTACACTTCTGTCATTGTGCCTGTGTTTTAAAAGGGCAGCTCAGGAACAGTTGTGGTACACTTCTGCAATCCCAGCTATATGAGTGGCTAAGGCAGAAGGAATGCAGGACCAGCCTCAGTAGTGTATTGGGACCCTGTCTCAAAATACAAAATAAAAAGGGCAGGGGATGTAGTTCAGTGATAGAGTGCCACTGGATTCAGTCCTCAGTACTTCAAAACACCAAACAAGCAAAAAAACAAAAATAAAAGGTCAGTCAGCATTTTGTTCATCTTCTTTTTCTTAATGAGGAGTATGAGACTGGATACAAATTGTTTTTTAGGAATTATATATTGAATAAATACATGTGATATGAGCCATTAACCTTAATAAAAATTTGAAATATCTATGCCCATTAACCTTAATAAAAATTTGGTCCCCTTCCACTGTACCTTACAGTTTTAAAAAATCCAGTGCCTTCTTCCTGGTCACTTGCCTTCCTGTTAATCCTCCATATTCAGTGTATCAGAAAAAAGTTTGATTGATTTACCCTAATATATTTAAAAACTGTGTATTTCTTCTGGGCCCAAGGTGCATACCTGTAATTCGTGTGACTGGGGAGGTTGGGGCAGGAGGATCACAAGTTTGAGACCAGCCTGGGCTACTTAACAAGATCTTGTATTAAAATAAAGGGTTTGGGATGTGGCTCAGTGGTAGAGCACCCCTGGGTTAAATCCCCTGTACTGTGAAAACAAACAAACCCCGAATAAAACCCCTAGGTGTTTCTTCCCATCTGAACTATCATCCTCTACATTATTCTCACTTTACTAGTTTTCCTATTCTTTCAGATCTCATCTCAGAAATTACATCTCCAGGGAAATCTTGTCTGATCCCCTAAGTATAATGTTTCTCATATACTGCTTGCCCTTGTTAGCTTTTACAGTAGCCTATATTTAAGTTATTTGTGTGCTTACTAGTTTGCCTGAACTTCTCTACTGGACCTTAAACTCTGGGAAGGTAGGGGTCTCTTACTATTTCTTTTACCTCCATATGACCAGTGCTCAGTACTAAGAAGATATAATAAATATTTATGGAAAGAATGAAGCAGTGAAAATGAGATCATTTATTTGCAAATACCTTTAAAATGAAAATTGCCGGAGAAACTTTTATTATGATGATCTTTTAACATTTAATCTGATTAAGCATTGAATTTACAATTTTTTGTTTGGTTGAAGAGAAATTCTTAATTCTTATGGCATTTAAGGGTAGATCATCTTACTGCTGATGAGGCTTTGTTTACTAGGATTATGGAATTGGTATAACAATAACAAGTGTAGGGTAAAGTCTCTGTGGAAAGCACCATAATACTTTCTAAATGACACCTTCTGGGTAATTATCACATTTGGTTTAAGATTTCATTTGGCACAAACTTGGGTTGCAGAAAGGCAAATCCTCGCATATATTCAAGTAAAGGTGATGACTTTCTTCACAATGGAGCAGAGATGAAATAGCTCCCACATTTGTTATTCTGAATGGAGCCTTGGGAAGATATTCCAAGCAGCAGAATGCCACTTAACATTCTGCATACTATTTTGCTCTTTAGTAGTATAATTGTAAAATGAGGCAATAAAACTGGAGAGGATATAACATTTATACCTGTGCAGACACTTCACATGATAAAATGTCACTCGGGACTGTTTACTCCATACTGGTTATTTGGATAATGCTCCACCTGCCTAGTGACAGGAGGTGCTGAGTCTTGCATAAATCTCCGAAAGAAGGTTAGGGTTAATATAGTGAATTTTTCAATAGGAAAAATGAATGCATCATGTGTGATAATAATAATGGCTACTCTTTGAGTACTATTTTTGTATCAGCACTGTACTAGGTCCCTGAGGACCAGAGAAGTACAGAAAAAAGAACATCATTGAGTACCTTCTACGTGTCAGCTATTCCGCTACACACTTTGCTTCTAATATCTAAGCCTTATAAGAGTTCTGCCAGGTATATGGTGTTATCCCCATGTATATATGACTGATTCTTGTTTTTCTCATAAAAGAAATTCTAACGACCTCATTGGAGTTCTGTTATAATTATCATGTTTAAACTTTGGTGCCTTTTTTTTTTTTTTTTTTTTAGTTTAAATAGTTTTTTTTTTGAGACCAAAAAAAAAAATTTAATGAGAAGAGACAAAGAAACATCAAAGAGCTTTTTCTTCTGATTGCTGTGTTAGAACTTTTGCCTGAAAATAGGTTACATTCCTTCTGTTTTCAGCTGAATCCTCATTAACTTTACATTTTAATGATGTCCAGGGCAAATTACACCATTTATGGTCAGTGCCTTAAACAAATGCTTAAAGGAGACTTAGGGAAATTTTTTTTTTTTTTTTTTTTTTTTTTTTTTTGAGTAGTGGATGTATTTACTCCAGTAATATAAATTGATCCAGGATTCTTAAAAATAAATAAATAAATAGGAAGGCGGGGGTGGGGGAAACAACCCTTGAAACATGGGGTGGTTTTCCATTACCAACTATTACAGCAACTTAATTCAGAGGAAGTTATTTCAGCTTAAAGTAAATTAACCATTGAAGAGCATAATTTTAGTATTTGGGAGTATGTAACTGGAACCAAAGTCCTGCATTTAGTTTTGAAAATAGTTTCAGTTTCTCATTTACTTGGATTTAAATTTTGTTTTACCGCCTAGCCTCAGAAATAATTCATAGGTGGTAGATGCTCAATAGGAATAAATGAAGACTGCTTCTCCTAGTTATGAAAAAAGCAAGAGTGATTGAAATGCTAATATGTTGATAGACAGATTGTATTTACACAAGAATGAGGGAATATACTGTAAATGGAATTCTTCACAGGATTCTAAATTATTTGATTTAAAGGAACAATATGAACTGCAGAACTGTGCTTTCACTGTAACCTTTGAATGCTTTAATTATTATTAGATGATAAATTAGAATAAAGTGTCATGTATCAGATCCTATTTATTTCTTCAATTACTTGATAAATGGATTAAGGGAAATTTGGTCTGTCTGTTGAGGGAACTGTAACTATAGGAATGTCCATTTAACATCAGGAATTTTATGAGGTTTATATTTCTGTTTTTTTTTTTTTTTCTTTAATTGTTTATTTGCATCCCTTCTGTGTACCAGGCAATGGTGTCCTTCTGTGGCTATTTTGAATGCAGTGAATGAAATTTCACTAATACAAGCTTAAGAAGGTAGGGTTGGAGGTGGAGAGATCTGTTGTACAGTGAAGGATAGGAAGCAAAATGCAGCTGGAACATCATGGGCTAGGGTGAATCCATTTCTTTCATCCTGGCTTTGCTTGTTCTTTTGTTCTCCGATGGCTTTCTTTGTTAACTACTTATCTTAGTAAGGGTTCAAAGTAGTCTATATGATTTTTCAAGCTTGGTTTCCCTCCAGTAGCAGACACTTTCTGTGTTCCCAAGTTTGAGCCCAGCATGTGGCTTAGCTGGTCACCCAGGTGCTATGGTCATAATAATATAAATAAAACAGATTTTTTTTTTTTAAATTTGATATGTTAAGGACTTACCTGTATTGGGGCTGGGGATGTGGCTCAAGCGGTAGCGCGCTCGCCTGGCATGCGTGCAGCCCAGGTTCGATCCTCAGCACCACATACAAAGAAAGATGTTGTGTCCGCCAAAAACTAAAAAATAAATATTAAAAAAAAAGGACTTACCTATAAATTAAAATGTATGCCAACCACCTATAATATTTGCAAACTGATGGAGTGGGGAGGTGGGAGGGTTTGAATGATGCTCTTGAGGGTAGTTGGAATGATTTTATCTTGAAATGTGATTTCCTTTTTTTTTTTTTTTTTTTTGGTACTAGGGATTGAACCAGGGATGTTTAACCATCAAGCTACATCCCCAGTCCTTTTTATTATTTTTTAAGCTTTGAGACAGGGCCTTGCTAGGTTGCTTAGGGCCTCGCTAAGTTGCTGAGGCTGGCTTGGAACCTGGGATCCTCCTGCTTCAGACTTCTGGGTTGCTGAGATTATAGGTATGTGAGATTTTCGTGCCTGGATCTCTCAAGGGTCTAAATTTGTAATTGTATCCTACTTGAAACTATGCAAGGAAATAGCGTTTAGAAAGAAAAAGAAATTTTATTAGTTGGGGTTTCTTTCCAGGTAATGATTGGCAAAAATATTGAATGATTGGCAAAAATATTTAATGCAGTTTAAGGAAGTGGTAGAACACTTCACTTATATAGCATGTATGAGCCCTTAGGATTAATCTTCAGTACTGAAAAAATAATTAAATTTGAAAAATGATGATGATGATATTGCGTAGTTACAATACTAGTAGAATCTATAACTACTCAATATCATCATCATCATCATTTTTCTTTCTTCCTTTTTTTTTTTTTGGTACCAGGGATTGAACCCCAGGGTGCTTAACCATGAACTACATCTCCAGTACATTCTTATTTTTTATTTTGAGACAGGGTCTCACTAAATTGCTGAGGCTGACTTTGAACTTGCAATCCTCCTGCCTCAGCCTCCCAAGCTGCTGAGATTATAAGCATGCACCACCAGCTTTTTTTTTTTTTTTTCCCTTTGAGACATGGTGCCTTAAGTTTTGGAAGCTGGCCTTGAACTTGTGATCCTCCTGCCTCAGATTCCTAAATTACTGGGATTTCAGGTGTGCACCATTGCCTCCAGCCACCACCATCATCATTTTTCTTGTGTGTATTTGCACTTATATGTGGTTTTACTTTCCATGATTTCAGTTATCCACAGTCATCTAGTCCCAAAATATTAATATTTGTCCCTCTTTCAAGAGAAGGAGACCACATTTACATAACTTTTACAGTGTGTTGTTATAATTGTCCTATTAATCTCTTAATTTGCCTAATTTTAAAATTAAACTTTATCATGTATGTCTAGAAATAACAGCAGTAGCATAGCAAAGGAAACAAAATGTGAAAATACATAGAATGGGAGAAAAAATCTTTTGCTAGCTACTCTTCTGACAGAGGATTAATATCTAGAATATATAAAGAGCTCAAAATACTTTACACCAAAAAATCAAATAACCTAATTAAAAATGGGCAAATGAACTAAACAGACATTCTCAAAAGAAGAAATACACGTGGCCGATAAATACATGAAAAAATGTTCTATATCGTTAGCAATTAGGGAAATGCAAGTAAAAACTACACTGAGATTTCATCCCACATCAGTCAAAATGGCAGTTATTGAGAATACAAATAATAATAATAATAAATGCTGGAGAAGATGTAGAGAAAAGGAATATTTTTACACTGTTGGTGGGACTGTAAATTAGTATAACTGTGATGGAAATCAGTATCGAAGTTCCTCAAAAGACTAGATGTGGAACCACCATATGACCCAGCCATACCACCTCTTGATATTTACTCTGAAGAATTAAAGTCATTTACTACAGTGATACATGCACACCTGTGTTTATAGCAACACAATCACAATAGCCAAACTATGGAACCAGCATGGGTATCCATCAGCGGATGAATGGATAAAGAAAATATGGTGTGTATACACACACACACACACACACACACACACACACAATGGAGTTTTATTCAACCATAAAGAAAGCCATTTTGGAGGGAAATGAATGAGACCATCATGTTAAGTGAAATAAATCAAACTCGGAAGGTTAAGGGTTGTATGTTTTCTCTC
This sequence comes from Callospermophilus lateralis, assembly GCF_048772815.1. Classification (NCBI taxonomy): domain Eukaryota; kingdom Metazoa; phylum Chordata; class Mammalia; order Rodentia; family Sciuridae; genus Callospermophilus; species Callospermophilus lateralis. The sequence continues at coordinate 10,746,346 of NC_135306.1, forward strand.
ATATGTGGAAGCTAGAGAGGAAAAAGGAAAATAAAGATGAGGGTGGATCTCTTAAAAATCAAAGGGAGATTAGTAGAGGAAAAGGACCAAGGAGTGGGAAATGGAGAGGAGGGAAGGGGGAAATGCTGGGCAGTGATATTGGCCAAATTATATTGTTATATTATATGCATGTATGAATAACAATAAATCCCATCAATATATACATCTATAATGCACCAATAAAAATGAGGACATATAAGATATTAAAAAGTTAGACTGTAATACATTTACCTAATCATCTTTTTGCTACTTATCTTTTGATATTTTATTAAATATTCTCTTTAATAATTTTTTTAAAAAATATTTTTTAGTTGTTGATGGACCTTTATTTGTTTGTATGTGGTGCTGAGAATTGAACACAGTGCCTCATGCATGCTAGGCAAGGGTGCTACCACTGAGCCACAACCCCAGCCCCTCTTTAAAAATTTTTAAAACTATGCTAGCACTTTTTTCTTTTTAACCATACTTCCTCTATACTTTTATTTGAAAAAGTAAACTTACATACTTTTTTCTTTTATAGGTAGCCAAGTCTAGTGAATGAAACACCCATAATCTGTTCACTTCCTCATTTCCTTTAGACTTGTTAATTCATTAGTGAACCCAGGAACATTATTGCCAATTAGTCTTTCCTCCTAGTTATTTTGTGAAGGTGCACCATCAATGTGAGAGTGATACGAATGCTTTGGAAACACAGTGCCTTAGAATTAGTGATATAAATTTTGTTTAAGATCAACATATAGTACCTTACTGTAATCAGGAAATAACTTGTTTATGAAGTTGTCATTAAATCTTTGGTTCAGGAAAAAATTTGTGCTATATTTGAAACTTAACGATATCACGTGTCCAGATGCAGCGAGAAATAATAGTAACTGCTGAACACCTACTGTGTGTCAAACATCTTGCTGGATACTTTACACATAGCTTCTTTAATCCTCATAACTCTGCAAGATAGAGCACATTTCTTAACCACATTGTTTTTGCCAAGGTCACAGAGGAAGTTCTACTCACTTTTATGCCCTACATTCACAGAAGCCCAGTGGAGCTAAGGGAAATCGGAGTGTATTTTGATAGCAAATGAGTGATTCTTTTCCACATATTTTTTCACTTCATTGGAAAGAAGTGTTTAGGAGGAATATTGTGTTGTGTGGCATTTTGAAAATCTTTGCTGTAGAGTGGTACTTAGATTTTCTCTAAACTTTTGTGGATAATGAGAGGAAAATTCAAAGATATTCATGGTAAGATATGAGGGCAATTAGTAGTTTGTGGGCAGGGTCTTGATTAACTAGACTTCTGGAAGGGGCCTTTGATTTTTAAATTTTACTTGACTGTAATTGTATATACAATGTATTGTATATTGTATATACAATGTGGTGTTTCCATATATGTATATGTGGTGGAATGATCGATTCAGGCTAATTACCACATTCATCACCTCAAATGTTTTATCAATACTTTTTGATCAGAGCTTTAAAAATCCTCTCTTGAGGTGGGCTTTTTGTTTTTTGTTATGGAACCACGGATTGAACCCAGGGTTGCTTAAGCAGGTTCTGTCTAAATTGCTTTAGGGCCTCATCAAATTGGATTGCCAAGGCTGACTTTGAACTTGCAATCCTCCTGCCTCAGCATCCCAAGCTGCTGGGATTACAGGTGTGTGCCATTGAGCCAAGTTTAGGTGTTTTGAAATACACATTAAGTATAGTCACCATTCTGTACAGTAGATTACTAGAATTTATTCCTCCTGTCTTCTGAAACTTTGTATCTTTTGATCAACACTTCCTCTTTCCTGGTCATTTGCTGGGAGCCATCAGCCAAGTAGGTATGACAAATTCCTTGCCAGCTTACTCCCATGCTGTCTAGTGGAAGGACTTCTGAAAGGTGACCTTGCTCAAGGACCAGGGCAGGATCCGTGTTTAGGGCGTTCCCCCTTTAGAATAGGGCGGTTTAGCATAATAGGAGATTAGGGTGTTCCCCCTTTAGAATAGGGCAGTTTAGCATAATAGGAGATTAGGGTGTTCCCCTTTAGAATAGGGCATATCCTGCTGCTGAGTTCCTCTTGAGTTCTTAGGGTCAGACAGTATATTTTGGGAGACAGAAGCCCATGCGGAGAGGATTTGGGCAGAGAGTGGATTTGGGCAGAGTGTGGATTTGAGCAGAGAACGTGGATTCCCCCAGAACGTGTTTGTAGACGGCCGGTGTGAGTTCGGGAATAAAGAATTACTGTTTGAATCTACAAGCTGTGTGGAGACTCGTGATTTGTGCCCAGCCAGAGACTGCGGCAGTCATTCCCCTACCAGCCTCTGGTAACTACAATTATACTTATGTGAGTTTGACTGTTTTAGATTCCACATATGAGTAAGATCATTTGTCTCACTGTGCCTGACTTATTTCATCTAGCACACTGTTCTCTAGGTTCATTCATGTTGTTGTGACAGAATCCACCCGCCTCCTTTTTTAAAGGCTGAATAGTATTCCACTGTGTACATATGACACTTTAGGGGAAAAAAAATCCTATTCATTCATTGATGGGCACTTTGGTTGCTTTTATACTAGTCTATTTTGAGTAATGCTGCAGTGAACATGAGAGTACAGATACCTTGTCAACACCCAAAGTTCAATTCCATTTGGCTCATAACCAAAAGTGGAATTGCTAGATCACAGGTAATTCTATTTTTAGTTTTTTGAGGAATTTCCATTCTGTTCTTCACAGTGGCTCTACTAATTTACAGTACCACCATTCATGTACAAGGGTTCCATTTTCCCCTTTAGTTTTTGAGTTTATCCTTGGGTATATGTGTGTGGTGGTGGTGGGGGTGGGCTGTGATAAGTGTGCTTTGCCATGGTAGAACTACCTTCACCACTAGAGCTACAACAGATCCCCCCACCCCGGCCCTGCCTCCTGATTGTATTGTTGAAGCTTTCTTTTATCATTTGCTGCTTTATGTGTTTGTGAAAAATCAGTTGCGTTGTAAAAATTTTTACTTCCTGGAAACCAGAAATCCATTCAGCCAGTGTTCCTGCCCTGACCACTTCCTCTTCATTATTTCTAAATGGTAGTGCTGTGCCTGAAGCATTCCAGGCGTTCATCTAGCTAGGATTCCTTTTTCACATTTGTTGTTTGGTGCATTTTCTCCTGTTTTATTTTGTTCCTTTGTTCTGATTAGTTCGACAAGTATAATAGCAGACATTTTTTTTTTCCTCTGAAAAGCAAGTTATTTTAGAGGGAGAGTTTACCAGTGATAAGAACCGTTTATGTCCTAAGCAATTGATTTGTAATTAATGTTGCCTGGGCTTTCACATGTTGGCAGAATTGCTAACAGCTTGCAGTATTTTTTTTTTTTTTTAATTCTCTTTTCTTTTTGGTATTTTGACAATGTCATTCATATCTCATGAAAAAGTACCTCAGACAGGTTAAATGTGTTAAAGCATGGAATGAAAAGGATGGAAGGAGACCCAGTGCTGCCTAGAAACCTTGATCTTTTGCCAAAGTATTTAAACAATTTAGTGTTTTGGTTTCCTAGCTCCAAGCTGCTTCTCAAATCCCTTGCTAATTAATCCAGTTAATGCTTTGTGGACTTACTATATGCAGTGCTTTCGCTTACTCGGCTATCATTGAGAAGTCCGTTTTGTTTCTCCAGCAAACCTAAGCTCTGCTCTGGTGCAGTGCTACACAGGGGGCTTGTGGTGTGCAGTTCTGGGTTTTAAAAATCCTCATCTCTGTATATAAATGTACATATATATGCACGTTCTCTGCAGTTTATGGTTCTTAGGTTATAAATTTTAAGATAAAAGACAAAAATAGAAAGTATATATAGAAAACTGATCTTTCACTCTACATAACTGATTGAATGCTTCCTCTGTCACTTATTGTGTGAATTGTGTAAATTATTTGACTTTGTATGCCTCAAATTTTCTCATCTGTAAAATGAGGAAAATAATCCTATCTTCCTCCGAATGTTGTTGTAGGGATAAAGTCAAGTTTCATAACATTTAGCAAGTGTCCAGTACATGGTAAAACTCAGTAAACAATGACCACTTTATTACTCTGTTAAGATCCTTATGTGTTGAATAAATTAACTTCTTTTGGTACTTGCTAAATTTTGGAGGAGATAAGTCCTTTAATCTATTTTTCTCTTGGCAAAGGATCTTTAAATATCTCAATTTGTGTCAAGGGTATAAAAATCAAGTGCTTTTTCTTTTAACAGTAGTGATAAAACAGCTGTGCTCTGCTTGAGTGTTGTTTTAAGAACCATTGTTGTGGGTTGTTAATTCAAATGATCCTTTTTTTTTTTTTGGGTAGTGAGGATTGAACTCAGGGGTACTTGACCATTGAGCCACATCCCTAGCCCTATTTTTTATTTCATTTAGAGACAGGGTCTAACTGAGTTGCTTAGTGCCTCGAAGTTGCTGAGGCTGGCTTTGAACTCTCGATTCTCCTGTCTCAGCCTCCCAAGCCTCTGGGATTACATGTGTGCGCCTCTGTGCCTGGCATTTCAAATGATCTTAAAGTCTGAAAGGTCAATTCTTTTATATGCATACTTGAAAATTTAGGCATAGAAAATTACAATGGACTAATTTTTGCGCTCTGGTTAAATAGTTAAACACGGAGGATATGAATAATATTCACTGCTATCGAAGCTGCGGGATGACATATTCTACTAACCCATTTCTGAAAACCATATATTATGCCTTTTAAGCTCAGAGTATGTCCTGGTGATTAGGAATTAGCAGTGTCTTCATTTGATTATTAAAGGAAATTTCACCTTGCTCCCAAATTGATGGAGAGGAAAATTGGCTGCCAAAACATGTACTGCTCTATGTTTTTTTCCAGCTAATCATTTTTGTTTTTATTTTAGAAAAACTTTTTTACAACATAAGAATAGGAACAGACAAGAAAATGCAGAAATAAAAGTTAACAGCTTTATGACATCACAAAGTTAACATCCACAGAATCCTACCCAGGCCAAGAAATAGGACAATGCTAAGCATCTTGTTAAACAAGTTTTCCTCACAGGTTCTTCCTCCCCTCAATTCTCATTAAAGACAGCCATCATCTTAACTGCAATAGCATTGACCATTTTTGCCTGTTTTTGAACATATGTAAATAAAGTTATATAAATGAGGTTATTAAGAGTGGAGATTTCATTTAATTTTTTTACTTGGTTTCTTTTGTTCAACATTATATTTGTGGGATTGTCTCTGTAGTGTTTACCTATGGTGTGCTCATTTTCATTGCTGTATAATATCCCATCGTATGACTATTCTGCAGTTGATTCATTCTGCTATTTGTAGACATTTATGTTTCCCTCTTGGTTTTAGCTATTTCCAGTAATGTAGCTATGACATTATGAATATATCTTGTGTCTTTGTACTTCTGTTTCAGCTAGGTATATACTTAAGAGTGAAGTTGCTGAGTCATAATGTGTGTGTGTGTGTATGTGTGTGAGATTTTAGGTAAAATTGTAAGTACTTTTCCAATGTTGGGTCAGTTAGCATCCCCATTGGCTATATGTGATTCCTCTTGTTTCATATTCTCACCAATAGAGTATTAAAAGTATTTTCAGTATTAAAGTGTTTTGTGGCTCTGTGGTAGAGTGCTTGCCTAGGCATGCGTGAGCACTGGGTTTGATCCCCAGCACCACATAAAAAATAAATAAAATAAAGATATTGTGCCCATCTACAACCAAAACAAACAAACAAACAAATAAATAAAAGTATTTTCAGGGATTGGAGTTGTAGCTCAGTGATAGAGCAATTGGCTAGCACATGTGTGGCACTGGTTTCTATCCTTAGCATCACATAAAAATAAATAAAGGCATTGTATCCATATACAACATTTAAAAAAAAAAAAGGATTTTCAGGGTGGGGTTATTGCTGAGTGGTAGATTGCTTTCCTAGCATGGCTGAGGCCATAGGTTTGATACCTGGCAATAAAAAGTCTCCATTTTAGCTACTCAGGTGACTGTGTAGTATATTTCATTTTGATTTTAATTTGCATTTTCTTGATTACTAATGAAATTGAAAGTCTTTTAACATAATTATTTTTCTTTTTTAAAATTTTTTGGTGCATTATAAATACATATAATAATGGGATTCATTATGCTATATTTGTACATGCAGATAATTTGGTTAATCTCATTTCCTTCTCCCTCCCCTTCTCTCTCTCTTTCTCCTTCCCTGTGATCCACTTGCTCTATTCTAATAATCTCTCTTTTATTATTATTTCAGTTAATGCATTGTAAATATATATGTGAGTCTGTTTTTATATTTATATAATCTGTCAATGGACCTTTATTTTATTTATGTGGTGGAACCTAGTACCTCACGCATGCTAGCTCTATCACTGAGCTACAACTCCAGCCCCTTAGGTTGATTTCTTATTTTGGCTTTAGAAATAAAGTTGCAGTGAATATTTCTGAATGTGGTGGCTTTTTCTGAATGTAAATTTTTATTTTTCATGTAGTTTAATTTACTAATATTTGATTTATGGATAGTGCTTTTTGTATTCTATTTTAAAAATCTTTTCCCTATTCTAAAAGATTTTCTCCTATTTATCTGTATTCTGAAGTTTAATTTTGACTTTCTTACGCAGCTCTACAATGCACCTGAAATTGATTTTTTTGTTGTTGTGATGTATAAGGTATAGAGCTTATTATGACTGTCTTACCATAAAGTTCTTCAATAGAAGCAGCGCTATTTATTAAAAAGATCATCTTTTCTGTACTTTTTTTGCAGTGCTACTTTGCATTAATCAAGTGTCAATGCATGTGTTGGTCCTGCCTTAATTTGTTTATCTATCCTTGTACCAATACCAACTGAAATACCAAGCTTTATAAAACAAGTTCTAATATCTAGTATACTAAGTCCTATTTTGTTGTTTTTTCTTTGTATTGTTAGGCCTCGTAATTTCATGTAATTTTTGAATTGGGTTATTAATTTCCTTAAAACATGCTAGGGTTTTGATTGCAGTATCACTGAGTTGCCATAAATATGGAAAGATTCTTTTATTTATATATTAATTTTCACATACATGACACGTCCCTTGGTTTAATTTAGGTCTTTTGCCATTTCTTTCAATTACTTTAAGTGTCTCTGTATAAGTCATATTTATTTTCATTAAGCTTAGTCTTAAAGGAGGTCTCTGTGATTGTGGTTGGTATTTTAGAATTTTCTAAATATTTCTGAATGAATACATTGAAACAAATTTTGAAATTTGATTTTTGTATTTAACAATTTTGCTAAACATTGATTCTCATAATTTATCTGTAGACTTCTGGATTTATATATATACAGTCATGTCTGCAAGTTAAGTTTTATTTTAATTTTTGTATCTTCCTTTCTTGTTCTTACTACATTGGATAGGACTAGCAATATAATGTTGAATGGGACTAATGATGAAATTCCTACCTTTTCCTCTCTTTTGGAGGGAAAACTTTCAGCATTTCAACTTTCAGTATGATTTGTCTATAGTTTTTTTAAAATTGAGTTCTTTGATCATAACTTGCTTACAGTAAATTGAATAGATCTTAAGTACACAGTTTGAATTTTGAAAGATGTATGTCTGTAGTTAACACCCCAATCAAAATATAGATCAACTTTCTATATTCTTTTCCAGTTTTTCCCAAACCTCCAAATAATCATAGATTAATTTTGCTCTCTGAAACTTTATATAAAGCAGATTCTATAATATATCCTCTTGGTTCTGACTCTCTCTCTCTCTCTCTCTCTCTCTCTCTCTCTATATATATATATATATATATATATATTTTTTTTTTTTTTTTGAGAATCACCTATATTTCTACACATAGAACTTTTTCTTTTATCGATAGGCAGTCTCATTGTATGAGTATTATTTATTTTATTCAGGGGAGGCATAGTTATTTAAAAATAAGTATCCATTATCAGATATTTGCCTTTGTGTTCCTAGTTTGTTATATCATGAAAGTAAGTTGAACTTAATACATGTTTTTCCTCTTGAGATAATCATATGATTGATTTTTCTAATTTTTTTCAGTTGATGTGGTGAATGGCATTAAATACTTATACCATTTTTATATTATTGGAATGAATTGATTGTATAAATTCCACTGTAATATATTATTCTCTTAATATATTCTTGTATTTCTTTTGCTAAAATTTTGTTTATAGAGTTTTTACATCAATGTAAATCAGGGAGATAGCCCCAAACATTTCTTTCTTACATTGTCCTTTTTCAGATTTTGATATGGGGGCTTTGTTGGCCTCATACAATAAATCTAAAGTGTTTCCTCTTTATTCTCTGAAATATTTTGTGTAAGATTGGTGTTTAAGAAAAAAAACTTTTTTCCTTAAAAGATTGGAAGAATTCATCAGTTAAGCTATAAGAGCTTGTGGTTTTCTTTGTTAGACATCTTTTAATTATCATTCACTTTCGTTAATAGTTATAGTATTCAGCTGGGTACAGTGGCCCATGCCTGTAATCCTAGAGGCTTGAGAGTTGAGGCAGGAGGATCATGAGTTCAAAGCCAGCCTCAGCAAAAGCAAGGCTCTAAGCAACTCAGTAAGACCCTGTCCCTAAATAAAATTCAAAATAGGGCTGAGGATGTGACTCAATGGTTGAGTGCCCCTGAGTTCAATCCCTGGTACCTGCCCTCCCCACCCCCCCTGTAAAAATAGTTTAGGTTTCTATTTCTTCTTGTGTCAGTTTTGTTTAGTTGTAATATTGCATGGTCAAATTTATTGGTGTTAAATACTTCATAATATTCTCCAATAATCTTTGTAGTGTCTAGCATACTAATACTTAAAGCATATAGAGAATCACATTTATGATTTAAAATTTTCCAAGTCTCATTAAAAAGGTAGTTAATATAAATAATGCATTTTATTCTAGTGTTTCCAAAATACTATTTTAATATATAATTATTAAAAATTGAGATGTTCTACTTCCTTTTTTCATGCTAAGTCTTCAATCTATTATGTGTTCTAACTTGCAGATTGTTTACATTCAGACTTGTTCTGGAAGGGTTTTATCAATTTTATTGATCTCATAAACCCAAAAAACTTTACATTTTATTGGTTATTAATTTTTTGTTTCATATTTAATTTTGTTTGGTTATTGCTTTTCTTTCATTAATTTATTTTTATTTTCCTTGGGTTTTTCATGCTTTTTGAGATGGCTTCTCATATCAGGTTGGCAAATATTTTTGGTAAAGGGCCAGATAAATTTTCTGGCTTTTTGTGTCATTGTGATCTCTGCTGCAGTTATTAACTACCTCTGCTGTTGTGGCAGGAAAGTAGCCATGGACAATATTGTAAACAAAGGGCAAGGCTGTGTTCCAATAAAATGTCATTTACGCTAACAGGAGGTGGGCTGGATTTGATCATGGGGCTGAAATTTGCCCAGCCCTGGCTTACGTCTTATCTTTTCAATCTTATTTTCTAATGTTTTTCAAAATTAAGTCTATAGTTTTCTTTCTTGTCAGGATTTTGGCTGTATCACACAAGATTTATTAATCTTTTATTAATGCAATGTGTTTTCTAATTTGTATTTTGATTTTGACCCACATGTTATTTAGAAGTTTGTTAGATTTCCCATAGGTTAGTCACCTGTTTTGGAAATGAGGGTTTATGGGAACACAGCCCTGCCACTTGCTTTTGTATTGTCTATGGCTGATTTAATGCTACAACAATAGGGATGAATAGTAGCAGAGGCCATATAGTCTATGAGCATTAAAAAAAAATTTAACTCTGGACTTCAAGCAAAAAAGAAACTTGCTTTATTGTCCAGGACTGGTCAATTTTTGTAAATGTTCTATGATATCTTAGTAGATATTGTACAGTATTACTTATTATGTTCTAGCATATAAATTAGACATCATTTTCTCTTTCAATTTTTCTATTCTCATACTGATTTTTTTGACTGTTTTTCAGTTTCAGAGAAATACATATTAAAATCTTAATTCTATGATTATGGATTTTTTTTATCCTATTCCTAAAGTTTTATCAACTTTTGCTTTAAATATCTGGGTGGTACTAGTAGGGATGCATACAAATTTGGAATTATTTCTTCCTAATAAATCAAACTTCTTATTATGAAGTGATCTTTTATATCTAGCAATCCTCCTTCTCTTTTATTTTGTTTGTTTTGGTTTTTTGTTCATTTGCAGTATTGGGGATTGAACCAAGGCTTATGCTCATATTATTAGGCAAGCAGTCTACCACTGAGCTATGCCCCAAGCCCACTTTGTCTTAAAGTCTGTTCCATCCAGTATTTAAAAATTGAAATGTAATTAACATACTTATAATATACCATTTTAAGGTATACTTATTCTGTGATTATTAGTTTATTTATAAGGTTACATGGTTATCACCATTGTCTTATTCTAGAACATTTAATCACCCTGAAAAAGAAATTCCATGCCCATTAGTAGTAGTTCCACCCCATCCTTCTGTCTCCCCATCTCCTGTTAACCACAAAGTATGTGAATCATACAATATGTGACCTTTTGTGACTGGCTTCTATCATCAAGCATAATGTTTTTAAGATTGATCTATGTTATATTTATCAGCACTGAATTCCTTTTTTTAAAAAAAATTTTTTAGTTGTATGTATATGGACTCAATGCCTTTATTTGTTTTTCCGTGGTGCTAGGATCAAACCCAGTGCCTCACACTTGTGAGGCAAGTGCTCTACCACTGAGCTACAACTTCAGCCCCTGAATTCCTTTTTAACAGATGAATAATTCAGTTTGGCCCATCCCAATCTCAGCTCATCCTTGAAAGTAACCCATATCCTAGCTTTCTTAGTAATCTCTTCCTTGTGTTTAATATTTTATCACTCAAATATGTTTTCCTAGGTATAGTTTAGTTTTGTTCATTTAAATTTTTAAGGTATTCCTTTAAATTGATTTTAAATTAGATATTAACTTTAGGCATATGATTTTTAAGTTTCCCGCAGCCTATATTTTGCTGGTTATATATATGCTCATGGTATATATAGTTTAAAATGTTTCTCTCTTCGTATTACCTGCAAATTGGCCATTGAACTTATTATCAATGGATCCCGTTGGTAATACATATACATAGTCACTGGTGTGTTTTTTCATCTGGAGGCATGTAATGTCTACTTATTTCTTTTTGTGGTATTAAAAGGTGTTGCTTACTGTTTAGATCTGTTTATCTGTAGGCATACTTTCAGAACTGTTATCTTTTGTCTACTATTTGGTCAATCTATTACTATTCATAAAGGCAGGATAAATAGTTGTTTGTATCCCCTTACAAATTTTCAGTCAATGAAATGGTTGTATAGTCCCTCCCCACTGTTTCACATGTCTGATAATCTTTGATTGGATGCCAAACATTGTGAAGTTTACCTTGTTGAGGATGTTTTGTATTCCTATAAATGTTTTTGAGCTTTGTTCTGGGACACAGTTAATTTAGTTGGAAACAATTTGATTCTTTTGGGTCTTGCTTTTAAGATTTGTTAATCAGGACCAGAGAAGCATTTAGTCTGGGGCAAATTAATTATTCCCCTTTAGTGAGGCATGGCTTTTTGTCCCCACCTCTGATTCCACTGCCCAGTGAATCATGAGTGTTCTTCCAGTTTAGCTATGAGGAACAGCCACTATTCTTGGCCTTGTTTGAGTACTGACACTGTTTCTTCTAAATCTCTTGGATAGTTCTTTTCCTACCAGCATGTGCAGACCAGCACTCTTCTGAATACTTCAGGAGGTCATCTGTAGGTTGCCAGAGTTCTCTGTGTAGTTTGTTCCTCTTTGGCACTTTGTCCTATTAACTCTGGCTGTCTTGATTTTGCTTGACCCCATCAGCTGTTTCTTGAACTGGAAGAATCTGCTGGGGTCCTTCTGGCTTCAGCTTTACAGTGTCTGGGTTAAGAAACTTTCTTTAGCTGGTTACAATCAGTTACTGCGTTTGTTTCTTATCTCTTGGGCATTACTGTCCTTCATTTCCTGTGTCTAGTGTCTTGAAAACTGAGGCTTCATGTGTTTTATTTGGTTGGCTTTTTCTTCTTCTTTTTTATGTTCAGACGGGATAAATCCTCTTTCTTTGTTCTACTATGACCTAACACCAAATAATTTTACTAGACTGTGTCTTGGTGTTGGATATCCTAGGTCATTATTCTTGGGTACAAGTATTTGTGCTTTTTCAATATGTAGTTTAAAGTCCTTTTTTTATTTTAAAAGTTTTCTTGCATTATATATTTTTGTATTTATTTTCTTGCACTCATTTTTTCCTTTTGTCTTTCATTGTTCTTGTCTATCTTCAATATTTGTCACTTTATTTTGAGTACTGTGTTTTCTCACTACTTCTGGAATTTATCTCCTTTTGATTTCAGTTTTTCTTGTTTTTTTTTTTTGTTTTTGTTCTTGTGCTTCCTTTCATTTGATTAATTATATGATTTTTCTTTTAATTCTGATTATTTTCAAAGTTTGTCACCCCATTTGTACGTTTTTATAATTCTGATTTGTTATTTTTCCACATCTTAAATAATTCTCTAAATGTATATTAAGCATTTTGGAAAGATGTTTGCAGTTTTTGTTTTGTGGTCATGTTTTTCTGGTGTGCTTTCATTGTCTGTAGGAATGTGAATGTGAATCTTATTCTGGTTTTTCTTATTGTAACTCTTCATGATATTTTACCCTAATTCTGTTTTGTTGTTTATTTATATTCATATAATTAGTTTCCCTGAATTTTTAGAAGGAACACAGGATTTTACCTGAACTTTCTCTTTACTTTCTGTCTGTTGTCTCTGGATGTTCAATTTTGATTTTACTTCCAGAGACTTTCTTTTCACTGTAGTGCCTTGTCCAGGAATAGAGTTCTATTCTTGTAAATAAAAGGTTTCAAAAACTTTATGAATATTCTGAAACTTTCTTCTCAGATTCTCACTTTCATCTTTGATATTTTTATTGAGTTTAGAAATCTTATCTGACACTTTCTTTCACAATCTCAAAAATACTTATTGTCTTTTGACTTCAACTGTTTCTGCTGGGAAGTCAGCTATAAGTCATAGTGTTGGTCCTTCAATAATAATTTTTCTTTCTCTTTTTTCTTTCTTTGTTTTTCAGTACTTTAAAGATTATTTCCTCTTTTTTTAATTTTTAGTGGTTATACTATTGTTTGTCTAGAAATGATTCTTTTGTGTTTGTTCTGGTTGAGGTTTGGAGTGTTTCTTGAATCTGAAATCTGATTTTTGTATTAATTTTGAGTATCCCACTATTATTTATTATTGTTATTTTTATTAACCCTGTTTTCTTCTGTTTTTCTGGATACTGTAATTACATATAAGATAGACCTATTCACAGTAGTTTATGTATTATTGTCTAATTTCTGTTTTCAAGTCTTATCTCTTTGTGTTTAATCTGGATATTTGATTCTAACATATCAACAGTTTTTCTGACTAATATGATTTTCTGACTAATATAATTTTGCATGCTAGGCAAACAGTCTGCTACTATGCTAGATCCCCAGTCCTAGCATTTTTAATTTTCTGGAAAATTCTTGATCGTTCATTTCTTCTTTCTTCTCTGTCCCCCACTTCATCCCTTCATTTCCTTTCCTTTCCTCCTACAAAAAGGCATGATCTACTTTAGGCTTATCCTAAAGGGTCAAGACAGGTTCACAAGAGAAAAGCACAATACCTTTATTTGATCATAGTTTTACTGACATGGGGACCTTCAGAATGAAGACCTCAAAACCCAGAGTGAACTATTCATTTTTATGTTTATGTTTAGGTTTTCAATGAAGCATGGTCAGTCTCTAGGAATATGTTTAGACTCAAAGTGGGTATAATCTAATGCTAAGAGACTGATCGAGAAAGCCCAGGAAGGCCTGTCTCTTCAGAGTCTTCCTGTTTTCTCTGTACAGCATATCTTCCCAGATTAGTGTAAGACCTCTTCTGAAATGGGTGTCTTATGATCTATCAGACAAAGCAGGTCAGAGAATTTCTCTATGCTCAGCTTTAAGACAGAAAAGTAGGGGAAGATTATAGTGATATTTTTAGGCATTAAGGCTTGCTTTGGGCAAAAGGGGTTCTAGTGTCTATGACCTGCCTTGCAGAAGCAAAATTCTAGTTTTTGTGATTTGGGGCAGAGGAGGGAATCAGGAGACAGGAGTGGAGTATAGGAGAAGGCCAGGGAGGTACTTTGCTTCTCAGGCCTTCACTTTGGGGGTATCTATTTTTTTTTTTTATCGCTTCCTTTTTTCCTCCCTCCCTCTCTCTTTCCTTTATTCCTTCCCTCTTTTCTTCCCACTTCAGTGTCTGATGCCACTGATTTGAACCCCTTCTGGTTATTTTTTATTACCTGTGAGATCCTTTGGTTTTCAGGCCTAGGGTAAGATTTTCCTCCTCTAGAGAGGATTTGTTTCTGGCTTTTAGTCTAGGTACACTAGTAATTTCCCACCCCTTTAGCTCATACTTTCTTCTTCCAGTCAGGGATTTAGCGATAGATTCAGTCTCTGTAAGGATTTGTGTATTTCCTTTTAATTCTTCTCCTGGGGTATAATGTGGGGTCCTAATCCAAATCCAGAGATGCTTACTGGAACCTCATCTCTTTTGTAGGCCCTATAAAATACTCTAGTTTTATCCTTTTCACCCTGTTGTTGATTTGAAACTGATAAACTTTTATCTTCTTAGTTGCCTCTTCTGTAATTAGCCCACATCCTTTGGAGAAACATGGCCTCAAATGCTAGAATTTAAATTTTTTTTTTTTTAAAGATTCCTTCTTTTTTCTCTATCTTGGCTATATGTATTCTATGTGTTTTTAGTCATTCTTTGGTGCCGTGAACAAATATTTTGTTTTTTAATCTTTTTTTTTTTTTTTTTCTGAGCTTGAACAATGACATAATTCCTAGTTCACCTTCACTGGAATCTTTTCAGTGAAAATCCAGCCAGCCTTTTGAAAAATGAGTCCTATATTCAGTAGTTTGTTATAATGTCTCAAAGCTTAACATTCATTCAGTGAGGAAGATGGTATTTTCCTACTTTTCCTTATGAGAATACTAGTGCCTAAGTAAGTTAATGGAATTGTCTTAAGATCACAACAAAATCTTTTTTTCCAAGGCACTAAATAGTCCTGTTCTAGACTTTCTCTTTCAGACTTTGGAATTGAATATAACTAGTACCCTTTCTTTATATTGTAGGAACACAGGCACTGTAAGTGATAGAGAAATTAGGCCAAATAGAATAAGTATTATGTGGTTGTATGTGTGTAATGTAGACTACAGAAAACTTATAATTAACTTTGTAGGCATGAATAATTTTGTGTCAATCCTCCCACATAATTGGTTGAATTGGGCTGAGCTTTTTTTCAGTGGAAACACACTTTTCCCAGTATTTGCCTGCCTGTCTGCCTGCCAGCCTTGCTTCCTTGTATTGGGGATTGAACAAAGGGCCTTGTGCATTGCTACGCAAATACTTTAACACTGTTTAATATCCCCAGCCCTTTTAAAAAGTTTTTATTTTCATATAGGGTCTCCCTAAGTTAACCAGGATCATCTTGGACTTGCTATCCTACTGCCTCAGCCTCACAAGTAGCTGGGATTACAGGTGTGCATCACCACATCCCCAGATCTAATCTTTGATTTCCTAATGCTGTGCATGTATGTATATAATTTTCAATTGATACTGTATGATTAATCATGGGATTTTTATTAGAATTACAGAAATTATTTTCCAGCTTTAAGATAGGAAATCATTTCCATAGTCATATTTTATACTTCATTGTGCTTCCTTTCTGCTTTGAACATCATCAGTTTGAAAGAGGAATTTTTAAAGTACTTTTTGATATACATTATGTGAAGAGAATTTAGTTCATCTTTGAGTCTCATACCTGACGAATGGGTAAGCTGTTTATTTATTGGTTTGTGTCAAAGTTGCTGGGTTCTAGGGACATGCAGATGGGCCGGAGTGGATAATAGGAATAATTAGATGAGAAGTTATGGGGAGATGGTCTCTTGAACCTTGTCTGAAGGGCAAGATGAAAATGCAGGGGAAGCTCTAGCAATGAGAACTTTCAGCTGGAGAAACCAGAGTAGCATGGAATGTAATGTGAAGAGTGGTTTGCTGCTGATAGTCTCAGAGTGAAGTGGAGAACATGGTGGCTTATAAGAGACTTTTTGGCCAAGACATTTGGAAATATGTTCTTAGAATCTATAGTTCATTTCAGTAATCTTCTGTAATATTTAACCTTTCTTAGGTTTTGCTGTCTTAAAAAATTAACAGAAGGGGCCTCAGAAATCTCAGTCATTGAGATTAAGAGTTTATTATTTTCCCCCAGTACATTTAAAAAAAATTTTTTTAGTTGTAGATGGACACAATATCTTTATTTTATTTGTTTATTTTTATGTGGTGCTGATGCTCGAACCCAGTGCCTCATGCATGCAAGGCAAGTGCCCTACCACTGAGCTACAACCCCAGCCCTCCCCCAGTACATTTTGGTTATAAATCTGCTTGGGATCAACTTTGGCTCTCACTCAAGGATCCTACAGCCCTCATCTGTGACATGCCTTTCTTATGGTAGGAGTCAGAGACATGATAGAATTAATTATGTAATGGCTTGTAAAGCTTTAGCTATGAATATGCACAGGTTGCTTGCATGCACATTTCTTTGATTACTGCTTTCACAGAGAATGACACTGTAATTCATATGTCAATAGGCATGGTGAATCATTCTCTTCAGGAAGGAGGAGCAATAAGTTGGGCACACAATTACAGTCAAACACACCTTCCTTTCTAGATGCAAGCTTATTACATATAGTAAGTGCACAGTCATATAGATTTAGATAAAATGTGCTGTTTCATTGATTTTTTTTTAAAATTTGTAGTTGTAGATGGATAGAGTGCCTTTATTTTATTTGTTTATTTTTATGTGGTACTGAGGATTGAACCCAGTTCCTCATGCATGCTAGGCAAACACTCTGCCACTAAGCTACAACCCCAGCCTCCATGTTTCATTGATTTTTAAGGTATCTGTTTTCTCCAATAGAGTTGGAAGCCCTGATGCGTATTACAATAGATGGGATCTTGTAGGTACTGTAAGCCAGGCGGCTGTTGTGATGTCATTGCCTCTGCATGTAAACCTGGCTGCTAGTCTTGGTGGTGTGACTGGACACCTGCAGCCCCTAGCATTTAAGAACCTTTTGAGAAAGGAATATGAGTCCTGATTTTCAACTGAACACTTTTCTGTTGACACCCTCTGATAAAGATCAGCATCTATTAATTATCGGCAGCTTGACAAGTTTCAGAGGCTGTAGTGAAGCTTGCTTTTTTCTTGTTGTTTTCCTTAATAGAAGCTGGATCATCTGTGCTCCCACTGGCACAGAAGGTGATATTGTATGGACTGGATTGAAGACTCACTGTAGAAAAGTGATTCAGAAGTGTTGGTCTTTGAACATGAAGAAATTTTAGAAATATTTCCACTAATTTATTGTGCTTTATTTTTTATATATGTACAATAATGTTATATATGTTCTAAAGAACTGTTTCAGTAAATATAAGGTAATTTTACATTTTTACATGATAAGAAATTAAGAAATCATTATATCTTAATTGTCCCTCCTTTTTATTTTCTGAGAGTAGGTTTTAAAAAATTGGTTCTTTTTAGTTATATATAACATTAGGATTCATTTTGACATAATTATATAATTTGCTCTAGTTCAGTCCCCAGCACTTCCCCTTTCCCTCCATCTTCCCATTTCTAGTTCTCTCCCTCTGCTCTACTGATTGTTCTGCTATGTTACTTATAGTTTTTTGACATTTGGATCTGACTTATTTCACTTAGTGTGATAGTCTCCAGTTTCATTTACCAGCAAATGCCATAATTTCATTCTTCTTTATAACGGCTCAGTAATATTCCTGTGTGTGTGTGTGTATCACATTTTCTTTATCTAGTTCTCTGTAGAAGGGTACTTAGGCTGGTCCCATAGCTTGGCTATGGTGAAGTGTGCTGCTGTAAATATTAATGTGGCTGCATCTCTATAGTGTGCTGTTTTTAGATCTTGTGGATGTATACTGAGGAGTGGATAGCTGGGTCATATGGTGGTTCTATTCTTAGTTTTTTGAGGGATCTCCATGCTGCTTTCCAGAGTGATTGCATAATTTGCATTCCTACCAACAATGTATGAATGTCCCTTTCTCCCCACATCTTTACCAACACTTATTCTTTGTATTCTTGATAATTGCCATTCTAACTAGAGTAAGATGTAACCCCAATGTAGTTTTGATTTGCATTTATTTAATTGCTAGAGATGTTCAACATTTTTTTTCATATCTTCCTTGGCCATTTGTATTTCTTCTTTTGAGAAGTATCTGTTAAGTTCTTTTGCCCATTTATTAATTTGGTTATTTTTGTGTGTGTGTTGGTGTCTTGAATTCTTTATATATACTAGATATTAATGCCCTATCCGAGGAGCAGGTGGCAAAAATCTTCTCCCATTTTGTAGGCTTTCTTTTCACACTCTTAATTTTTTCCTTTGTTGTGCAGAAGCTTTTTAATTTGATGCCATCCACTTATTGGTTTTTGCTTTTATTCTTGAACTTTAGGAGTCTTATTAAGGAAAGCAATTCTTGTGTCAATGTGTTGGAGTGTTGGACCTACGTTTTCTTTTAGAAGTTGCAAAGTTTTGGTCTAATTCCTAGGTTTTTGATCCATCTTGAGTTGACTTCCATGCAGGGTGAGAGATAGGAATCTAGTTTCATTCTACACATGGATATCCAGTTTTCCAAGCACTATGTGTACATTTTGTTTTCACTGGCAACTTAGATTCTATGATATGTGGTAACTTGCTTCTTGCATACTTAAGAATGTTCAGTATTTATTGGGCAAATGGGACCAAGGTTTATTCTGAGGAGACCATCTTATAATACATAGATTTTGATTAACTTTTTCAACTAATTTTATTCATTCTAGTTTTAACTACAATTTATTAAAAAAAATAAAGTTAATAATACATATGTTCTTAAACTGAAATTTCATGACACATAGTGAACTTAACTTTTTTCTCCAAAAGGGTAAACTTTTGATAAAGAGGTAGATTTTGTTTTCTAATTATTTAATCTTTTTTTTTTTTTTGATAGATAGTAAAAACCTTCTCTTTAAACAAAATGACACCTTGTCAGTAGTACCTTAGATATAGATTGGGAGATAATACTGGTACCAGAAAAAAATGTCAGGTGAAACACGTAAGAACACATCTGGAGGAATATTTTGATATTTCTTTCCTTCACTTTGTGGCCCTATCCATTTTGAAGCTACCAGTGTGTTTTGAATTTAAATTAGCTATGTTGCAAATAATGTAGTCCTTTGCCAAGTTTTCAAGTCTAAAAATCAACAGCAAAAAAAGTATATAATTTTTTCACATTGCATTTGGCAAACAACTTTGAGGCATTGTGCTAGGATTTATAAAGGTGTGGAACGCTGCTCTGTTTTCAGAGAACTTTCAGTCTGTTGTTGGCAAGGGATTGGAAGTTAATGATATTGGTAACTCTACTCTGGATTCATTGGCATTGTTGTTTAAAGGTTAACATCATATGTTTTGGATTCTGTCTAGATTGAGTTTAAATCCTGGTGCTGCTCCTCTGTCAATATCTGCACGTCATCTCACCTCTCTTAAGCCTTCAGTAGGGTTTTTTGTGAGAACCTAGTGTATGTAGACATTCAATAAATGTTAGCTGAGGCTATATCATATTCATTATTATTATTATTACCGTAATTCTCATCTTCATCTCATT
This sequence comes from Callospermophilus lateralis, assembly GCF_048772815.1. NCBI lineage: Eukaryota > Metazoa > Chordata > Mammalia > Rodentia > Sciuridae > Callospermophilus > Callospermophilus lateralis. Next base: position 10,766,111 of record NC_135306.1, read on the forward strand.
GTTGTGAAAGAATTTTGATTTTTCTGTTAAATAGACCTGGCAGGATTCCAGTTCTGTTTCTGACATTTATTAAGTTTGATATCACACTCTGTACTTGATGGCTCTTACTGAGTTTCTTCTCATAAACATCTCAAATGGAACTTACGATCTTCCAAATTTTGCTCAATCTGTTCTCAATTGTATTAGTCAGCATTTCATCACTGTCATAAAATACTTGAGGTAACTTATGAAGAGGAGATGTTTATTTTGTGATCAGTGATTGACATACTGGCCTCACAGTTGTGGAGGTTCTAAACCATAATTGATTGGCCTTATTGCTTTTGCCTGTGTAGGTAGCATATAGTGGTGGCAGCGCATGATGGAGCATAACTGCTCAACTTGTGACCTGGGATAAAGATAAAAAGAGGCAGGAACTGGGGTTTAACAATACCCTTTTGGAGAATGCCCTAATGACCTAAAGACAGCCCACACGGTCCAACCTTTCAAATGTTCTACCATGACCCTTGGGGAGCAAGCCTTTAAAACATGGGCCTTTGGCTGACATTAAGATGCAAACTATAGCATCATCTTAAGAGTTTATTGTACCAAAACTTGGAAATTATTCTCTTCCTCCCCCGATCCCTTTCCTTTCTGCCCTCCCTTCTCTCTCTCATTTACATAGTCATCTTTTACATCTAAATGTACAGTCTTATCTCAAGTTTGCTAACTTTTCAGTCTTGTTGCCGTCTCCTTCCTTGAAGTCTGTACTTCTCACTCAGACTGTTGTGACTACGTACTTTTATGTTCTCTTGCCTAATTCCTGTCTGTTTTCCACAGAACAACTAAAATAATCTAGTGGATCCTCTTCCTTACCTCTAACTCCTTTATGTTTACAAACTTCTTAGTGGCTTCCTTTTATACCCAAATAAAGGCCACCTGAGATACTGTGTGTCTTGGCTCTGGCCCCCTTCTCCTGCCTCTTTTCCTATCACCCACCCACTTGTGCTCAGTGATGGACATATTGACCTTCTTTAGTTGTTTCTTTTCTTTCTTTCTTTCTTTTTTTTTTTACCTAAATGGCTTAGTACCTCAAGGCTTCCTCTAATCAGTAGTGCTTTTCTCTCTGCCCAGACCATTTCTGTTTTTCTGCTTTTGCTTGTCTAATTCCTTTGTATCTATGTAATGAAAATTACAGAACCCTAAAGAAAGAAATCAAAGAAGACTTTAGAAGATGGAAAGATCTACCTTGCTCTTGGATAGGCAGAATTAATATTATCAAAATGACCATACTACCAAAAGCACTATACAGATTTAATGCTATTCCGATCAAAATCTCAATGGCATTCCTCATAGAAATAGAAATATGAATCATGAAATTCATCTGGAAAAATAAGAGACCCAGAATAGTTAGTTAAAGCAATCCTTAGCAGGAAGAGTAAAGCAGGTGGCATCACGATACTAGACCTTAAACTGTACTACAGAGCAATAGTAACAAAACCAGCATAATATTGCCACCAAAACAGACTGGTAGACTAATGGTACAGAATAGAGGACATGGAGACTAACCCACAAAATTACAGTTATCTTATATTAGACAAAGGCACTAAAAACATGCATTGGAGAAAAGATAGCTTCTTCAACAAATGGTGCTGGGAAAACTGGAAATCCATATGCAACAAAATGAAATTAAACCCCTATCTCTCACCATGCACAAAACTCAAGATGGATCAAGGATCTAGGAGTAAAACCAGAGACCCTGCGTCTAACAGAAGAAAAAGTAGGCCCAAATCTCCATCATGTGGAATTAGGCCCCAGCTTCCTTAATAAGACTCCTTTGGCGCAATAATTAAAACCAAGAATCAATAAATGGGATGGACTCAAACTAAAAAGTTTCTTCTGTGAGTTAAGTAGAGAGCCTCCATCTTGGGAGCAAATCTTTACCCCTCATACATGAGATAGAGTGTTAATCTCTAGGGCATATAAAGAACTCAAAAAGCCAAGCACCAAAACCCCCCAAATAACCAAATCAATAAATGGGTCAAGAACCTGAACAGACACTTCTCAGAAAATAATATACAATCAATCAACAAATATATGAAAAAATGTTCATCATTGCTGGCAATTAGAGAAATGCAAATCAAAACTACTCTAGGATTTCATCTCACTTCAGTCAGAATGGCAGCTATTAAGAGGACAAACAACAATAAGTGTTGGCAAGGATGTGGGGAAAAAGGTACACTTATATGCTACTGGTAGGAGTGTAAATTGGTGCAGCCAATATGGAAAGCAGTATGGAGATTCCTTGGAAAATTGGGAATGGAACCACTATTTGACCCAGCTATCCTTCTCCTAGGTCTATACCCAAAGGACTTAAGAACATTGCCATATCAATGTTTATAGCAGCACAATTCACAATAGCTGAAGTGTGGAACCAACCTAGATATGCCCTTCAGTAGATGAATGGATAAAAAAATGTGATATACACAATGGAATATTACTCAGCAATAAAAGAATAAAATCATGGCATTTGCAGGTAAATGGATGGAGTTAGAGAAGATAATGCTACTTGAAGTTAGCAATCCCAAAAAACCAAATGCTGGATGTTTTCTCTGATATAAGGAGGCTGATTCATAATGGGGTAGGGAGGGGGAGTGTGGGAGGAATGGACAAACTCTAAATAGGGCAGAGGGGTGGGAAGGGAAGGTGGGGCATGGGGTTATTAATGATGGTGGAATGTAATGGACATTATTATCCAAAGTACGTGTATGAAGACATGAATTGTTATGAATATACTTTGTATACAATCAGAGGTATGAAAAATTATTCTTTATATATTTAATAAGAATTGTATTGCATTCCGTTGTCATATATAAATAAAAAATTAATAAAAAATAAAAGTTTGTGTCCAACTACAATTAAAAAATATTTAAAAAGATAAAAATAAATGAATTTAGTGATACACTGCAAAAAAAAAATTCCTTTGTATCCTTGAAATCTGTGCTCTTGTGATAATTTCTTTGGGAAGTCTTTTCAGCCTCAGGTAGGCTAAGTTAGGTCTGTCAAATGCTTTTATAAGGCATTCCATGCTTTTCTATGTTTGTATTTACTTCTCATTTAATGTCTTCCTTCTCTTAATTTTTTTTAATATTTATTTTTTTGTTTTAGGTGGACACAATATCTTTATTTATTTTTATGTGGTGCTGAGGATTGAACCCAGTGCCTCGCGCATGCCAGGCCACTTGAGCCACATCCCTAGCCCCCTTCTCTTAATTTTTTGAGAAATGTGGACTATGTATGTTGTTTACTACTCAGTATACCCAGAGTTTGGCACAGTTCATGAAACTTAGTTATTGTACTTAATAAATGTTTGTGGAAAGGATGAATAAAGGAATGAATGTTATTTGTTTACTGCAGTTCATGTGCATTAAATTATTGCACAATAGATGGCACAGAGTGACTTTGTGGCATTAATTCTTTTCTTACATGTCTTTTTTCCCCTGTAGATCCTAAGCATTAAGAAAAGGCCTTCAGGGCTAGGGTGGCTCAGTAGAGCGCTTGCCTTGCATGTGTGAGGCACTGAGTTTGATCCTCAGCACCATATAAAAACAAATAAATAAATAAAACAAAGGTATTGTGTCCATCTACGAGTAAAAGTATTAAAGAAACAAAGGTCTATCAGTAGTTTCCCAACTATAGGTTATAGCCTCAGTAGTGAGAATGAATAATCAATTTAATGTCTCTTGAAATGAAATATTTTTAAAAGAGCTTTGAGGTTTTATTTATTTATTTATTTATTTATTTATTTATTTATTTATTTATTTATTTATTTAGTTTTGTGACTGGGGATTGATCCCAGGCGTGCTGTTCTGTTGAGCTACGTCCCCACCCTTTTTTGTTTTAAGATGGGTTTCTGCTAAGTTGTCCAGGGTGGCCTTGAATTTGTGATCTTCCTACTCAAGCCTCCCCAGTAGCTGGGATTCCAGGTATATGCCACTGTGCCTGGCCTGATTTTTTTTTTTTTTCAAATAAATGGAATAGAAAAGCAATTATCAGAGAAAGTGACAGCAAGAAAAAGTCTTGTTTTCTGAAACTTTTGGTGTGATTGTGTGTATGTACCAGGTAGAAGTATAACATGTTTCTTAATGTGGTAAAAACAATAAAAACAATTTGAAAGCCGCTGTTGTGACTATATGCAGCTCTTGTGTACTATGCTATACTATGTCCCTAGGCAGCAAAATGAATATATAGGCTGTTTTTAGAGAAATGTTTAATGTCTTGTTGACTTGATTCAGTGTTCAAGTTCCTAAAATCTTCCTTAGTCATGAATGCTATCTACAAAATCATTTGGGATTATTGATTTTTCCTTCCCTTTATTTTTTAAGAGGTTATATCTGTTATAAACATAGATTTTTTAAAAATTAATTTTTATTTTTGTATGTTGTATACCAGGGCTCTTTTCTTTCCAACTTTATTAAAAATATATTCGCAATATTGTTAATATTTAGTATGGAGACATCCATCTTACATAAAGTATATAATGATGGTGTTAACATTATATTGTGACTTCATAATGAAAATCTCTAATAGCTCAAATTACGGCTGTTATTAAATTTTATTGCTTTTGTGGCTTTATAGACTTTAGTATTACTAGTTTGATAATATGAAATGCTAACAGATATATGAAAATCCAGATTATACATAGGGTCATAGAAAGCCAGAAACAGACAAAAGGAAACCAAAGCATTTAAGGATTAAGGCAATAATAGTTCTGTGTGTGGTGGCTTCTTAAATGATTTTATTTTTCATTGAGTTTCTTATATTGATTTGACACACATTTGCATAACTGAACTGATTTTTCTTCTTTAAGGCCAATGGTCAGTTGAAAATCTTTGATGTTGTTGACTTTCTCAGCATTAATCATTGTTTTATAGGATAGTCTCTAAGGATGCATAAATTATGATAATAGAAGCCAGGGTAGGGCTGGAGCTTGTGGTTGCTGCTGCATTATTGTGTCCACTGGGATGGCATGTTGTGAGCTTGCCCTCTGCATATCATTGGGCTGGGGAACTGGATCCTGTCCCCCACCAAGCTAGAGACAACAATGAATTATAAAAGGCATCAGAAAGCAGTCCTATTAAGTAGCCTCTTTGGAACAGTTGGACTTGATGGAACAAAATAATTTTGGGGGCTCTTATGAAAATCTCATGAAAGCTTAGGTTGTGTCCTTCCTTAGAGTTAATCTGCTTTGCAGGAATTAGTGGCAAGTCTCAAATAATTCAAATTATCTCTAATCCACTATAAACAAGAGTGTGGTTAAGTCATGGAGTTTTCATGTTGTCTAATTGTTGGTTTCTGTCAGCCATTGCACACTGTCAATAGATGTCTTAGAACAAGAGCTAAACAATGACCTCTTGTTAATTCTTTACACATGCATAGTTTTATTTTACAAGTAAATATAGGAAAATTAGAGAATAAAAATTTTTAAATGTATAAAAATTTTCTCAGTACTCAAAGATATTTCCTGTGGTTATACACATACACACACACACACACACACACACACACCACACACACACACACCACACACACATACACACATTATACATACAATATATAACATTAATCTGTTGTGTTTATACACAAGGAAATATTGAATATATTTTTTCTAATGAATTTGATATGAAATGAGTATTTTTAGGGAAAATACAGATTACCAAAGTTAACTGAAAAGAAGTAAAAAAAAAAAAAATACCTGCACCAATATTTATGGAAGAATTCGATAAACTTGTCAAAATGGTATTCCTAAAAAGTTGCTAGTTCCAGATGGTTTCACTTGTGAGTATTCATGTCTTTCCAGATAATGCCAGTACCATTCAAACTGTTCTAAAATATCTTTTTCCTAATGGTATACTTCTTCATTTTACTAAGTTTTAACCAACATATGAAAATGTTAGGACAAAATGATAAGAATAAAAGGGGCTGACTGTGGCTGTGGCTGTAGCTGTGGCTGAGGGATAGAGCACTCGCCTAGCACTGGGTTCTATCCTCAGCACCACATAAAAATAAATGAAATGGGTGTATTGTGTTTAACTACAACTAAAAAATAAAAAAAGATGATAAGAAAGAATATATTGATCTTATTTATAACAAGGGAACTGACATGAATAAACAATAATAGCACCATTACTGCTCCAATTATTTTTGAAATTCCACAAGAAAATACATATTGTATATTTTGAATATAAAATTTCCTTATACTGTTCACTGACTTACAAATTAAAACTTCAATCCTATGAAACATTTTGGCACTTGTAAGATATATTTTCAGTAATCTATCAGTGTCTATAAAAGCTACTCCAAAACTTAGTGACTTAACACAACAGGATTTATTCTTTCTTTCTTTCTTTTTTTTTTTTTTTTTTTACTGTGGATTGGTTGGATTCCCCTGCAAGTTTTTTTTCCTTGAGGTATCCTCTGGAATCAGTCATTAAGCTAAAAGCTGGCATGTCCAAGATGGCTTTACCTGTGTGTCTTAAACTTCTCTTACACAGCTGGAATAGCAGGATCTTGGTGGGCCTTTCGGTGTTTATTTATATTTTCTCACTTAGTTCAGAAGTCCAGCCTCAGATCCATGGTAACCAGATCCTAAAAGGACAAAAGTGGAAGGTTCCAAGCCTCTAAAAGCCTAGACCTAAAAAGGGCTCAACATAATTTCTGCTGTATTATGTTGTTCAGAGCAAGTCAGAAAATCAGACCTGTTGAAGAAGGGAAGCAGACTGCTCAGTCTGGGGAGCAGTGGCATGTGCCATAGGGATGGGACTAGTTACTGGTGACTTCTTTGAAGATACTCTACTATACTATACTAGCTTAAACAGAATATTACTGATGTCTTGAAGCTCCTTTGTAACCCTTCTCTGTACTCCTTATATCAATCACTTCTGCCTCCAGATAATCACCATCCCCCACCCAATTTTTTTTTTAATTTTTCTTGTTCATTTTATTTTGGTTTTCATTTTATTTTGATTCTGTATTACATAACACACTGCATGCTACATAATATATCAAATAACCTTCTAGCAGGGGTAGATGACCATACTGAGTTTTTTTCATCAATCAGGAAAATGCTTCCTTAATCAATGTTCTCCAAACCCTTTGATTTATAATAGTGATTAACTCTAGATATGCGTCTCTTTCCTTCAAACTCCACTGATAGTGAAAAAGGGCAACCCTTTTTTCCTTGCCCCCGTTAGTGAACCTGTGTATGTAGGCAGTGGCCACTCCCTGGATAAACAAGCAAATGCTCATTATACGTCTTAGAAGAATTTCGTACCACATTTCTGCAAAAATCTAAACCAAATCCCTACCCCTTAGCTCTTTAGAGTACCCCACCCAATTTTTAAAGTTAACTTTCTTTTCATGATCATTTTACCACTTATAGAGGTATCTCTAAACAATATATTATTTAGTTTAGTACTGCATGATTGATATGATTTATTTCTTGAAGTCTTTTAAGTTTCAGTTTAAAATAATTGTGTTTTTGAGGATTATTTGTAAAACTTAGAAAAGTAAAAAGAAAAATAATTAATTAATAAATAATTAAAATAATTAATTCCAGTCTATAGTCTATTCCATTGATAATATTTTGGGACATTTTAACACACCTGCACACAGCCCAAATTCTTGTTGTCCTCTGAATCTCATTGTTTTGTGAGTTTGAGTGGCAAGGCTGCTTCATTATCTGAATGTATAGTATTCAGTTCCAAAATTTTGGATTACAAACAATGAGAATTTGGATTTGTGAGTGGTGCATCCAAATTACACACACACACACACCCACACACACACACAGACACACACACACACGTTTGACTCTGAGGGTGGTGAGAGTTTGAATAATGGAAGATATCTGTGTGTATGTGTGTGTGTGTGTGCACGTGCATGCTCATGTATGTGTGCATACACATGCACACATGTGTATGCATGTGTTTGTATGGGATGTAATTTTAAGAAAAAGAGGTAGAGGATCACATAGTGATACTCCTCCTTAAAATTTAGAATGGAGAAATGGTCTCAGTAGGTGACTTAAATATTATTCTGCAACATTCTATAACTTCAGTGTGCGTGACAATTACCTGGAGAGCTTGTTAAAGTAAGCTTCCTGGACTTCATGCCCAGAGTTTAAGTAGGTCTGGTATGGTCCTCAGAATGTATATTTTTAGCAAGTTTTTGGGTTATACTGATTCTGCTGGCTTAGGGCCCACAATTTGAGGACTTTTGTTCTTCAATGATTTTTAATGGATATATTGTAGTTCTTTACATAAATGCATTATAATTAATTTAGTCAGCTCCTTATAAGACATTTGGATTGTGTAAATAGTTTTGTTATGATAAATAATATTATAATGGCCACCGTGCACATTTAGTAGCATTTTCTTATAGTATATTTCTAGAAATTGAATTACCTGGTCAAAGGGCTGTTTCATTCTTAAGACCTTGGTGTGTAATGCTGAATCATATTCCAGAAGGCTGTACTCATTACATTCCAACTAGGAAAATATGAGAGATTTAATTCAACATTCTAAAGTTTCTATGGGAAGTTTCCAAAAGGGACTACCAAAATAATTTGATATTGAAATAAGTGCATTGGCTCATTAAAATTATTATATTGTGAAGGTAATATTCATTTGGATATAAAAATTTTAATATAATAAAAAACTGGCCAATGCATATTATAGTTACACCTTGCACATGGATGATTAGCATGAAGTGGACCTCTTCAGATAAAAGAATAAATTCTTCCTTAAACCTCATAAGATGTGGATCATCAGGCTCTTTATAATTTAGACTTTCCTACTGTGAAGTCACATTGTAATTTTACATTTCCTATTGTAATTTTATATAAAAATGAGGTTATCTTTCATAGGAATCAAAGCAGTTCTAGAGAAGGTAATAACTTCTAGTGCTAAGGGGCCAAGACTGGGTATGAATCTTATTTCTGCCACTTGCTTTTTGACCTTAGAGTTCATTTCATCTCTAACCCTCAATTTTATACCTCTGAAATGATAATAGTAACCTGGGGTTTATATAGACAGATTGGGTATTGCTGGAACAGAGTATTATTATTTTGCTGGGATTCATGGAATTCTGCCATTAGTGACCTGTTTCCTCCAACCTTGAGGGAAGACCATAGGTGAGAGAGCAGTAGTCTTGCTATATATAGCTCTTTCTATCCCCAGGGCCATTTTTTGGGGCCTTGGAAAGGTGAAGGGATGACATTATCCCTGCGACTGGTAGGTTTCACTGTGTTTTGAATGCCTCTTTGCTTTCCTCTTTTTTTTTTTTTAAATATTTTTAGTTGTAAATGGACAGAATAACTTTATTTTGTTTAGTTTTTTTTTAATTGGTTGTTCAAAACCTTACAAAGCTCTTGACATATCATATTTCATACATTAGCTTCAAGTGAGTTATGAACTCCCATTTTTACGCCAAATACAGATTGCAGAATCACATTGGTTGCACATCCACATTTTTACATAATACCATACTAGTAACTGTTGTATTCTGCTACCTTTCCTATCCTCTACTATCCCCCCTCCCCTCCCCTCCCATCTTCTCTCTCTATCCCATCTACTCTCTCTATCATATCTACTGTAATTCATTTCTCTCCTTGTTTATTTTCCCATTCCCCTCACAACCTCTTATATATAATTTTGTAAGACAATGAGAGTCTCCCTCCATTTCCATGCAATTCCCCTTTTCTATCCCTTTTCCTCCCACCTCATGTCTCTGTTTAATGTTAATCTTTTCTTCCTGCTCTTCCTCCCTGCTCTATTCTTAGTTGCTCTCATTATATCAAAGAAGACATTTGGTATTTGTTTTTTAGGGATTGGCTAGCTTCACTAAGCATAATCTGCTCTAGTGCCATCCATTTCCCTGCGAATTCCATGATTTTGTCATTTTTTTAGTGCTGCGTAATACTCCATGGTGTATAGATGCCACATTTTTTAATCCATTCATCCATTGAAGGGCATCTGGGTTGGTTCCACAGTCTAACTATTGTGAATTGTGCTGCTATGAACATCGATGTGGCAGTATCCCTGTAGTACGCTCTTTTAAGGTCTTCAGGGAATAGTCTGAGAAGGGCAATAGCTGGGTCAAATGGTGGTTCCATTTCCAGCTTTCCCAGGAATCTCCATACTGCTTTCCAAATTGGCTGAACCAATTTGCAGTTCCACCAGCAATGTACAAGAGTACCCTTTTCCCCACATCCTCTCCAGCACTTGTTGTTGTTTGACTTCATAATGGCTGCCAATCTTACTGGAGGGAGATGGTATCTTAGGGTGGTTTTGATTTGCATTTCTCTGACTGCTAGAGATGGTGAGCATTTTTTCATGTACTTGTTGATTGATTGTATGTCCTCCTCTGAGAAGTGTCTGTTCAGGTCCTTGGCCCATTTGTTGATTGGGTTATTTGTTATCTTATTGTCTAATTTTTTGAGTTCTTTGTATATTCTGGATATTAGGGCTCTATCTGAAGTGTGAGGAATAAAAATTTGTTCCCATGATGTAGGCTCCCTATTTACCTCTCTTATTGTTTCTCTTGCTGTGAAAAACTTTTTAGTTTAAGTAAGTCCCATTTGTTGATTCTTGCTATTAGCTCTTGTGCTATGGGTGTCCTATTAAGGAATTTGGAGCCCGACCCCACAATATGTAGATCGGAGCCAACTTTTTCTTCTGTCAGACGCAGAGTCTTTGATTTAATATCAAGGTCCTTGATCCATTTTGAGTTAACTTTTGTGCATGGTGAGAGGAGGGGGTTCAGTTTCATTTTGTTGCATATAGATTTCCAGTTTTCCCAACACCATTTGTTGAAGATGCTATCCTTCCTCCATTGTATGCTTTTAGCCCCTTTATCAAATATAAGATAGTTGTAACTGTGGATTAGTCTCTGTGTCCTCTGTTCTGTACCATTGGTCCACCCGCCTGTTTTGGTACCAGTACCATGCTGTTTTTGTTACAATTGCTCTGTAATATAGTTTGAAATCTGGTATCGCTATACCGCCTGATTCACACTTCCTGCTTAGAATTGCTTTTGCTATTCTGGGTCTTTTATTTTTCCATATGAATTTCATGATTGCTTTATCTATTTCTACAAGCAATGCCATTGGGATTTTGATTGGTATTGCATTAAACTTATAGAGAACTTTTGGTAATATCGCCATTTTGATGATGTTAGTTCTGCCTATCCATGAACAGGGTATATTTTTCCATCTTCTAAGATCTTCTTCTACTTCTCTCTTTAGGGTTCTGTAGTTTTCATTGTATAAATCTTTCACGTGTTTTGTTAGGTTGATTCCCAAGTATTTTATTTTATTTTTTTGAGGATATTGTGAATGGAGTGTTTTTCCTCATTTCCGTTTCAGAAGTTTTGTCACTGATATACAGAGATGCCTTTGATTTATGCGTGTTGATTTTATATCCTGCCACTTTGCTGAATTCATTTATTAGTTCTAGTAGTTTTTTTGTAGACCCTTTTGGGTCTTCTAGGTATAGAATCATGTCATCCGCAAATAGTGATAATTTAAGTTCTTCTTTTCCAATTTTTATGCCTTTAATTTCTTTCGTTTGTCTAATTGCTCTGGCCAGTGTTTCGAGAACTATATTGAATAGAAGTGGTGATAGAGGGCATCCCTGTCTTCTTCCAGATTTTAGAGGGAATGCCTTCAATTTTTCTCCATTCAGAATGATGCTAGCCTGAGGCTTAGCATAGATAGCTTTTACAATGTCAAGGTAAGTTCCTGTTATCCCTAGTTTTTCTAATGTTTTGAACATAAAGGGATGCTGTACTTTGTCGAATGCTTTTTCTGCATCTATCGAGATGATCATATGGTTCTTTAAGTCTATTGATGTGGTGAATAACATTTATTGATTTCCGTATATTGAAACTTCCTTGCATCCCAGGGATGATTCCTACTTGATCATGGTGCACAGTTTTTTTGATGTACCTTTGTATCCGATTCGCCAGAATTTTATTGAGGATTTTTGCATCTAGGTTCATCAGAGATATTGGTCTGTAGTTTTCTTTCTTTGAGGTGTCTTTGTCTGGTTTCGGAATCAATGTGATGTTGGCCTCATAGAATGAATTTGGAAGAGCTCCCTTTTTTTCTATTTCCTGAAATAACTTGAAAAGTATTGGTATTAATTCTTCTTTAAAGGTTTTGTAAAACTCCGCTGTATACCCATCCGGTCCTGGGCTTTTCTTGGTTGGTAGTCCTTTGATTGCTTCTTCAATTTCATCCATTGATATTGGTCTGTTCAAATTGTGTGTATCCTCCTGACTCAGTCTGGGCAAATCATATGTTTTAAGAAATTTATCGATGTCTTCACTATCTTCTATTTTATTGGAATATAGGTTTTCAAAATAATTTCTAATTGTCTTCTGTATTTCTGTAGCATCTGTTGTGATATTGCCTTTTTCATCCCGTATGTTAGTAATTTGCGTTCTCTCTCTTCTCTTTGTTAGCATGGCTAAGGGTCTGTCAATCTTATTTATTTTTTCGAAGAACCAACTTTTAGTTTTGTTAATTTTTTCAATAGTTTCTTTTGTATCAATTTCGTTGATTTCCGCTCTGATTTTAATTATTTCTTGCCTTCTGCTGCATTTGCTGTTGTTTTGTTCTTCCTTTTCTAGGGCTTTGAGATGAAGTGTGAGCTCATTTATTTGTTGTTTTTTCCTTTTTTTGAGGAATGACCTCCAGGCGATGAATTTCCCTCTTAAAACTGCTTTCATTGTGTCCCATAGATTCCGATAAGTTGTGCCTGTATTTTCATTTATCTCTAAGAATTTTTTGATTTCCTCCTTTATGTCTTCTGTAACCCCTTGATCATTCAGTAACATATTGTTCATTTTCCATGTGATATAGGATTTTCCCTTCCTTCTTTTATCATTGATTTCCAGTTTCATTCCATTATGATCAGATAAAATGCATGGTATTATCTCCACCCCTTTATATTTTCTGAGGGTTGCCCTATGGCATAATATATGGTCTATTTTTGAGAAGGATCCATGTGCTGCTGAGAAAAAAGTATATCCACTTGATGATGGTTGATATATTCTATATATGTCAGTTAAGTCTAGGTTATTGATTGTGATATTGAGTTCAATAGTTTCTTTAGTCAACTTTTGTTTGTAGGATCTGTCCAATGGTGAGAGAGGTGTGTTGAAGTCACCCATAATTATTGTGTTGTGGTCTATTTGATTCTTGAACTTTAGGAGAATTTGTTTTATGAATGTCACAGCACCATTATTTGGTGCATAATTATTGATAATTGTTATATCTTGTTGGTGAATGGTTCCTTTTAACAGTATATAATGTCTGTCCTTATCCCTTTGGATTAACTTAGTCTTGAAATCGATTTTATTCGATATGAGGATGGCCACCCCTGCTTGCTTGTGAGGACCGTGTGCGTGGTATATTTTTTCCCAGCCTTTCACCTTCAGCCTGTGTATGTCTTTTCCAGTCAGATGTGTCTCCTGGAGGCAGCATATTGTTGGATTTGTTTTTTTAATCCATGTTACCAGCCTATGTCGCTTTATTGGAGAGTTTAAACCATTAACCTTTAGAGTTACTATTGATATATGGTTTGTACTTCCAGCCATGTTTGATTATTTATCTCTCTCTCTTTTTTTTTTTAATTTAGTTTGTTTCTCCATGATTAGCTTTCCCCCCTCCACCTGTCTTTACTGAGGTACTTCCCACTGTTGGCTTTGGTTATTATTTTTCATTTCTTCCTCTTGTAGTGTTTTGCTCAAGATGCTTTGCAATGCTGGTTTTCTGGCTGCAAATTCTTTTAGCTTTTGTTTATCGTGAAAGATTTTTATTTCGTTGTTGTACCTGAAGCTTAATTTTGCTGGATACAGAATTCTTGGTTGGCATCCATTGTCTTTCAGTGTTTGAAATACGTTGTTCCAGGATCTTCTCGCTTTCAGCGTCTGTGATGAAAAATCCGTTGTTAACCTTATTGGTTTACCCCTGAATGTAATCTGCCTCCTTTCTCTTGTAGCTTTTAATATTTTCTCTTTGTTCTGTATATTGGATATCTTCATAACAATGTGTCTTGGCATTGGTCTACTGTGATTTTGTCCTGTATGCATCTACAATTTGAGTATCTGTTTCCTTTTTTATTTCTGGAAAGTTTTCTGTAATTATTTCATGTAGCAGGTTACTCATTCCCTTGGTTTGAATCTCTATTTCTTCCTCTATCCTAATGACTCTTCAATTTGGTTTTTTTATGTTATCACATATCTCTTGGATGTTTCGCTCATGATTTTTAACCAGCCTATCTGAGTTGGCTAGACTCTTTTCAAGATGATATATTTTGTCTTCATTATCTGATGTTCTGGCTTCTACTTGCTCCACTCTATTAGTGATACTCTCATTTGAGTTTTTAATTTGGTTTATAATTTCCTTCATTTCTAAGATTATTGTTTGATTCTTTTTTATAATCTCTATCTCCTGATAAAGATGCTTAACTTCTTCTTTTATCTGTTTATGTAATTCATTCTCAATGTGTTCTTTCGGTGCTTGAATTTGCTGTCTCGTATCCTCTTTAAGGTTCCATTCCATCTGTCTAAGGTATTCCTTGAGTTCTTTATATGACCATTTTTCTGATGACTCTATATCCTCCTGAATATTTATGCTGTCCTGCATTGTTTGTACTCCTTTTCTTCCTTGCTTTTTCATGATGCTCATGTTGCTTCTTGTTCTGTTTGACTGCTGAGTTACTGTTTACTCCTATAAATTTATTTGATGCTTGGGAGGAAAGGTATTAGAAGGGAAGGGAAGAAGTCACCAAAGAGAATGAGAGTAAGCAGGTAGAATTCAAGGAAGGGGGAATAAGAGAATTGAAAAGAAATGAAAAGACAGAAGAAAAGAAGAAAGAAAAAAAATAGAAAATTAAAAAGAATTAAAAAAATAATAGTAATAATAAAAATGAAAATTAAAATTAAAAAAAAAATAAAATAAAATGAATTAAAAAAATTTTTTTTAACAACAACAACAACAAAAATTTTAATAAATGCAGTCTTAGAGTTCGATTCACTATTCTTCCAGTAGGTGGAGCTGTGTCCACCGGGCCAAGCTTCTCCTCTCAGTAGGCGGGAGCCAGTCACTGTGCAGCAGCTCTTCTTCCCAGACTGGATGGGTCTCCAATCCTGAGTGCCTAGGGCCTTCTCTTCTTCCCCACTTTTCCTCGAGCTAGGCCCCTCTCACTGGTGACGCCCACCACAATACTGGATACACGCCAGGTCTGCTGCTCCTGTGAGGCCTGTTTTCATGAATGCCTGGGCATACCCTCCCTGTTTGCCATTCCCTTGGACCCTAAGTTTGTAGAGCTTGTGGCTGAGAACCCCTAGCGAATTTGCTTGCCCTCTGGTAACCACGCCCCCGGAAGCTGGTGCAAGAGACCTCAGTTGTCAGCACTGGTGGGAGCAGTAGCCGGGAGTTCCGTGCCGCGGGTCCGGGCCACTCCTGACGCAGAGCCTGGTGGGCGGGGGGGGGGGGGGGGGGGGGGGGCGGTCGTCGTTGGCCCAGGCAGGCAGCGGCCGTTTGTACGTTTGCTGCAACGTGTGGGCAGCGGCAGTTCGGCGGTGGCCGGCGGGACTGTGCCCCTGCTCCGCATTGCCGAGATTCACTGGTCTGGGACAAACTGACCCCTCCAATAGACTTACTAATTTCCGGCAGGTCTCCTTTCAGCGGAATTTTGCTAGAAGTTTCTCAGCAGGTCACAAGTAGGTGTATTAATGGGTCTCTCTGATCCCGTTACTGGGGAGGCATTGAAAGTGCTGCCTCCTCCCCGGCCGCCTTGTTTGGTCTCTTGTTTAGTTTTTTATGTGGTGCTGAGGATCGAACCCACTGCCTCACACATGGTAGGCAAGCGCTCTACCATTGAGCCACAACCTGAGCCCTACTTACTTTCCTTTTATGTTATCTGCTTCATTCCTTTAACTTTTTCACTCGATGTTGAGGAAAATTGTATCAATTCCAAAGTGTGTAAAAGCTCTTCAAAAATTTTACAGTGCTTTGTGAATTCAAAATAATGATATTTGACTCTATTCAAAGGCTCTAGATGCGAATTACTCAGTGGCCTCAAGGATAGCATTATAGAGCTAGGTGATTATTTATATTCCTCCCAGATTATATTTTCTTGAACTTTTAGAATTTTGATCTATAACACATTCACACTTTAGGTAGGTTATATTATACAAGTTTATTTGGGGGATGGGGTTGTAGCTCAGTGGTAGTGTACTTGCCATCACGGGTGAGGCACTGGTTTGATTCTCAGCACCACATATAAATAAGTAAAATAAAGGTATTGTGTCCATCTACAGCTAAAAAAATTGAAAAACAAACAAATGAATCACTATTTGTAATTTGAATTATAAATTTTCTTAGAAATAACTTCATCTATAGCATTTAACTTCTTAGGCTAATTCATAAAGCCTATTTCATCCCCTTGACCCCATTGGTGGGGGCAGTTTGATGCATATGAAATTTTGGACTTTGGAGTCATACAAACATGATATTCAGTCTCAGATCTGTCACCTAATAGCTGCATAACTGTGGGAATTCAACTACCCTTGAAGATTTTGTTTGTTTCTTTATAAATTAAGGATAATAATGCTCACGTGGTAGCATTGTTATGAAGATTATAAAGGAAAATGTTAAGTTACTTTGGGGCCCAGTGCCACATATGTCCTTGATAATTGTTGTTTCTTTTTTCCTTATCTTTTTTGAACATATTTTTGTAACTTTCCTTTTTGAGTTATTATAGAAGTTTTGTTGTTTTTTGAATTGATTGTTAGATTGTCCTAAAAACTATAGATATGTTTAAGCTTCCTCACATTGTAGAATATTATATAATAAAGGAGAATAAAGTCAGTTTGGAAAATTAGGTCATAATAATGTATATCTTTAAAATTTCTCTTAGAAAACATGATTTTTAGTAAAACTTCCCCTCCTTTTGTGGGATTAAGTATTTGAAGTTACTCCTGATCTTCAGCACATTGGCTGAGGGAACTTATATCTTGAATGAATACTTTTTAAGAATACATCTGTTTGTGATATCTTTGTAATGCAGGTACTGTTTTTATTTCCACCTAAGTTTGAATATGATTTAATTTCCTGCTTCACTTCATCACTTTTTTATTTCCTAGTGGGATTTGGTTTATAGAGTTGACTTTGTTTTTAGGTTTATATTTTTAATGGAGAAGGTTGTCAGCTTTAGGAAGTCCTTTAAGGGATTGGAATTCATTTGCTTTTAGTAAAGCTGGAATCATTGTTAAACTCACAAAAATTATCTTTCAATGGATAGTATATAACTGAACAATTAAAAAATGTTATTAGTATTGATGTTATTCCAATTATTGTTTGTTTAGTTTTCCTTGTTTAAATTTTTTTTTTTAAGGTAGCATCACTTGGACACAGGAAGCTTGTCTGCATTATTCTATTAATAAAGAAATGCTTGTTCTCTGATTTGATTGTTTGAATTGTGTGAATTGGGGAGTAATGTTTTTTTAGCATGACACTTTGGGAACTGCTACTTGGTTAGGATACTTTTGTTCCAAGGTCTCTTTGAGTCAGATCCTATTAAAAATGAAATGTGACAAGCTGTGTAACAATGAAAATATTTGAACAATACAATACTTGTATTATTATTGTATGGCTTTGAGGAAAACCTCATACTGTGTCTAATTGAATTTATTATGCTTAATGAATTTTTTAAACCAAAGGGTACCTTTTTTGTTTACTTGATCATCCAGTTTACATTTTTTAAGTGTATGTAAAATACAGTATAAAATATATAGAATGCTTAAAAATTTGCAGCCTGAAAGATAATTATATAGCAGTTACACTATAACATTTGCAAAGAAATACTGTTAAAAATGACATTCTCAATAAGTTAGATTCTAATAAATGGCTGGAAAAGGAAGGGATAAAAATATTAAATTAACATTTGCTTTCATTAGCAGTTCCTGTGAATTTTTATAATAGAATTGATCACAGTGAATTTATTTGGTAAATTATCAATGTCCATGTTGTGAACCTCCTTCAGAATGCCTGCCTTATGGTATCATATTCAGAAACATATCATTAATTTTAAGTAGTGTTCTTTTTTAAGAGAACAAAAAATTCAAATTTAGCTGCTTGATACTTGTTATACTATGTAAATTATTATGGTAAATGTAATATTATGTAAAAATCCCTAAAGTGGTTACATAGGGATTGGAATCCATGAAGTAATTTTTATTAGTTTATGCAAGAATATCACTATGAATCAAATTTAGAAAGGATTGCAGTAGAATCAAGCAAGATATTCTTTTTCCTTAACACTATAACTATGGAATAAGTGTTTCTCTAAATGACCCTTTTCTAAATCTCAGTTTTGGAAAGGAGTAAGAAGCTAGTGTGTGAGACTGTATATTTTGAGAGCTAGGAAAAAGTTTAGTTTTGTGTTTCTGTGACACTGTCTTAAAACTTGGTATTTTATAAGTATTAAAAAAGAAAGAAAGAAAGAAAGAAAGCTGGTAGAAATGTCTCAGTGCTTTGGTTTTGCCTAACCTGTTTTTTCTTGCTTGATGATCTAATATCTGTATGGATTCATTGGCTTTATTATTGGATAAAGGTGAATCAGTACCCCCTGCTATCCCTCCACCCCCCAGGTCTGAGAAAAACGGACTCAGTATATTGTGTTCCACCAAATATCACTAGCTAGGACTTGTCATATTTAAATGATATTAAGCAATATTAAACCCTTTCCTTGACCCCCCCACCCCCCAAGAGGCCTTTGAAAGATGTCCTTAGGAGTTGGAAATAAAAAGACTATGTATGACCAGGCAGTTCTGCTATTTGAAAGACTTATCTAATTGAAAAAAATGACTTGCTCACAGCCTTCATAAAAATAAATTACAGTTGGATTAAAGAACAAAAGAAAACATAAGAATATTTTTAGAGGTCTAGGTAAGAAATGAGTTCATGAATAAGATATTTAAAAAAGCACAAATTATGATGGAAAGACTTGGTTTGACTACACTAAAGGTTTTTATTTTTTGTACCAGAGATTGAAACCAGGGGCACTTAACCACTGAGCCACGTTCCCAGCCTTATTTATTTTTTATTTTGAGACAGGGTCTTGGCTAAGTTGTTTAGGGTCCCACTAAATTGCTAAGGCTGGCTTTTAACTTGTGATCCTCTACCCTTCCCTTCCTAAGCCACTGGATTACAACTATACTAAGATTTGAAAATTTGGTGTGGCAAAATAAACTGAACAGAATAAAAAGAAAATTATCAGATTGGAAGAATTTTTGCATGTTTTAGATCCAGAATACATAAGGAACTTGAAGAATATAAAGATGGCTAAAAAATTAAACAACAGAGGTCACTAAAGAATTCAATGGTTAAAAATCATGAAAAAAAGTCACTAAAAATACAAATTAAAATCATGAGCTACTATCCTGACTAGGAGAGGATTGAAAGTGGCTCACCTTTTCTAAGGAATTTTAGAGTAGATTCCCATTGCTAGTGTTTTATCAAGTCTGTATAACAGTAATTCTCAAAATGTGGTTCCTAGACTGGCAGCATCAGCATCAACTGAGATCTTGCTAGTAATGCAAGTTATTGGAGTACCACTCCAGATGTACTGAACCAGAAACTGAATCTAGCCCATTAGACGATTTGGATACATGCATAAACTTGATAACTTCTTTAGAACCATAGTGATTAATACTATATGTTTTAGAAAAGATTCATATCCTCAGACTTAACTCTTTTACATCATACATGGGTATGATTATGTGCCAATAATTTCATCCCTTCTAGTCATCTGAGGGTGATGATATCTATCTTAAAGAGTTGTGAAACTTGAATGATATCGCATGGTCTATGCCTGTCCTGTAGCATGTAACAAAAACAAGTATTTCACAAATGAAATAGGTATTTCATAAAGTCTTTTGTAGAAGACTTGGCTAGAGTATTTCTGAATCAAACTACCTGGAGAATTTAGTAAGAGCAATTCATAGTAAAATTCCATTCAAGTGATTACGAATGGAAGGCAGCTCATTCTGTTTGGCATTGTACTGGAATGCCTGCACCTTCATCCATGGAAAAAGCACAGTGGTGAGGAGATGTGGTTCTGGTCTTGGGAGCAGTTAGTTTCTTTGTCTGAGAGACAAGTACTTAGATGAGAGAAGGCATAGTCTATGATTCTAAAGGATTAGACACACAATCAGGTGCTGAGTGATCTACATAGCTGCTAAAACAGTGGAAGCTTATAAGGGAGAGCAGTCCGTGTGAGTTGAAGCAGTGGGTGGGTTCCTGGAAGAACTGTTAAACTGTTGCAGTCATTTTTTAAAAATATTTTTAGTTGGGCTGATTGTGGCTCAGTGGTAGAGCACTTGATTAGCATGTGTGAGGCCCTGGTTTTAAACCTCAGCACACATAAAATAAATGAATAAAATAAAACTATAAAAATATTTTTAGTTGTAGATGGACAAAATATCTGTATTTTACTTATTTATTGTTTTATATGGTGCTGAGGTTCCAACCCAGTGTCTCATATGTGCAAGGCAGGTGCTCTACCACTGACCTATAACCCGAGCCTGAAGGTCATCTAAGTACAATTTTCCATGAGCGTATTTCTTTATTTACAAATTTCATAAAAAAATGAACCTTGTTAAAAATGTAGAAAATAAGGAAAATCACATGTAATTTCATAACTCAGAGACTTATGGCTAGACATGTTAGTGAGTTAACTTTTAGTTTTGTTGTAAAATACTAATTACTATTGCAGTATGATAGATCCTCTTTTTCTTCAGTGCTAGGGTGGTAACTAGGGCATTATGGCACACTAGGCAAGCACTCTTTCA
Source organism: Callospermophilus lateralis (assembly GCF_048772815.1). Taxonomy (NCBI): domain Eukaryota; kingdom Metazoa; phylum Chordata; class Mammalia; order Rodentia; family Sciuridae; genus Callospermophilus; species Callospermophilus lateralis. Next base: position 10,787,012 of record NC_135306.1, read on the forward strand.
CAAACCACTCTCCCAGTTCTAAATGTTTACATTCTATTTTGAGTTAATTCTTCATAATGCAATGACGTTATTACAGAAACCACTTAATGGTCATATAAATATGGTGTCACTTGAGTTTATTAATGTTCCTTTTCAGTTTTTTAAAAAATATTTATTTTTTAGGTGTAGTTGGGCACAATACCTTTATTTTATTTACTTATTTTTATGTAGTGCTGAGGATCAAACCCAGGGCCTTGCACGTGCTAGGCGAGCACTCTACCACTGAGCCCCAGCCCCAGCCCCTCTTTTTCAGTTTTTGAAGTCATCCTTGAAACATGCATTTAAAAAGTTATTTGCCTTTCTGATTACTTTCTTGAGATAGATTTTGCTTTGTAGAATTATTATGGACATTCTTAATGTTTTTGAGGTCTGCTGCCAAATTATTTGCCAAAAGGAGTATTAGTTGATCCCTTTCTTTGCTCATTCTTTCTTTCACTTGGCATTTATATGCTAGACCCTATTTCAGGTACTGGGTATGTGATGTTGAACAAAACAGGCAAAAATGTCCGTGTTCATAAAGCAAACATCCTAGTAGGGAAAAAATAAGTTAAATATGAAGTACGTTGGATGGTTAAATGCCCTGAGAAAAATGGTACAGGAAAAGGGAATAGGAATGGTGGGGATAGGAAATTGTACTGGTAAATGTGGTCAAGGAAGATCACATTAGGAATTAATTTATAAATAAGGGTCTGAGAGAATGCTCCTTGCTACTTAGCTGACTGACTGACTAGCAAGGCAGAGACCATGAATAGAAATGTGGCATGTGTGTTTGAGGCACAGCAAGTGCCTGTGGCTGCCAAGGCTGGGGTAGAGTTAGTAGAGCAGTAGGATGGTGAGTCAGGGAGGTGCTGGAGAACTAAGGATGCTTTTGAAGAGGACTTGACATGAATTTTATAGGATTCCTCTGGTTGCTCTTTTGAGGACAGACTGTAGAAAATTGGAGGCAGAAGCAGGGAAATATGTTAGGAGGCAATTTTAGTAATCTAGGTGGAAAATATATAGTGGCTTACGCCAGGATGGTAGTGGTGCAGATGGAGATAAATGGTCAGTATTGAAATATGTCTGAATGATTTAATTGACAGGCTTAGCTGATACATTGGATCTGAGATATAAGAATAAGATCAGGAGTTCACTTTTTTTAAATATTTTTTTTTTAGTTGTAGATAAATACAATATCCTTATTTATTTTTATGTGGTACTAGGGATTGAATCCAGGATCTCACACATGCTGGGCAAGCGCTCTACCGCTGAACTACAGTCCCAGCCCCAGGAGTTCAGTTTTATACATGTTAAATTTGAGGTATCAAGCTGAGATGTTCAGTAGGCAGTTAGATAAATGAGTTTGGAGTGAGTGAGATTGAGAAATAAATTTAAACTTGATAGGGCATATTTGGATTTGAAGTGATAAGATTGAAAGAGATGAGCAAGGATGACATCAAGAAAAAAAGTGAATGAAGAAGTCCAAGGCCTGAGCTCTGGGCACTTTAAAAGGAAGAAGTCAGCAGGAGCCTGAGGAGGATCCAGTGGTACAGGGGATTGGCTGATCAGAAAACACAGAGTAATGTGAGGAGGCGGAAGCAATCACAGTATGAGGTGATACTTACAAGTCAACTGAAGATTGATTATTGATGTTAGCAGTCAAAAAAAGAGGTCATTGATGTGACCACTGGTATTTAAGTGGTTTTAGAGAACTGATGGGATGAAAGTTTGATTGGCTTGAGTCCAAGAGAGTTGGGGGTAGGGAGAGGAACTGGTAATAGTAAGCATAGACACTTCCTTTGAGGAACATATCTGGAAGCAGAATGAGAGATGGGGTAGTAGCTATTGGAGAAGGAGCTTGACCTTTTAAAAAATGTTTGCAGAAATAATAGCATGTTTGTACACTGATGAGAAAGATCCAATAGAGAGGTAAAATTAATTTTTTTTATTATTGGTTGTTCAAAACATTACAAAGCTCTAATTAAAAGGGAGAATTGATGGAGATATATCGGAATTGTTAAGAGGGGATGGGATCCTTCTTCACAAATGGATAACAGTGGCCTTTGTAAGGGGCAAGGCCGGTTATTCTCATAATAGAATGAAGGCAGAGTCTATAGGGAGAGGGACTGGATGGGTATAGGTGATAGAAAGGGTCCTGTGGGAGTTCTCTTCTGATTGCTCTGTTTTCCCAGTAAAATGGCAAATAAGATAATAGCAAATGAGGATAAAGAGCATTGGAGGTTTGAGGTGAGAGGAGAAAATGTGAAATAGCCACTGAAAAGAGCAAGAGGATAAATGAGGGAAGGAAAATGTGGTATGGTTAGCTGAGTTGTGTTAGAGTCTGTAAACAAGTCAGGATGGCGCCTGGCATTTTGCCAGAGAAATGTTAGAGTCTGTAAACAAGTCTGGATGGCTCCTGGCAAAATGCCAGAGGGAGTGGTTTTGTGAAGTAACAAAAGCGAGCCATTAAGTGTGGTGATTCCTTATTGGTTGACTGCTGTATTTAGTTTATGTTAATTAGATAAGCTGTGTGGAATGTATAAATACCCCTCCTGTCCTACAATAAACGGCTTCCGCTCCTGCTGTATCAATCTACACAAGTTGTTCGTCACTCCCCCGTTAGTTTGCTGCAGCCGGACTGCGGCAGAGTTGTACTAAACCCCACTTCTGGTTGATAATCATGAATTATTAAGATCGTTTATTTGAGATTGTTTTGTTCAGCCACAGTCAGCTATAGGAGTGCAGTTGAGCAGCTGGATTTAATGAGAATTGGAGGTTGACCAAGTAAAGATGACAAAGTGAGAGCCCAAGGGAGCTGAGGATATATATAAGGAATAGCTATAACAATAGAATGTAAGCTGGGCTGGGAGGACAGTGTAGACTGGAGACAGATGAAGGCAGTGGAAGGGCTGGTAGAGTGTGAATCCCTATGAGCCTGAAGAGAACAGAGAATGAATCAGCAAGTGACCAGGAGAGGTCATGACTAGAGACTGAGATGCTTAAAATTGTGATTACTGGGGGTGGGGGGGGCGGATTTAGAATAGATAACAGTAGAGTTTAGTGTTTGGCTAGGAGAGTTGAGGTTGGATAGAGGATAGGATTTTGGGGGATAGGAGGCCAAGGAATGAAGAGTTTGGGGATTTGGTAGGATCGTTTATGTGAGTGGCAAAACCCGTAAGATGTGGTGGGAGTAGTGTAAAGTGAGTCTGAGTGTGCCAGGATCTATATCACTGAAGGAAGGAGGAGTAACCTTGGAATTAGTAGATGACAGCAAAGCAGAGCAGGGAGAGGGAATGGTCTGGTGACCTGAGGTTAAAATCTGGGGTTTTAGAGAAGAGGAAGAGAGGATGTTCTGGAAGTGGCAACAAGGAAGAGTCCACCTATTCCACCAACAGGTCACGGGAGAGGAGGGCAGAGAAGAAACATCACCACTTGAGAGGGCTCCAGAGGAGCCCATTCTTACTTGGGTCCCAGTAAGAATGTAAGAATAAGAAGAGAATTTATGCAGGAGAGGCTGAGAATTTGCTGCTGGCTGACCACAAGTGCCAGAAAGCAAGCGTTGTGGGCTGAAGGGAGTGTGTGTGAGGGTGCAGTGTTGTGCTATTCCTTTGGCGACCTCATTTAAAATTCACTTTGCTTTTGATGGAGGACATGGTTCTTTGTCTTTTAATTTTTCAAAAAGTGCTAGTATGGGGCTAGGGTTGTGGCTCAGTGGTAGAGCACTTGCCTAGCATGTGTGAGGCACTGGGTTTGATTCTCAGCACTACATATAAATAAATAAAATAAAGGTCCATTGACAACTAAAAAATATTTTTCAAAAAGTGCTAGTGTGATTGAATGTTAAGTCGTATAAGACTGTACAGTTGGCCAAAAGTATAAATTGTTATGCCTAAAGCACATCTTTTGAAAAGGTCTGATTAGGATTCTGGGAAGAGGAGAAAGAAGACAAGAACTTGTCAGGTTTTGTGGGAAAATGAATTGATTAGACTAATTAGACTTGGAGATTAATAATTAAGAAATGGAGAGGAAATTGGGTAGGTTGTCTTAATGGTAAGGCTAAGGACTCTAGACCAGCTTTACAACATAAAGGTCTTGAAACATGAAAAGTGGTATAGGTCCTATAAATTTTTAATGTCGAATTACCATATGATCCAAATTCCACTAGTGGCATATACCCAAAAGAAGTGGAAACAGGAACTTGAACAGATATATGTATGCCCATATAAGCAGACCAATAAACAGTAGGTGAAAGGTTAAAATCACCCAAATATCCATTGATGGAATAATGGATAAACAATGTGGCATATACATAAATGGAATTTTATTCAGCTTTAAAAAGGAACAACATTCTGACACATGTTGCAACATGGAGGAACCTTGAAGACATTATGCCAAGTGATGTAAGTCCATCACAAGGGGACAAATGCTGTATGATTCCACTTTGATGAGGTTTCTATATAAATTATATAGAAACAGAACACAGACGGTGTTTGCCAGGGGCTGGGAGGAGGGGATAATTAAGAGGTGGCATTTAATGGGTTTAAAGTCTCAGTTGGGGAAGATGAAAGGTTCTGGAGATAGATTGGTGGTGATTGTTGTATAACAGTGTGAATTACTTAATGTCACAGTGCCATGCACTGGAAGTTAGTTCAAGTGGTAAATTTTATGTCATTATTTTGACAGTTTAAAAAAGTGATATTTAGTATGTTAACCACTTCTGATAATATAGAGGTAGTAGGCAGCAATATGCCTCGGAGAGAGAGGCAAAATTTTGGTAAAAGAAAATCTTCTCTTGACAGGCACAGTGTGTTTCACTTGTGGAGATGTCAGCTTTTATCTATGCTATATGCACTAGGTTGGTCTTAGCACTAGGGTTCTGAGTATGGTTTAGAGGAACTAGGAAACACATTTTCTTAAGGAGGAAAACATTTTTTTTCTCTGTTCTTATTTACTGTTTAATCTTTTTTCATGGATGATACAAAGATAACATCTAGCCTTCAAAATTATCCTGTTTTTAATGAGTTCATCTTCTAAATATTGTGTTCACTAGTTGGGTGCTAGTTACTTTGTAGTCATTTTATTTATATCCTGAACTTGGCAAAGGAATTTAAATAAAGGAATTGGAAAGCTCTCATTCATAATTTGCTAAGGCCTATTTCATGACAACATGTTTTAGTTATTTGTCCAGATGTATTCTTATTGTAGAGTCACAATAATGACTAGAAGACAGATCAACATGTAGACATAAATAAATAAAGCCAAAAAAGAAAGCCAGTGTTGGATTCTTTGGATTCTGATGGATCCAGGCTGAATCCCAGCTCTGTTACTTAACTGTGAATTTGCTCTTAGTGAGCTTCACTTTCTTTATTTATAAAATATCAATACATCTTCTTACCTGGTAGGGTTGTTGTGATTAAAGAAAGCAAGTTAAACCACTTATGGTAATATCTGGTATATCGAGGCATTCAGTAAATGGTAGCTGGTAGTGGTATAATTCTGACTGAAAAATGTTAAAATGTTTACTGGACCTCTGTGGGTGAAACCCAGTCTGCAAACTTACAAAGCAAAGATATTAGCAGAAAGGTCCTTCAATTTCTACATATTCACCTCAGGGTTTCTGTAAATCTGGGAGAGTCCCTAATGCATCTAATGTTTACAGATCATTAGCAAACAGATGCCAGGAGGCAAAAAATAAACTGTAGCTTTAAGACTCTGGAGCCACTGACAAAGTAGGGAAAATCAGTTTCTGATAAAGTTATAACATTTCTAAGTGAGTAATAGAAGGCAATGGGAAATTTTAATTGAGTTTATAAAAGTTTATTTCAGGAACACCCATATTTCCAATTTGAGGCATACCTATACATCTGTAGCCATTTAATTTATAGTGCTTGCTTATTTCTCCATTGGGGTTAATAACATAACAACAACTAATATTTATTGTGTGCTTACCACATTCCAATGTGATATTTAGGAAGCCTATAGCATTCAAAGTCTTGTTTTCAATTGGATGTTTTGAAATTGGCCTTTTATCCACTTGGAGAAACAGTATATTTAATGAGTTTATTTTATTTATTCTGTTATACTTCAGATATTTGTTGGGTATTTATAATAGGCAAGACATTTTGTAGGAGGCAAAGCTAAGGAAAACATGGGACCTGGCCTCACAAAATTCTCCTCTTTATACTGTATACTGTTAAGAAGTAAGTATAGTGCATCCTGGAATGAACTTTGGTCTAATATCCCTTCTCTGCCAGCTCTTCCCAGAAGCTTTTTTCCCCTCTGGACAAGACTAAGTGCTCCTCTGTTAATCCTGTGGAAGAGCTGAGCAAGTCTTATGGTAACGACTTGTTTAATTCTGTGTTTTCCAATTAGGTTTAGCTAGACTGCAAACTCCTGGAGGTCAGGAGACTGTGGCTTATTCATCAACTGGGCCAGCCACATCAAGTGTTTGAACCATGATTGAATACTAATTTTATAACTTTAGACAATTTGAAAAATCCTATACAAACCTCTTAAGTTCTTTGTGTTAAAGTTATTGCAATGGTCCTGATAGCATAGCTTTCATGAAGGTAAAAGCAGAAATTTTTACTAATGCTGATCACAGCACTGGCACATAGTGGGTACTCCATCAATAGCTTAATATTTGAATCAGTAATTAAGTCATCTCTTTTCACCAAATTTGACAGATGTGATATATCTATTTATGAAGACCATATGCAGTAATGTCACCTTTGTAATACATAAAGGGCACAGCTGTCATTTAGGTTAACTCTGATTATTCATATTGGCATAAAATTGTGACACTTAGGTTGCTCAATCAGAAAGACAGACTAGGGCTGGGGTCTAGCTCAGTTTTAGACCGCCTGCCTTAGGCCCTGACCCAGGTTTCAATCCTCAGTATGGCAAAATAAAATGAAAAGATGGGTTAAAGTGAATCCTAGATCATAGAAACATTACATAATGCCTGATATTAAAGCCATTAAACCAACTTCATCTATGTGTTTTCTATCAATTTGATTCATTTTAGGAATTAGTTCTAAACTCTTAACTAATTTAAAAAGCTCCTAAATATTAGAATTTAAATAGTAATAAAAATTGAAAGCTAAGATATGCAGTAGGGAGAAGGCAAACTTGTTCTTTTGGCATCCTCACTCCACCCTGTTTAGCATACATTTACCCTCTTCCATTTTAAAGCCCTTTTTGGAATTTCACTTATGTTTTGCTTTTTGGTTACACATGACATAAATTTAGTTAAGGATCATATTTATATTCCTTTTGTAGATAAAGTTATGAAAAAATTTCAAATTATTGGTAGGCAGTGGCATTTTCTGGGTGAAATCCATCAGCACTCTCCAGAAGGAAATTTGAAACTCTAGATTTTACTGTATAATGTCAATGGACTCATTATTTGTAGAACAGCTGATGCATTTAGGACTTGTTGATTCACTTAATTGCTAACTGTACAACATTCATAACTCCAACAACTGAAAACAATAGGTCAGTATCTGCTGTTTATGCATAAATAGTCACATCGTAGCAAGATATGTCGAAAGGCAGAGTATGTTAGTCGGAGGAGGAATGGGGCATGTGAATGGTCCCATTGCTTGCCATACCAAGGTGGGTTTTGCTCTTTTCCTTCAAAAATACTCTTTGTGCTTTTATTATAGGTGTAGATGGTCAACTGTTTCTATGTTATCAGGATGGCTACTGTTGAAATAGTATTTAATTGTATTTTAAATTCCAATGTTAGGGAGGGGAATGCCAGAACAGAATTGTGGTTTAAAATTGGGATGATGAGTCCCAATTAGAATAAGTTATAATCCAAGTGTATATAATGTGTCAAAATACACTACTATCATGTATATCTAAAAAGTCCAAATAAAAAATGATCTTAAAATTGAGATGATACAATGTTTTTCTATCTTACAGTTTCATGATTCAGAGTTAATATATGGAATAAATTTTTTTTTTAAGTTACAGATTCCTTTATATACTGAAACCAAATAAATGTTTATTTAAAGTTCTTAAAAATGATTTTTTCCTAAATTGTGAGTTAGACTCCTTTGAAATTTTAATGGTAAATCTGCATTTTAAAACCAGTAACTTAAAAAGAAATAGTAATTTTTAATTTAGAAATGTTTGAAAGACAGTCTTTTTTTTTTCATTACCAAGGAAAACCTGTTGATTTTTTTAAATATGTAAAATATTTGAAGCAGTCCTCTTAAAAATATGCTTTTTTAATAAGTAAATTTTAACTATCATAAAAGGAATAATTTACTAGAATAATTGTATTCAGTTAAAGTGCTAAGCTAATAATTCAGATATTTTACAATATAAAGTAAATGAAGCTGAATTTTTTTGTAACTTTAATAGGTTTAATAGGCAATGTCCTTGAAGTTCTTTATTTAGCCCAGTCCAGTTTGTAGTCACACTATCAGGAAAATTTAATTCTGCATTATGCAACATTTTTAATAAACTTTTCCTTGCAGATTAAAAGAAAGTTTATTTCTGAATGTGTTTTGGGAAAGATTGAGCCTGGTCTTCACAAGGTAGCACAACTTCTTAACCATTTTCTGAGTCTACATTTTTTATGTGTGAATCTGGAAAATGCCATTAATGAAAGAATAGTGGAGTGGTCTATTATCCTGTTTGCAGCATATTCCCATCTTCTCATCTGGAAAATTAAATCTGATTACAGCTTGGATTAACATTTAGAGTTGTGGGAAGAGGAAGGTAGTATCTTAAACTCCATGAAATTGAACAATGAGATTATATCATTTATAGCTAATGTTAAAGTCCTACTTTTTTAAAGAGCAGATTTTTAAAATTATGAATTTAAAAGTGTTAAGTATTTTGTTACTTATAGACTGAAATATCTTAGCGATCATGATTGGACAGATTCAGTAGGCATTAAATGTAATGTTTTCTGCCTTGATACTTGACATGTTAAAAGTGAAAGCAGTGTGGATTTCCGTGTTTACTGCTACATTGGCAGCTTCTCTTAAATTTCCTAAAGAAGCTCCAGTTATAGAAGTTACTGACATTTGGCCAATATGCAGTTATTACTAATTTCAAACAAACGAAGTCAGTATATTTTTAAATCAATTAAATAATATGTCATGCATTAACTCTTCAAGTAGAGTCATTTGTGTAATGGAGAGGGAAATGGGGAAATAATTTGGTCGTGTGTGTGTGTGTGTGTGTGTGTGTGTGTGTGTGTGTATTCATTACTAGTTACTGATGTGCAAACGAGCCCTCATATATAACTATGGTGCTTTTATGAATTATTTTGTATTTCTGTTGTAAAAGATCTGTCTACCACGTTTTCTAGGAACTTTAAGCCTAAGGCAGAACTCAAGGATTTTGGAGCCTGTGTAAAATAATTTATAGCACCTTTCCAGTAAGTCTTGCCCAAACTCTTATTCTATTAATTAAACATCCTGTGGCAATCTGGTATATCTTAAAGATTTAAAAGTATGTATGGAAGACTAGAAAGCATAGACCATTGAGATGGAAGAAAATTAGCCTTTCTTAAAAAAAAAGAAATAAGACATCTTTGTTCCATGTCCCCCCTGATGTGAAGATGTAGCCTTTTATGCATGGTTAAATTCTCTGCCTGAATGAGATTGTGCTGTTGGGAGTCCTATCTTGTGAAATGTCTTGTTTAAAATATGGAAATGCTTCTTGTGGTCCTCAGGTGAGTAGTGCACATATGTTTCTATGGGGACAACCTTGTAGATGACAATGATGCTGGGAGAGGTAGGACCCATTACATTGACATAATGTGAAATCTCTTTAAGAGCCAACTGCCTCTTTTAGGGCTGTTTAGTAAAAGGTATGTGGACTCTATCATGTATTGTTGGCAAGATATTTTAAATGCTATATTTGCTGTTGAAAAATATTTTCCTGGGAAATGGTGAAATTGATTTTTAAATTTGTAAGAAACTATGATTTAAATTAGGAGAAAGTTGCTGAGAGAGGAGGATAAGGAAAGAAGAGTGTTCTGTGTACCACTCTATTATGTTCTTAATTTTCTGTCAGCAAGACAATTCTAAGGAGAAAGCCTGACATATGCTGATAACTCTGTTCTTACTGCCAATTGCCTAAGCAAATTGTTGTATTACTTTCTTCCATGGAAGTACTCTCATCTGCAGATTTTTGTGTTGAAAGTTAGCTGTTTGGTGACACTGCATCTGGCGATGAGCATACGAATGTGAGAAGGTGTTTTGGAACATTAGCAATTATAGTATTGGCTGGTGGATAAAGAAATAGATACATAAATATTAGACCAATGCAGTTTTCCAGTATATGTTATTTTCCATATAAAGATATAGAACATTTCATAAAATGTTCCCAGACCATTTAAAACTCAAAGAAATGCAGCTGACGCAATGAAATACATAGAGTACTTGTAAAAACATACAGACATGCAAGTGGATTGCTGCCAGACAGAAAATTTAAAGGCGGTTTGCTTAACTGCAGGGTGCTACGTTTTGTACATGTGCCATGCTGAAACTGTTAGTAAGGCGGGTGTTGTGTTGCTTGAGAAAAGCAGATTGTATTTGGACCTTTTTAACTCAGATGTTTCCAATGCCGATATTTTGGTGACATTATGGCATTGTGATCAACTCAATGTGAAACAACATTTCAACCTCCTGTGCTAAATAGAGATTTTAGGAAAACTCAAATAAATTGTTTGCAGTCTCTGTGTTAATTTTTGTAAAATGGCTTTCATAGTTTTATTAACTATCAGACTGGATCTTTGAGCTAATTGAATGGAACTTTATAGGGTGGACGTTAGTTTTCTTTCTTTCTTTTTTTTTTTTTTTAAGTACTGTTTTAGAGAATATTAAGGTCCCTTGAGTTTTGCTTTTTATAAGCCTCAGGGACTTTAAAGAGAAGTAAACAAAAGTTTTATGCTTGAATTGTAGTAAATAATCATGCATATGTTATCTTGAAACCTTATTCTGTTACAATTTGGTACTCTTACTTGAGGGATAGCCTTAGAACAGCTGAAGGAGTTTAATTGATGGTGTTTATTTCCCATTGAGGTAGTGGTTAGGATGATATGGTTGGTATGGCCTATAAGTTGGCATGCTATAGCCATCTTTACCATCAGTGTATTAAAATAGGTAGGTTTTTCTTTTTGTCCATTCCTTCTTCTTTTCAATTCTATTATATTTACTTATGAATAAAATAATTTTAAAGTGACAAGTCTGATGTTAATATAGTTTCTTTTTAACAGAGTTGATTGAAAAGTTTTAAGAACCTTCTCCCACCCATGAATAAGAAACTTACTTTTTTAAAATTAAAGAATATACCACAAATGCTAATTCCTAATTTTATCTCTTCACAAAATAGTGATAGAAAAATAAGTCTTTGGTTTTATTTCTGTCTGTGTTTTGTGGTTCCCAAGAAGCATAGACTACTGCAAGAAAGAGAACATGATATTACATATTTATATAGGAGTCATATCTGTATGAAATTTTCTACTTGAAGAGTGTTAATCACATGACAATTGGAAGAAAAAGAATAAGCCTTAGATGATTTTGTGGTTTTTCCAACTTCTATTTTATTATGTCCCTCAATGACTTAGACCTACATATTTTTGGTCTCTGGATCAAATTTTAAGTTGTTTGTGTATGTTAGGAATTAAAGCCCTAATGTTTTAAGGTCCTTTCCTTCTCTCTCTTCTCTGTGGTATACTTTTAGAGGTTTGTTGCACAACAGACTGTCCTCTGTATCCTGCTAGCTATTTCTTCTTTGTAGAGTACAGGTTAAGCATCAGTAATCTGGAAATCAGAAATGCTCCAAATTTCAGATTTCAAATTTTTGGATTAGGGATGCTCAACCACTGAAGTCTGTGCAAATATTCTAAAAATCAGAAAAACTTCAAAATCTGTAACACTTCTGGTCTGAAGCATTTCCAGGTAAGGGATACTCATTCTGTAGTTTTCTTGTCACACTGTTGGCACCATCTGGTTTCCTGTCTCATGGGAACTGAATCCTTGTGTGGTTTCCATCCTTCTGGCTAATGATAAGCAATAGCTTCTTCATCTGGCCCACCAGAGTAGCCTTGAATGGTACTTTAGGGGGCATTACTCTAGAATTCTGTTAGTCTCCATCAAGACATGCCATGGGTCCCTTGCTAATAGTTGAAGTTGAGTATAAAAAGAGAAATTGATCCCCAGTCTTTAAGCCAACCAGAAGATACCCAAGAGCCAAAATGATCTACAAATAGATTGAACTTTTTTGCTCTACCCATTTTGGGAAACTATTTTTGGTGTGATTTTTGTATCTCTCTACTTTTGTTGTTAGACTTGGAAATTTAAAAAATAACATCCATTGGCTGTAATGACTTGAAAATTGATGTATTCTAGAATTTAAATGTAGTAAGCAAATAGGCCCTTCCTTTTTTCTCGATTCTTCACCAAGTAACTATTAACTGTGCTTTTGTATTATGATTTGGAAGTATTTTAACTTTTACATGGATTCACTTTCCCAAAAAAGTAAATCAGTGTTATAAATTGGTGTTTTAGAAGTGAAAAGTGAGTAGTATATATTGTGAGATCACTGTTAGATGGGAGACCCTTACACACTGAGCTTTTCCATAAGATTTTTTGCATTGATACATAGTTTCCCACATAGATATTATTCTGATCACTCCCCTTAATGTGTTTTTGAAGAACCAAATCTTTTTATTAGAAAAGATTGAATGTTTTCATAATCAATAGTAAATGGAGTGCTAATAGCTTTTAATTAGTACAGTTCTGTATTGATTTACAGACATGGAATTGGATTATCTAGCCATGATGATTTAAGAATTAGGTGATACCTTTAGTAATTTCATTCTAAATAGATGTTCAGGAAAGGTAATTTCAAACCTGTGTATTTTTATAGTTTCTCAGCAAGTATAATTATGTCAGACAGAACATTTCTCATATCATGATATTTGATTACATTGACAAGCTAAAAGTGTTCTGCTTTTAAAGAAAATTGGTCTACTTTTATCTGTATTTTTATAAGAGTTCATATGTGCTTGGGAGAGGATATGTTTTATTTTCTAAAAGCACTGAGATTTGCATTTCTTCCTTGAAAGAATTCTCTTATTTTCCCCTTCTCCCCAATCTGAAGCTGGGTGCTCAGACCAACAAGCCAACATCGTAACAATGAAATGGAGACAACTGATTATAGAAGAAAAGTCAAACAGGTTTAAGACTCATTTTCTCTGGAAAAATATATTGAGGGCAATTTGCAGCTGGCAAGATTTTTGCATTAGGTAATAGTCTAAAGTTAACAGTAGCATCAGGTCTTTAAAATTTTTCCTTTTTATATTTCTGGAGGAGGGTAATGGAAGTGCCTTGCCGAGCCCTTCCTTGTGCTCATCAACATAGCAGCCTCAGCTGCCCCCCTTGGATCCCCTGCCAGGGCTGCTATCATCTTCTGATCAAATATTAATGTGTGATCCTCTGCTTGCTCACTAATCCAAAGCCAATTAATATTATCTGTCAATTATTTACAGATCCTGAGGTGCAGAGGCAATTCCCGGAGGACTACAGTGACCAGGTTCGGAATGCGTAATTAATTTTTTACATGACAAAATTTATTTCAGAGTTGTTCAACATATTATTACTGTTCTTTTTACTGAAAGAGATAAATGAATTTTTAGAAGGGAAGAAAAGCAGTAATTAGGAACCAAAGACAAAAAGTAGAAAATTGAAGTAGGACTTGAAAATATTAGTGCTAGATTCGGGTGTTTCCTTTAGAGGGGGAAATGTACAGAAACTCAGCGTGAAAATTTATCACAAATTTTACGTTTTACTTTGAGGTATGTTCTAGTCTGCAGTTCATTAGGAAATCCTTTTTGGATTGCCTGTGAACTTTTTCCCTCCCTTTTAATGCTATTTAAGCAGTCAAGAAGCAGTATAACCAAAAGGAGAGTGAAGTTATAACATTTCCTGGAATCTGAAATGGATGATGAAACTGTCAGTTACAGTAGCACTGGAAGAAGATGATACATATGCAGGAATTGTCTTAGGGTGAAGATGATTCTGATGATGGGAGTGAAAGTTCAGTTTGGCCACTTGGTTCTGCCATCTCAAAATTCCAGCATTCTTAAAACAGAATGGAGTGGAAGGAACTATTTTACTCATGAAATAGTGCTGAAGTTCTGATATCACTCTACTTTTTATAATAAATTCCATGTTATACATTCAGGATCCCATTTTCTTTTCTTTTTTTTTTTAATATTTATTTTTTAGGTGTAGATGGACACAACACAATACCTTTATTTTTATATGGTGCTGAGGATCAAACCTGGGTCCTGCCTGTGCTAGGCGAGCACTCTATTGCTGAGCCACAATCCCAGCCCCCAGGATCCCATTTTCTACATTGAGAAATATTGAAGATGTTTTGCAACTCTATTTGGCACCTTACATTTTTAGTTCAAATGTACAATTTGGTATACTTTTAAAAGCATTTTTTAGATAAAAGTATCCCACAACTTTATAAAACCTTTCACATGAAAGCTATTGTACACAATCAAAGTGTGTTTTTGAAGCA